>NC_073646.1:14545454-14848484 GCF_029407905.1 Bubalus kerabau
GTTATTGGTTTGCTGTTGATTCCCAGAGCCTACAACACTCCTGACACGAGCAGATGCTCCATAAACATGGATTGGTCAAAAGAATTCACCTTCAGTTCAGTTAATTCGCTCAATCGTATCTGACTCTTCACGACCCCATGAACCTCGCAGCACTTCGTGACCCCATGAACCACAGCACGCCAGGCCTCCCTGTCCACCACCAACTCCTGGAGTTCACCCAAACCCATGTCCATTGAGTCGGTGATGCCATCCAACCGTCTCATCCTCTGTCGTCCCCTTCTGCTCCTGCCCTCAATCTTTCCCAGCATCAGGGTCTTTTCAAATGAGTCAGCTCTTCACGTTAGGTGGCCAAAGTATTGGAGTTTCAGCTTCAACATCAGTCCTTCCAATGAGCACCCAGGACTGATCTCCTTTAGTATGGACTGGTTGGATCTCCTTGCAGTCCAAGGGACTCTCAAGCGTCTTCTCCAACACCACAGTTCAAAAGCATCAATTCTTTGGCACTCAGCTTACTTTATAGTCCAACTCTCACATCTATACATGACTACTAGGAAAACCATAACCTTGACTAGACAGACCTTTGTTGACAAAGTAATGTCTCTGCTTTTTAATATGCTGTCTAGGAGAAGGCAATGGCACCCCACTCCAGTACTCCTGCCTGGAAAATCCCATGGATGGAGGAGCCTGGTGGGCTGCAGTCCATGGGGTCACTGAGGGTCGGACAGGACTTGAGCAACTTCACTTTCACTTTTCACTTTCACGCATTGGAGAAGGAAATGGCAACCCACTCCAGTGTTCTTGCCTGGAGAATCCCAGGGACGGGGGAGCCTGGTGGGCTGCCGTCTATGGGGTCACACAGAGTCGGACACGACTGAAGTGACTTAGCAGCAGCAGCAGCAGCAGCAGCAGGTTGGTCATAATTTTCCTTCCAAGGAGTAAGCATCTTTTAATTTCATGGCTGTAATCACCATCTACTGTGGGCAGGAATCCCTTAGAAGAAATGGAGTAGCCATCAGTCAACAAAAGAGACCAAAATGCAGTACTTGGGGGCAATCTCAAAAACAACAGAATGATCTCTGTTCGTTTCCAAGGCAAACCATTCAATATGACGGTAATCCAAGTCTATGTCCTGACCAGTAACACTGAAAAAGCTGAAGTTGAATGGTTCTAAGAAGACCTACAAGACCTTTTAGAACTAACACCCCTAAAAGATGTCCTTTTCATTATAGGGGACTGGAATGCAAAAGTAGGAAGTCAAGAAACACCTGGAGTAACAAGCAAATTTGGCCTCGGAGTACGGAATGAAGCAGGGCAAAGACTAATAGAGTTTTGCCAAGAGAACGCACTGGTCATAGCAAACACCCTCTTCCAACAACACAAGAGAAGACTCTATACATGGACATCACCAGATGGTCAACACCGAAATCAGATTGATTATATTCTTTGCAGCCAAAGATGGAGAACCTCTATACAGTCAGCAAAAAAAAGACCAGGAGCTGACTGTGGCTCAGATCATGAACTCCTTATTGCCAAATTCAGACTTAAATTGAAGACAGTGGGGAAAACCACTAGACCATTCAGGTATGACCTAAATTAAATCCCTTATGATTATACAGTGGAAGTGAGAAATAGATTTAGGGGACTAGATCTGATAGACAGAGTGCCTGATGAACTATGGATGGAGGTTCATGACATTGTACAGGAGACAGGAATCAAGACCATCCCTAAGAAAAAGAAATGCCAAAAAGGAAAATGGCTGTCTGAGAATTCTCCTTGGTCTTTCACAAAAGCTGTATGAAGTTGGTTACATGATCTGGCTTCTAAGGCTCAGTCAAGATGTTAGTGGTCAGAGAGAAAGTGTTAGTTACTCAGTTGTATCCGACTCTTTGTGACCCCATGGACTGTAGCCTGTCAGGCTTCTCTGTCCATGGAATTCTCCAGGCAAGAATATTGGAGTGGGTTGCCATTCCCTTCCCCAGGGAATCTTCCTGACCCAGGGGTCAAACCTGGGTCTCCTGCACTGGAGGCAGATTCTTTACTATCTGTTTATTAGGTATGGAATTATTCAATATTCCTAAGCTTCGATTTTCTCTTCCACTAAATCAGTTTTAGGATCAGTGTTGATAATGTATGTGACTTGTAAAGCACTGTAGAAATAAATATGTCAATAAGCTATGATCAGAGTTCTGACCTGCTGTCACATTTCCCTGAATTCACCCCTTAGGTTTGGGAGAAATGCTGAGTATAAACCAGTTGGTCTTTTTGAAAAGAAAATAACCATTTTCCCCCAAAAGAAAATATTACGTACCCTAAAGAACAAGTAAGAGTGTGACCATATTATCCCCACCAGGTGCCACAAGTCCATTTTCCGCTCCTCATTCATAGGAAATTTATATATAGTTAGCTATGTCCTCTATTCTTAGTGTAAGCAGCAGTGTCTGTGTAAATGTGAAAACCAATACAAGTAGTCAAACTTAAAATCTGAAATATCTCTCTGCCTACTGGTATCAGCTTTGAAAGTCCTAGATAGAAAGTAGTGGCCACATATGGCCACTTAAATTTTAAGTAATTTAAGTTCAATAATTATCAAAAGTTAGAGTAAAGCTACATTAATCAAAACAGTGTGGCACTGACATAAATAGACATAGAGACTAATGAAATAGAGTAGGCAGCCCACAAATACACCCTTGAATATACATTCAAATGATTTGGATGCCAAGGTCATTCAATGAGGAAAGGATACTCTTTTCAATAAATGGTGTTGAGAAAATTGAATATCCACATTCAAAAGAATGAAGTTAGACCCTTACCTAACACTGTATAAAAATTAACTCAAAGTAAATCAAACACCTAAATGCAAATGCCAAAACTATAAAGGTTTTAGAAGAAAGCATAGGCAAAATTTTATGACCTTGGATTTGGCAATGATTTTTTTGGCTATGACACCAAAAGCACAAGCAAGAAAAGAAAAAAAATCAATGAATTGAATTATATCAAAATTTAAAACTTTTGTGCTTCAAAGGACACTACCAACAAGGTGAAAAGGCAACCCATAAAATGGGAGAAAATATTTGCAAACCATATGTCTGATAATGGGTTAATATCCATAATACAAAAAGAACTCCTACAACCCCAAAAACACAGAAGCAAACAATCCAGTATAAAAATGGACATGTGGAGTGGGACTTCCCAGGTGGCTCGGTTGTAAAGAATCTGCCTGCCAATGCCAGAAACAGGGGTTTGATCTCTGGTCTGGAAAGATTCCACATGCCACAGGGCAACTAAGCCCAGGCACCACAACTATTGAGCCTGTGCTCTAGAGCCCAGGAGCCACAGCTACTGAAGCCTGCGCACCCTAGAACCTGAGCTCCACAACAAGGAGAAGCCCTAGCATCGAAACTAGAGAGTAGGCTCCATTCACCACAGCTAGAGAAAAGCAACAAAGACCCAGGACAGCCGAAATAAATAGATAAATAAAATTATTTTTCAAGTGGACAAAGGACTTAAATGTTTCTTCAAAGAAGATATAAATGGCCAATAAGCTCATGCAAAGATGCCGAACATCACAAATGCAAGTGAAAACCAAAATGAGGTTTCATTTCACACCTATTAGGTGAGAAATTGGAACTTTGCCCACTGCTAGTGGGAATGTAAAATGGTACAGCCCCTATGGAAAACATTATGGCCTGTCTTTAAAAATTAAAAATAGAATTATCAAATGTAATGCAGCAATTCCACTTCTGGGCATGCACCCAAACTAACTGAAAGTAGAGGTTTGAATAGGTATATGTACACCCATATTCATAGCAGCATAATTCACAATAGACAAAAAGCGGAAACAACCCAAGTATCCGTCACCAGATAAACTGGATAAACAAAATGTCGTGTATACATACAATGGAATATTATTCTACCTCTAAATGGAAGGAAATTCCGACACATGTTACAAAGTAAATGAACCTGGAGAACACTATGGTGGGTGAAATAAGCCAGTCACAAGATAAACACTGTATGATCCCATTTACATGTGGTACCTAGATGGTAGTTATCAGAGGCTGGGGAAAACTATTGAGAATTGTTGAATGAATATGAATTTCCAGTTTGGGAAGATGATAAAGTCCTAGAGATGGATGTGAGTCATGCTTGCACAATAATGTGGATACACTTAGTGCCAGTGAATTGCACACTCGAAAATAGTTAAAATGGTAAATTTTGTCATGTATCTTTCACTGCAATGTTAAAAATATGGTGCTGCCTATTGCCAGACTATCCTCCAGAAAATGAGTTCGTACACTCCTGGCACTAGCACAGAACTATCAGTCTTTTTACTCTTTGCACATTTGATTACTAGCGGGGAAAATGATCAGTTTTATCAATCTCCAGGCCAGTGACTTAAAGCAGATAATCAGAATGAATTCTTAACTGGTGGCTCAGACAGTGAAGAACCCGCCAGCCTTTGATAACTACCATCTAGGTATCGACCTGTGGAGAAGGAAATGGCAACCCACTCCAGTGTTCTTGCCTGGAGAATCCCAGGGACAGGGGAGCCTGGTGGGCTGCCATCGATGGGGTCGCACAGAGTCGGATACGACTGAAGCGACTTAGCAGCAGTAGCAGCAGCAGGGATCGACCTGGGATCGATCCCCGGGTTGGGAGGATCCCTTAGCGGAGTGCATGGCAACCCACTCCAGTATTTCCGCCTGGAGAGTCCCCATGGACAGAGGTGCCTGGCGGTTACAGTCCACGGGGTCGCAAAGAGTCGGACACGACTAAGCGCCTAAGCACACCACAGCACAGTTTAACGAACCAAGACGCTGGGTGAGAAAAAAACGTGGCGATAAGAAAGATATTTTAATAATCCGATTCTTAATACTGCAAATGGAAATATAGCGACGGTGCTCTGATTTCTGCATACAATGTAACCGCCAAAAAAAAATCGTGGCGAGTACAGTACGGTCTTGTAATATTATTTTAATTTCCGGGCAAAGCTGTTTCCCGCAGTTAACAAAACACACACCCCGCGGGAGCACCTTCAGGGTGTAACGCCCTCCGCTCAAGGTCTGTCCACCCAAGAGGAAGGGGCGGGGCTAGAGGTAGTACGCCTGCGCGGACCCCCAGGCGCGGGAGTGGCCGCTCTAGGCAGCGGGGAGGGCGCAGGGTTCAGGAGGTTGGGGAACAACTGCGGCCTCTCCTCTATGGTCGCGGGCCGGCGGGGTACCCTCCTCCGCAGAGAGTCCAAGGTTATTTCCGGAAGTGGAGCTGCTACCTCTTCCTCTGTGTCCGCGAAGGGGCCCAGGAAGGGGTCGACGGCCAGGTTGGCCATGAGCGCGGAGGTAAGAAGCGGCTTGGCGGAGGGTAGCCAGGGTGCGGCCGGGCTCGACTTAGGGTGTGGAAGGAGGAGGTGGAGGACGGGGTCGGAGGAGGTGGGCGGGATCTCCCCTCCCAGACCTGGGTTCTGTGCAGCCTCAGCCCTAGCTTTGAGGCGTGGACCCCTACTTGGCCAGCTTCTCCATCTTTCCCGAGAGCCCCACGTCGGCAAGCCGGTTACTGGACCTCACGTGTGTTCTCTCCCGGGTCACAGTCCGAGCCTGTAGTTTCTGGATTTCCGCCTCCACCCTCCCCAGGGCGAGACGGAGAGGACGTGGCTGCCTCACACCTCGGAGGGAGATGACCGGGACCCTGCCCCCGGGAGCGCGGGTCACAGCCTGCGACAGCGCGTGCAGAATTGACCGGGCTCCTGATAGACCCCAGACTGGGCTTCAGATCTAACTAGCCGGGTGCGTTCTGGCCCCAGGGCTGAACGAATGAACCCGTTTTAAAAGAGTATAAGGGACTCGCCGAAAGGAAAAGTGAAACCCAGAGTCACACTCCCAGCTCTTGTGATTGTGACTTCATGGCTTAGAAATCTGGACTTATGCAAAATAGAGTTCTCTGTAATAATAATAAAAAAAAAAAAGGCAAAAGAGAATCAGGCCGTGTCTGATAGGAGATCTTTGGCGGGGCAGAAGGCGGCCCTCCAACTTTGGTGGGGAGAAGGAACCAGGTGCTGTCCTGCCCTCCGTAGTCCTCGTTGGGTCCTTCCCACCGAAGCCCATTGGCCAGTCCTTGGCCAGACCTTGTAGATGGTCTTGATGACACGCTCTGAAACGCCAATCATATCAGATCAGATCAGTCGCTCAGTCGTGTCCGACTCTTTGCGACCCCATGAATCGCAGCACGCCAGGCCTCCCTGTCCATCACCAACTCCCGGAGTTCACTCGGACTCACGTCCATCGAGTCAGTGATGCCATCCAGCCATCTCATCCTCTGCCGTCCCCTTCTCCTCTTGCCCCCAATCCCTCCCAGCATCAGAGTCTTTAGTTTCAGCTTTAGCATCATTCCTTCCAAAGAAATACCAGGGCTGATCTCCTTCAGAATGGACTGGTTGGATCTCCTTACAGTCCAAGGGAGTCTCAAGAGTCTTCTCCAATACCCCAGTTCAAAAGCATCAATTCTTCAGCATTCAGCCTTCTTCACAGTCCAACTCTCACATCCATACATGACCACAGGAAAAACCATAGCCTTGACTAGACAAACCTTTGTTGGCAAAGTAATGTCTCTGGTTTTGAATATGCTATCTAGGTTGGTCATAACTTTACTTCCAAGGAGTAAGCGTCTTTTAATTTCATGGCTGCAGTCACCATCTGTAGTGATTTTGGAGCCCAGAAAAATAAAGTCTGACACTGTTTCCACTGTTTCCCCATCTATTTCCCATGAAGTGATGGGACCGGATGCCATGATCTTCGTTTTCTGAATGTTGAGCTTTAAGCCAACTTTTTCACTCTCCACTTTCACTTTCATCAAGAGGCTTTTGAGTTCCTCTTCACTTTCTGCCATAAGGGTGGTGTCATCTGCATATCTGAGGTTATTGATATTTCTCCCGGCAATCTTGATTCCAGTTTGTGTTTCTTCCAGTCCAGCGTTTCTCATGATGTACTCTGCATACAAGTTAAGTAAACAGGGTGACAATATACAGCTTTGATGTGCTCCTTTTCCTATTTGGAACCAGTCTGTTGTTCCATGTCCAGTTCTAACTGTTGCTTCCTGACCTGCATACACATTTCTCAAGAGGCAGATCAGGTGGTCTGGTATTCCCATCTCTTTCAGAATTTTCCACAGGTTATTGTGATCCACACAGTCAAAGGCTTTGGCATAGTCCATAAAGCAGAAATAGATGCTTTTCTGGAACTCTCTTGCTTTTTCCATGACCCAGCGGATGTTGGCAATTTGATCTCTGGTTCCTCTGCCTTTTTAAAACCAGCTTGAACCTCAGGAAGTTCACGGTTCACATATTGCTGAAGCCTGGCTTGGAGAATTTTGAGCATTACTTTACTAGTGTGTGAGATGAGTGCAATTGTGCAGTAGTTTGAGCATTCTTTGGCATTGCCTTTCTTTGGGATTGGAATGAAAACTGACCTTTTCCAGTCCTGTGGCCACTGCTGAGTTTTCCAAATTTGCTGGCATATTGAGTGCAGCACTTTCACAGCATCATCTTTCAGGATTTGGAATAGCTCAACTGGAATTCCATCACCTCCACCAGCTTTGTTTGTAGTGATGCTTTCTAAGGCCCACTTGACTTCACATTCCAGGATGTCTGACTCTAGGTGAGTGATCACACCATCGTGATTATCTGGGTCGTGAAGATCTTTTTTGCACAGTTCTTCTGTGTATTCTTGCCCTCTCTTCTTAATATCTTCTGCTTCTGTTAGGTCCATACCATTTCTGTCTTTTATCGAGCCCATCTTTGCATGAAATGTTCCTTTGGTATCTCTGATTTTCTTGAAGAGATCCCTAGTCTTTCCCATTCTGTTGTTTTCCTCTATTTCTTTGCATTGATCGCTGAAGAAGGCTTTCTTATCTCTTCTTGCTATTCTTTGGAACTCTGCATTCAGATGTTTTTATCTTTCCTTTTCTCCTTTTCTTTTTGCTTCTCTTCTTTTCACAGCTACTTGTAAGGCCTCCCCAGACAGCCATTTTGCTTTTTTGCATTTCTTTTCCATGGGAATGGTCTTGATCCCTGTCTCCTGTACAATGTCACGAACCTCATTCCATAGTTCATCAGGCACTCTATCAGATCTAGGCCCTTAAATCTATTTCTCACTTCCACTGTATAATTATAAGGGATTTGATTTAGGTCATACCTGAATGGTCTAGTGGTTTTCCCTACTTTCTTCAATTTCAGTCTGAATTTGGCGTTAAGGAGTTCATGGTCTGAGCCACAGCGAGCTCCTGGTCTTGTTTTTGCTGACTGTATAGAGGTTCTCCATCTTTGGCTGCAAAGAATATAATCAATCTGATTTTGGTGTTGACCATCTGGTGATGTCCATGTATAGAGTCTTCTCTTGTGTTGTTGGAAGAGGGTATTTGTTATGACCAGTGCATTTTCTTGGCAAAACTCTATTAGTCTTTGCCCTGCTTCGATGCCAATGGGAAGGAGTTTTACTACCTCCCTCTCCTGGAGCACGTCCCAGAGCTGACCCGCAAGAATGCAAGTGTGGGTTGGGTTGGGTTGGGTTTGTTTTTGTCACAGCTGGCTTATAAACAAGCCCGCCTAGGGATATACAAACCCATGTGCTCAGTGTTTCCCTGCATATCTCTATAAACTTGATGGGAAAATTGTGCTGCTCCAGGGCAGTTGTTGTTGTTGTTGTTGTTTTGAAGTTCTGGTATTTGGCACCGGTACTACTTACCTGAGTGAATGAGTGAAGTCGTTCAGTCGCGTCCGACTTTTTGCGACCCCGTGGACTGTAGCCCACCAGGCTCCTCCGTCCATGGGATTCTCCAGGCAGGAATACTGGAGTGAGTTGCCATTTCCTTCTCCAGGGGATCTTCCCGACCCAGGGATCGAACCCAGGTCTCCCGCATTGCAGGCAGACACTTTAACCTCTGAGCCACCCTGGTGGCTACCTAGCTGGCACTAAATAAACACCACTATTAATAATTGCTCATGCCAATCAATCACACAGCAGATTTTCGGACTATCTGTAGATAGAAATTAGTCATTTAAGCTTCCTTCAAAGGAATTGTTACTATCCTGAGCTTAGAAATGGCAAATAGAGGCTCAGAGGAGATAGATGGACTGTGTCACTCTTAAAACGGTACTATTTCAATTATACTAACGTCTCCAGGGAAATCATAGTCTAGGAGATGAGAAAACATGCACAAATGAAAGTTACATTAGTGCACAGAGGCAGGAAGGATTAATATGAGCTATGAGGAAGGTTAGTCATTAAAGATTTTCAAGTGATGGTTGATTTGGGTCTTGTCAGTTGGACACTTTTGACCCAGAGATGGTGTGTATCTGTGTTATAGATAGAACAATGTGGGGAAACGGCAGGAATTAATAGGTGCGACTAGAGTATAACCTATGAGTAGGTGAGTAGCAGGAGGTGATCAGGAAAATAGTAAAAACGGACACTTAATTGCACTTACTGTGTGCCAGGCACTATTCTGAGTGCCATACGTACATTAATTCATTTAATCCTGTCAACAATCCTATCAGGCAGGTACTACCCATATCCCCATTTTACGGATTAAGAAACTGAGACACAGACAGGTTAAGTAACTTGCCGAGGTTAACACAACCTAATAATTGGAATCATTGGGATTTGAATGCAGTCATTCTGGCTGCAGAGTCTGTGCTCTTAGTTAAAAAGTTCTGTTGATTGCAGCTGGGCCATAAAGATCCTTAATGACTGTGGGTTTTATACTCTCACGGTTGGGAAGGTTTTGAGTAAAAGAAGGACTTAATCAGGATTTTGCTCCGGGAGGGTGATTGGGACTGTGGTGAGAGGAAGGATTGAGAGGGGAGGAAATGAAGTTGGAAATGTTATTTAAGCTTGATTTCGTTACTGTCTTGCCTCACCTTATGTGAAACATATATTTAGGATTGTAAGTGTTTATTTGTATGTAACAGCTCTCAGTTCCCAAACATCCATGTAAATAAGATCTGTGACAAGCTAGAGGGGCAGGATAGGGTGAGAAGTGGGGGGGAGGTTTAAGAAGGAGGGAACATACGTAATCTATGGTTGATTAATGTTGATGTATGGCAGAAACCAACACAATATTGTAAAGCAATTATCCTTCAATTAAAAGTAACTTTTTTTTTTTGTAAAGAATATTCTAAGGGGCTTCTTTAAAAGGAGGATTCCTGGTCCTCTCTGCCAGATATCTTTGTTTGAATTTACCAAATTTCTGGGGTGATTCCAACAGAGGTTCTAAGAAATTTCTATGATAGAAATCAAAGGTTTGTGGGTTCTATTCTCAGCTCCAAATAACTAGAACTCAGCTTTGTGCCAGTCACTCTCAGGTACAATGATAGAATTCTCTGACTTGGTTCCTGACCTTCAAGAGCTCAGGATCTGGTTGGAGAGGCACAGGTTGCTCAAGCAGCAGTGTGCAAAACCTGAAAAGGATTCATGAGTTTAGAAATGCGTGAGTCATAATGGGATAGTTTAAAAACCAGTAGCTAAGGTGTGGATTAGTGGTGACCACCAGTAGTTTTTGATCACTTTCTAAATTATTGGACGTCACCAGTGTTTCACACAAGATAAGGCACACAGACCCTTCGCTGTGTGCTCTTGTCTTGCACAACAGCACTCCAGAGCAGTAAATCACAGGGCCTCCGAGTGTGGGCAGCAAGTCAGTGTCCAGTTACATAGAATCATTGGGACAGTATATGTGTCCCAGGTCTTTTTTTTCCCCCATGGATTTTCAGACAGTTGTACCCTGTTAGGTATTTCTTTGGGAGAATATACATACAGTTGGGGTGATAGATATCTTGTGATAATTATTTCCTAGCAGTTGTTTTCTATCAATTGTACCAACGGACCTAACCCATGAGCTGGCTGGCTACCTTTGCTCTAGTGATTCCTGACCCTGTTGAGAAAGAAAGTCTGTCTCTTTGAAGTTGGAAAAATACAGAGTTTTATACAATAAGAGCCTGGAAGTTCTTCTTTTATGTTAATGAAAGCCAGTTTCCACCACCTGCAAGAAGTATTTACCACATTCTCTTTTTATTGCCACTTCTGATCTTTGCTTTGCTTACATTTGGACTCATTTCTGTGTATCTCATAATTACTAGAAATGGGTGTGTTTGGTCTTTGGACATTTGATAATTTCTGTAGTGTTCTGCTAGTGTCTAAGTGGTGTCCCTGGGGGTGGACTTGGGGTGCCAGAAATGAGGTACACCCAAACACCATCACCCCTACTTCTCGTGAATATTTCTGCTTGTTTATCTCCTAGGTGGAAGAGCATGGTCACCCTAACAGCCTCAAGCTGCAGTTCTCGTTCCGAAATGCAGTACTGTCAGATTCTGGTTTGAATTTCTCAGCCTCGCAGGGGCGCCTCTATGTTGTGGCTTAGACTGGCGTAGTGTACGAGGACAGGCTTTACATGAGACCATGATTTAAAACCTGACCTGGAATTCCCTGGCTTCCACTGCAGGAGGCATGGGTTTGATCCCTGGTCGGGGAACTAGGATCCCACATGCTCCACCGTGCAGCCAAAAAACAGAAAAAGTAAGAAAGAAAAGAAATTTGTGTTGTTTGAAAAAACAAAACAAAAAACCGGACTCTGTCGTATACCAGTTAGGTCTCCAGTTTCTCGTCAGTAAAATGGAGATGATAATAATAATTATCCCATAAGATTATTATACCTCTCATATTATATAAGGGCTCAATCAATATTAGCAATTGTCATTATTCTCTGTTGTTGGGCAGTATGTGATGAGAAGAAATAACCTAACTAGAGACCAGTCTAAAGCCAAAATCTTTGTATTCTTGCAGCCAACATCTCTGCTAAGAAATAATTGAGATCACATTTTTCAGGCTGGAATCCCAATACATTAGCTCTTCAAAGACTTATTCCTAAAACGTTCGGTATGTATTACGGTCACAGTCAGTGTTTTGTTGAGTGAAGAAGTAGAACCATAATTTCACTGAACTAAGCAGCTTGATAATTTCGCTTTCTGAAGAATTAACGGTCATCACATAGTGAGGTCTTCAGAAGCTAAGGTATAAAAATTCTTAAACTGAAAATTAATGCATTCTTCTTCAATAAACTCAATAAAAGTCATTATATTAATTTTCTTCAGTGTGAGTTGAGGGACTAAAGAATGAAGCAGGCTATGGCAGGGCCCCGGCCTCCTCCTGGAGAGTAGGCCTCTGGATAAGTCCATAGATAAGCACTTGACAAACATTGCCTTCCAGGGATGGAATAGCCAAATTCATTCCAGGGTCTTTAGTTCCATAGAATCGTTGGGACATTATATGTGTCCCGCTCTTTTTCTCCCGCCATGGATTTTCAGACAGTTGTACCCTGTCAGTTAGGTATTTCTTGGGGAGAACATGCATAGCTTTGGGGTGATAGATATCTTGTGATGATTATCTTCTAGCAATCGTTTCCTATCTGTTGTGCCAACAGCCCTCACCCATGAACATTTAGAAAATGTCAGCTGTGCCGTTGGTTCATGTGCTTATATTCATGTCATATTTCACATATTAATGCTCTCTAAGATTTTATGCCATTTCTTGACATGGCAACTTTAAAGATGGTGTGCTACTCAGGAAGTCGTGTCTCTCCAGGTGTTAAAAAGTTACAGGGTAGAGAATTCCCGGGCATGCCAGTGGTTAGGACTGGGTGCTTCCACTGCGGAGGGCACAGGTTCAATCCCTCATTGGGGAACTAAGATCCCACATGCTGTGAGATGCAGCCAAAAACGTAATATAAAATTTAAAAAAACATCCATGTGTCTTGCAATAAAAGCACGTGTGGTCATTTTAATAAATACAAGTTACATGGTAGAGTAAGTTGGTTATATGGCATGGGCGGGAAAGCCACCACCTCAGCAATTCTTCACTTGTATGGATTGACACATGTCACCCGCTGGAACGTGATGCAGAAGAAGGGACCATGAGCGCTTCCCGTGTGCTGTCCTCTTAATTCTGAGGCCAGTCCTGTCTGATCAGCAGCAGTAACCCCTTTGCTTATGTCTGGTGATGTGAGCCTTGGGGAGGATGAATAATTTGCCTTTGATCTCATGGCTGGTAGTGAAGCCGGGAATCAGAATCTGTCTTCTGATTTTAAAACTGAGGTGTATTACTCTGTCCCTCAGAACCAGGAATAGGTAAGACCTCCAAAAAATTAAGTGTTTTAAAGGCCTCTACTGAAATATTTGATAAATAGGTGCTAGGTCTGTGAGGATATAATGAGAATAAAGCCAGCTTACGATTTTTAAACTTTTGACCCCTGCCCTCATTGGAGAAGGCAATGGCACCCTACTCCAGTACTCTTGCCTGGGAAATTCCATGGACGGAGGAGCCTGGTAGGCTACAGTCCATGGGGCCACTAAGAGTTGGACACAACTAAGCGACTTCACTTTCACTTTTCACTTTCATGCATTGGAGAAGGAAATGGCAACCCACTCCAGTGTTCTTGCCTGGAGAATCCTGGGGACAGAGGAGCCTGGTAGGCTTCTGTCTATGGGGTCGCACAGAGTCAGACACGACTGACGCGACTTAGCAACCTGCCCTCATGCACAGCCATTCACACACGGAATCTCCTGCACCTCTGAGTCTAAAGCAGAATAGAAGGGGTAACGTAGAAAAATGTGAGGAAGACCTCATAAGTAACCACCTTCCCGGCAATAAGTAACCACCCGACAGCAGAGAAAGAGAAAAATTATAAGCCCATAGATCTCCAGAAGCTTTCTAGCCTAAAAGGCCAGTCAACTTAGAAATGTCACACTCTCATGCTGGACCCAGAACGCAGCACCTTACGGAACAAGTTATGAAAAACAGAAATATCCACTGAAATCTGGCAGCTGATGGAAGTAAGGAAACCAGCTGGGTGACGACTGCAGCTCCCTCTGAAGCGGGCAGCTGCTCAGATCCACAGCTTCAGTGGATTCTTAACACGCACAAGGAGCGCCCAGGGTTGCCAGATCTTCTGAATTTTCAGAAGCAGCCAGGAATCTGGATTTTTCTTTGACATCAGATTGTTTTAAATGCTGGCATCAAATTCAATAGAAAGTGGGGGAGGGGAAGGAGAAAGAGAAGCACCTCGTGAAAATTGCCTGTCTGAAGACTAGATGTTGGGACTTGGTGGTCCAGTGGTTGACTCTGCACTTCCAGTACAGATTCGATCCCTGGCCATCCCACATGCTATGCGGCCGGAAGAAAAAAAAAAAAAAGATGGTGCCACTGTTGAAACTTCCAAGTCGAGGAGGATGGCTGCTCTTGACAGTAATGCTGGGTCACTGGGGAGCAGCGGGGGTCACATTAATAAAGCCCTTATCTCTCTGGGTAATCAGTGGTTCTTAGCCTTATCTGGGTCTTGGTCCGCTTTGCATGCTATGTGTGCATGCTGAGCCGCTGCAGTCATATCTGACTCTGCGACCCCATGGACTGTAGCCCTCCAGACAATACTAGAGTGGGTTGCCATTTCCTTCTCCAGGGGCTCTTCCTGACCCAAGGATGGAACCCATGTCTCCTGCACTGGCAGGAGGGTTCTTTTCCCCTAGTGCTACCTGAGAAGCCCCAAGAGAGTAAATAAAAATGTAGATTTCCTTCAGGAAAACGCTTGTGTAGACAAACACAAACTTGGCCCATGATTTCAGAGTGTGCCCTGACCCCTTGAAGAATGTACACAGACGTCAGCTGAAGAGCCAGCTTCAACTGCCAGAAACCGCAGCTCTTCAGAGTGACTCAGAGCAGAGGTCTTCAATTCTGTGGTATCCAGGCAGTTGTTTTTAGCTTGTCTCTGTTTGCAGTTTTGCAGGCTTTCCCAACTCAGGCATTTTCCCCATTTGTTTTGAGCAAGGTAATCAACACTGGTCTTGTCGTGCAGTGATTAAGCACAAACCTAAGTGTCTCCGTGTGGCCAGGGCACTGGGAGTGGGGCTGGAATGCTTCTTGCCCTGTCCTAACCACATGCCCCAGACTCCTCTGAGACCGCGACAGGAAGAGCAGCAGGCTGTGGGTGCGTCTAACACACACTTCCCCGTGAAGGAACTCAGCCAGCAAAGCTGCTCTCAGTTGTAGCCCCTTGCTGTGTCTGCCGAGTTTGTAGAGAATCGTCATAAACATCCTCAAAAGAGGCCTTTGCAGTGCAGGACAGTGTGTTTATCCAAGTCAAAAGGCCACAGCTTGGAACTTTAGTATCTGAGCTACATTTTTATCACCTAGGAGGCACTTTCCTCCTTTTGCTTTCCTGTTGCTTTCTTTAATGGAAAAAAACCCAAATACCTATACAAAAATAGCAGAAAAGATCAGTTGAATTCAGTTAAGTTGTGCACCCTTTCTCTGTTAACTTCCGGTTTTTCAATTTAGAGTAAAATGAAATGAACAGAATTCCTAAGAAGTAATCAAAGTCCGTGCAGTTTCTAGTTTGTTGAAGACAATTAAAAAACAGAGTTAGTGGCCACTTCAGCTTTTCCAAACATGACTTTTAAAATACACTTTTGTTACCTTATTTTCTCTCATGAGAAATAACTTTCAGATCTGATAAACTAAGAATTATTGGTACATTCTCGTTTTAAAAGGTTGTGAGAGATTTATTTCCATATATGTTGCCATTTCAAATGACTTTGAGATCCATACACTTGGCCTCACCCTAACCGCACAACCACAGTTTCATATCTGCACACGCTCACTAGGCAGTTCTTGGAAATTTTGTCATCACCTCAAACTCAACTTTTCCAAAATTCGACTTACCTTCTTTTCAAGCTGGGCCGCATTAGTTTACAGGGACTCATTTTTTAAAAAAAAATTTATTTATTCAGTTGTGCCAGAGCTTTAGTTGCAGCATGCAGGCTCTTAGTTGGAGCATGTGGGATCTAGTTCCCTGACCAGGAATCGAACCGGGGCCCTCTGCATCAGGAGTGCAGAATGTTAACCACAGGACCACGAGGAAAGTCCCTGCTGTGACCCATTTCTATCAGCAGACCCGTCTACTTCCCCAGTTCTAGAACCTAGACAACCTCTTTGATCATTCTTCTCTCTAGTCACCAAAGCTCAGAAACAACTCTTGTAATATCTCTTGCATAGATTGATCGCTTTCTTTGCACTTTCATGGTTGTCACCATAGTCGCAGAAGTAACAGCACCTCCCTTCTACCTTGTCCCAGCCCAGCCCACCTTCCTGATGAGATTTATCATCCTCAAGCACTGGAACGAGTGGCCTCTCCCTTCTCCAGCGGATCTTCCCGACCCAGGAATCTAACCAGGGTCTCCTGCATTGCAGGTGGATTCTCTACCAGCTGAACTACCAGGGAAGCCCACTCCTCAAGCACAGCTTTACTGATTTCATTTGCCTCCAGAACCTTTATGTGCCCTCATCTGCCCACCTGTCATGAACCAGGCATGGAACACAGGACTCTGTATCAGACCTGTATCTCCAGGTGTGTCGCTCACTGCTCCCCAGGAAGCACCAAGAACAGCACCCAGATCAGGCCCATCTCTTCTCACCCCTGTGCAGCCCTCACCAGAAGCCTCTGTATCCTGCCTCCGACAGTGAATGTCGATGTGCTCGTGAATGCACTTCAAGTGCCCACCAGTGCCCAGCTCCTTGGTGATGCTCAGTAGCTCAAAATGGTCCAATGATTATTTCCTGGTATAACTCTGTCCCCATGGTAGTTGTTTAATTAGTATTGGACAAATAAAGGAATCGCTTTATCAAAATCATGATTCCTTTCTCTGAAAACCTGTATATATGAGCTCTCTCAAGTAATTTGAAGAGACTTCCCAGAGGAAAGCAGAAAATGTTTAAATGTTTCTTAAAAATACAGATAAGACTTCCTTGTCCAGTGGTTAAGAATCTGCCTGCCAATGCAGGGGACACCAGTTCGATCTTGGTTTGGGAAGATTCCACATGCCACCGGGCAGCTTGAGCCTATGAATCTCAACTACTGAAACTCACAATACCTGCCAAGCTTGAGCCTGAGCTTGGCAACAAGAGAAGCTACCACAGGGAGAAGCCTGCACACCACACGAGGAAGTCCTCTCTTGCCACAGCTAGGGGAAGCCCAAACACAGCAATGCAGACCCAGTGCAGCCAAAAATAAGTAAAATTCAGTTAATTTTTTAAAAAATACAAATAATCAGCAAATGTGGTTTATTTTTATGATTTTCTCTGTATTTTTGCAGTTATAACCTCATTTTCATTAAGAACAGCTTAGTAAATACAGAAAACCAAAACCAAAAAAATCATCCTCGTCCCACCCAACAAAGCAACTACTATTGTTGTTCTGTCACCAAGTCATGTCTAATTCTTCTCGACCCCATGGACTGTAGCATGCCAGGCTTCCCTGTCCCTCACCATCTCGTGGAGTTTGCCCAAGTTCATGTCCATTAAATCAGTGATGCCATCCAACCATCTCATCCTCTGTCACTCCCCTCTCTGCTTGCCCTCAGTCTTTCCATCAGGGTCTTTTCCAGTGAGTCGGCTGTTTGCATCAGGTGGCCAAAGTATTGGAGCTTCAGCTTCAGCATCGGTTCTTCCAAAAGGTATTCACAGTTGATTTCTTTTAGGATTGACTGGTTTGATCTCCTTGCTGTCCAAGGGACTCTCAAGAGTCTTCTCCAACACTGCAGTTCAAAAGCATCAACTCTTCAGCTCTCTGCCTTTATGGTCCAGCTCTCACATCCATATATGACTACTGGAAAGACCATAGCCTACTAACATTGGGTTGGTGCAAACGTAATTGTGGTTTAATTAAAGTTGTGAATTTTAAATCATTATAACTAGGCTCAAATGCATCATTATTAATCAAAATAGGAACCATTACAATCAACACCAATTTTGCCAACGAGCAATAACTGTGTTTATTCCTGTAGCATAAAAATCTGTGCTTCAGGATTTGACGAACTCTTTGAAAGCATTTTTTGCCTCCTCCTGGTTTGTGGAAACGTTTTCCCTGCAAAAAGTTGTTGAGATGCTTGAAGAAGCCGTAATCGGTTGGCAAGAGCTCAGGTGAATATGGTCAATGAGACAGAAGTTCGTAGCACAATCTGTTCAACTTTTGAAGCCTTGGTTGCTGGGCGTTGTCATGGAGAAGAACTGGGCCCTTTGTGTTGACCAATGCTGACTGTAGGCATTGCAGCTTTCAGTGCATCTCATTGATTTGCTGAGCATACTTCTCGGATGGAATTGTTTCTTAGGGATTCAGAAAGCTGTAGCAGATCAGACGGGCAGCAGACCACGAAACAGTGGCCATGGTTTGTATTCTTGTGTTTATAGATTTTCTTGTTTAAAATAGTGTTATCATGCTTAATTTAAAATTTGTACCATGTAAAAAGTGATACAATTCCCTGAAAATCAGAGAAATTGTTAGCATTTAAGGTCTACTTACAGTATGCCAGGCACTTTCATTGCATTCTCTTACCTAACTCTCAAAACCTCCCAATGAGTTAAACACTATTGTTGATTATTGTTGTTGTTTAGTTGCTAAGTCGTGTCTGACTCTGTGACCCCATGGATTTTAGCTCACCAGGCTCCTCTGTCCATGGAATTTCCCAGGCAAGAATCCTGGATTGAGTTGCCATTTCCTTCTCTAGGGGATTTTCCTGTCCCAAGGATCGAACCTACATCTCCTGCATTGCAGACAATCCTTTACCACTGAGCCACCAGGGAAGCCCCTATTACCACCCCTATTAATAGATGAGAGACCTGAGACTCAAATCCAGAGGGCAGAGCGGGGGTAAGAACGCAGGCAGCCCAGCCCTGGGACCTGTGTTCTCAACCACTCTGCCTGCAAAGAGTCCTTCTCTGCGAGACCAGTGTGGGTGATCGACAGCAACTTACTTTCTTTCCTGTAATAATAGATTGAGAAACATCCCCACCAGTGTCTGTGCATGCTAATTCCAGTAGCATTATGAATAATAATTTCTTTCACCCCTGTGTACACCATCTGCCACCCTAGTTCACCATCTCTAACCCTCACAAGGGCTTCCTAGGTGGCACTAGTGGTAAAGAACCCACCTGCCAATGCAGGAGACGTAAGAGACATGGATTCAATCCCTGAAGTTGAAAAGATCCCCTGGAGAAGGAAATGGCAACCCACTCCAGTATTCTTGCCTGGAGAATCCCATGGACAGAGGAGCCTGGTGGGCTCCAGTCCATGGGGTTGCAAAGTGTGGGATAAGACGGAAGCAGCTTAGCACAGCACAACCCTCATAAGACACTGTGAAGTTGAGGAAGTAGGGCTGGGAGAGCCCAGGTACCTTAGTCCCAGAGATGGAGAGTTGAACTTCTAACTCCATGCCCTCATCATACTGCTTCTCAATAAAAATCCCTTAAGACCCAGATAAGAATGAGAAGAGAATGGTCCTTTGCCATTAGCTTATTAGTGACATTAGCATGTTTCTGTGACACCAAACTAGCGGGATCCAGTAGGCAGGATGTGCATGTTTGGGTTGATTTGGGGAGAGAGGAGAGATGTTTAGCCTCAGGCGAGTAAGCCTGGCATAGGGCATCTCAGAGAACCAGGCCTCTCTTCCAGGTACCCTCCCTATGGGAGCCTCTGAAGTCAGATGTTAAATAATTACCTCAGGGGAAGGCAGATTCGTTTGGATAAAATCTGTTGTTTATATGAAGTGCATCTGTTATTGCCAACTCCAGACATTTTAGTGGGCCAAGAATCTGGTTTATTTAAAGTTTGTACATTGAAAGGATGTCACAGATTTCATTGAGAAAACTGAGGCCAGAGAAATTAAATTTTCCAAGGACATTAGCAGGGAAGGATCTAGAATTCTCCAGCCTCCCCCCACCCAAGCCCACTGAACTTTCCTTTGCACTCTTTTGCTTTACCTAATTTTCAAAAGTGTGACAGTAAGTCGAAAAATTTAGTGATGTTTATGTGGTTTACGAAATGTAAATTTTTAGAAACCAAATTTGTCACATTTAAAAATCAGAGCTTTAATAGAATATCTGTCATCTCAAACACCTGCTAAATTATTTGACCTATTTCTCTTGTTTGTCTCTCTTTTTCCCCTAGATTTAATGTCATCTTGCATAGGTCTGCTGAGTCTGTAATTTTCTATGTCTGTGGATTCCAGAATTTGCTAAGAGATGGAGGAGTCTCCACAGAATGATCTGGATGCAGCAAGCCTTGAGAAAAATGAGCCGCTCGAGAGCGCCAGCCCTCAGATTTCCATTAATGAATTCTCCTGCCACTGCTGTTACGACATCCTGGTTAACCCCACCACCTTGAACTGTGGGCACAGCTTCTGCCGGCACTGCCTAGCTCTGTGGTGGGCCTCTTCGAAGAAAACAGAGTGTCCAGAATGCAGAGAAAAATGGGAAGGTTTCCCCAAAGTCAATATTCTCCTCAGGTAATGCTCAAGTCCATACGGGTAGTTCACTGGGCTTGTACAGCGTGGTTTCTCTTACTGGGAGCAGCCACGTCTGGAAAGGCCAGAGACGTGGAGCCCGCTGCCTCGGGGTCACTCTTGGTCCGCTGTGAGTCAGGGGGCTCAAGGGCCTGCCAGTCCTGACTCCCTTCCTCACAGGTGACCGTGATATGTTTACTATTTATTATAAATGAGGGAAAGAAAGAAACTGGTTACCAGACCATTTTCTGTAACCCTTGGTACATAATACTTCTGACTGATGTGTGTTCACTGAGAACACCCTAGAATAGAGGAAGTGGTCTAACTGTATGATTCTGAATAACTAGTATGATGCTGATTTTCACAGTCTCTGACTAAACTCTGTTGCACTTACCACATTCATAAAGTTTCTCATGCGTGGCATCACACGGCAGATAAGACCTTCAGATGGTGGGTTTTTTCCTTTTTCTATTCATGATGTTCATCCTGTTCCTGGGAGGTCTATGAGGCTAATCCTTTCTGACAAACAGAGTACCAGGAAGGTTAAAACATTAATCCAGCATTCTCTTTTTCACAGAAGCGTATTTACAAACACTTTGCTCTGACCTGTCAGTCTTGGTTTATCTGCAGGTTAATCTTAAATTGAAGAAGGGTTCTCTTTGGTGGGTGGCGGGGGAGTTCTCAAATTGTGTATAATTCAACATAAAGAGCCCTATAGCATGGCCTGATGGTTGGTCTAACTTTTACAACTGAACTTCACCTTTTTTCTTTTTTTATGAGTTAATTTTTAATAATCAGATTGTTGCTGATAAAGACCCCTTCGACTCCGCCTCCCCCCATCTTACAGTTCTTCCTTTTTCTGGGAGTAGTCTCAGTTATGATACTTTTATACATTTATGTGCCAACAGGAAATGCAAATATTTTCTGATGTCAGTTGTGTAAGGTCTGTGTTTCCGCAGTTTCCTATTTCATTCAAACAATATGTTTAATTAAATTTATTTATCTTGATACCCAGTGATATCCAGTAAACTTATTTTTAAAACAATGTGTTGTTCCTCTGTAGAAATATGCTATGTTTTGTTTAGCTGCTTCCCTAACAGTGGACATGTAGATGTTTTTGATTTGTTGTTGTTGGCAATAGGGCCATAACCAACCTTCTTGTCCATTCTTTCTGAATCCTGGTATATGTATTTTTAAAAATATCTATTTACTTTTGGCTGCATCGGGTCTTCGTTGGGACATGTGGGCTCACTAGCTGTGGTACATGGGCTTAATGGCCCCATAGCTTACGCGATCTTAGTTCCTCGTCTCAAACTTACATCCCCCGCATTGGAAGGTAGATTCTTAACCACTGGACGAGCAGGGAAATCCTTGGTATATTATTAAATGTTGACATCAGTGTTATTTTGTTCTCTAAAACATTTTAAGTGTATTTAGTTAACTGTCTTTTTTTTCTCTCTCTCTCTTCTTCATAGGGACGCCGTTGAAAAATTATTTCCTGATGCCATTAGAATGCGATTTGAAGACATTCAGCAGAATAACGACATAGTCCAGAGTCTTGCAGCCTTTCAGAAGTTAGGGAATGATCACACGCCTTCAGCTCCCCACACCGGCCGAGGGAACCAGCACAGGGGAGGGGGTTTCTACTCCGGAGTGCTCACAGCTTTAACTGGGGTGGCAGTAAGTGGATGTCCCATGGTTTTCACTGAAGTCAGTTCTGTTGAAATACTCCTAAGTGATCGCACATGGTAATTCACTGTGTAAGTTGGAACCTGGGATGTTGCCTATACAAGTATCTACAGAGTCTGGTATTCAGAACCCAGTAACTGTTAATTTTGTCCTATTTCATCTTCACAGCCTATGCAATAGACACTGTCATTATTCCTGCTCTAGAGAGGAGGAAACTGGTGCAGAAAGGTGTTAGGGCTGGAACCGAGGCCATGTCTTGAGCACAGCACTTTACTAACTTCAAACCTTAGAGACTCTTTTTCTTTTGAAGTTCTATCCATGCTATGAAAATCTTATTGTTAACAAATTTTCCAATAGCAAAGGCACATGAGTCAGTCACATTGGCCAAATTGATGGGGTCGAGGGTGCAGTGCTCCCAGGTGCCTTGTAGTGAGTCCCATTTCTGTCTCTGTTCCCCGACAACAACCCGAAAATCAGCAGAGGTGAGCCCACCGAGGGTCGTGCTCCTCAGCTCCCTGTGGCAGTGGTGTGGCCTGGTTTCCATGTTGACAGACTTGGCATCGTTTCCTCCCAGCGCAGCATCTTCCCTCCCCGGCCCCACGCTCGCGTATTCGGAAGCTGGCATCTCTGGTCTTTCTGTGCGATAAGGTCCTTGTCGCTTTTCCCCAGGTGGTCCTTCTGGTGTACCACTGGAGCAGCAGAGAATCCGAGCGGCACCTCCTGGTCCACAAGGCCGTGGCCAGATGGACAGCGGAGGAAGTTGTGCTCTGGCTGGAGCAGCTAGGCCCTTGGGCCTCCCTCTACAGAGACAGGTTTTTATCTGAAAGAGTAAACGGAAGGTGAGGAGCAAAATCTGCCGCTGCATCACTGACATTTCTGAAACTGTTTTTGAGATACTGTCCACATACCCTGAAACTCACCCATTTGAAGTGTATAATCCATGGTTTTTAATATATTTGCAGATATGTGCTGCCATGGCCACAGTCTGGCTTTAGAACATTCTCATCACCCCCCAAAAGAAAGCTCCTGCCAAAGGCAGTCAGTCCTCATTTTCCCCCCTCTCAGCCCCCGGCAAGCACCATTCTACTTTCTGTCTCCTGGATTTGCCTGTTCAGAGTATTTCCGTTCTTCCTTCATTCATTCTTCGGTTGATGGACATTTGGATTGATTCCATTTGGGGGCTGTTAGGAACACTGCTGCTGTGATCGCTTGTATAAAGGTTTTTGTGTGGACTTGTATTTTCAATACTCAATACTCTTGGAGCGGAATTGCTGGGTCATAAGGTAACTCTGTGTTTACCTTTTAGCGAACCATTAAACATTTCTAAAGCAGCCATCCCGTTTTATGTCATTGGTTGACATCTTAATTGTTTGTTGCTTCCCGAATATAAGGGTAACGTGTTTATTTATTTCAAAATAATAATGTGGGACTATAGGACATTAGAAATGAAATACCTTCATCATCCTGCTCTTGAGGAAAAAACCACTTGCTGGACAGCTGTCCAGATTTTTTTCGATGTTTATACAGTTCTACACATAGAACTGTGGATTATTTATTTAAATGGAAAATATGATTGTTCTAAGCAGACCTGTGTTTATATGTATATATATACATATGTATATGTGTGTGTTTATATGTGTATGTATATGCTAGAGTCTATTAATCAACCTCTACGAACACACATTTGTGGTGGTCCTTTTTTTTCTGCTCCAGATAGTACCAAACTGCATTGGTGCAAATGGAGGAAGCCATTAGTTTGCAGAACTCACTCATTGTCGAGCGATGGGGCAGGCTGCTTCTGCCTATCAGCAAAGCTCCCTGCCCCTTCCTAAGCCCTGTCCATTTTTACTGGGTCCCTCCCTTCCTTGGAGGGATCACATAGGGATGTACTTAGACCACCGGGCCACTGTTCTCTAACCCATTTGAATCAGACATGTGGTCCTCACTGCTAGGCTGTCTACCTGGTGTCCCCAGGTAACCTACCTGGTACCCCACCTCGCACCCTGCTCTGTTTTTCCCCTTGAACTGAACTTTCAACACTTGACTCTCTATTGAGGAAGCAAAATGCCCCCACTCTGCTTTTTGTAAAAAGTAGCACCACCTCCAGTGGCAGCCCACTCCAGTACCCTTGCCTGGAGAATCCCATGGGTGGAGGGGCCTGGTGGGCTGCAGTCCACTCCAGTACCCTTGCCTGGAGAATCCCATGGGTGGAGGGGCCTGGTGGGCTGCAGTCCATGGGGTTGCAGAGAGTCAGACACGACTGAGCGACTTCACCTGCACTTTTCACTTTCATGCTTTGGAGAAGGAAATGGCAACCCACTCCAGTATTCTTGCCTGGAGAATCCCGGGGATGGGGGAGCCTGGTGGGCTGCCGTCTATGGGGCCTCACAGAGTCGGACACGACTGAAGTGACTTAGCAGCAGCAGCAGCAGCACCTCCCACCTCACCTTGCTCCCTCCTGGAATTCTCTGCCTTATTAATACAATGTACTTTGCATAACTGTCTTCCTTCCAGAGGAGAGCTTCCTAAACTGGCTTTGCTGAGTGAAGGAGAATAAACCTTTATGGGGTACTTTAATGAGGAATCACTGGCGGTGATTTCACATTTTCTGATGAAAGGGAACAGATAATGTATCTGTTGTCATCTTTAATCACTACCCCCAAACAGCTACTCTAATTATCATGATATTTCATTGGATTTCTTTCTAGGTTTTTTTTTCCCTATACACACACACAAACACACACATACACATATACTTTGAAAAATAGTAAGGTCAGAGTGCATAGCTGAAAGATCAAGAGTAGGAGCAAAATGGTCCTCCTGAGTGTGCCTTGGGTGAGTCATTTTTTTGTCTAAGCCAGTTTTCTCACCCACAAAATGGACATGATACCACCTACCTTGCAGAATTGGTAGATGGGTCAGTGACAGTATAGCAAAGCGTTTTCAGAGAGTCCCTGGCAAATTTTAAGCTTTCACTTGTTTGCTGTTTGTCATATTACTTCATGTGTTAGGTGCCTTACCTCAAGCCCAAAGTGTGTATTTGTGTTGATAAGGTGGATTCTGACTGAAAAGTTTGCTTCCACCCTTATCCCCCCAGGTTGCTTTTAACTCTGACAGAGGAAGAATTTTCTAAGGCACCGTATACCATAGAAAGCAGCAGCCACCGAAGAGCCATCCTCATGGAGCTGGAGCGCGTGAAAGCCCTGGGCGTGAAGCCCCCCCAGAACCTCTGGGAATATAAGGTGGACACTCAATTTCTTCAATGGAAAAAAAAAAAGTATTGAGAATGAGATAGCAGTTATCTGTCTGCCCACTGCTCGCAGACATGGCAGACACAGCTGAAGCCCCTGTCAGGCTGTGAACCCTTCCTGGGCCTGCTCTCCTACTTGTGTTACGGGTGTGTCTCCACAGCAGTAGGAACAACATTCTAGATTTTGAACCTTAACCTAAGAGGCATGAAGTAAGCTGATGCTTGTGCAAGTAGCTTTTCTCTCTGGCCCCTGTTCACCAGCGTGACCATCTGTCCACTCTCCCGTTGATGGCCACTCTTTCTTCTCAGTGCTGTACACTGAGGAATGGGATTACCGGGTCGCAAATAATGCACGCCATCAACTTTACTCGATTCTGATAAATTGTTCTTCGCTGGGTACCTCGTTCTCTTTTACAGGGAGAGTGTAGGGAGTACCGTACTATAGGAGGAACACTCTATTTTTTATTAGTCATAGAATATCTGAAATACACAGACCTGTACCCTAAACAAGACATCATGGAGAAAATTAAATACAAATAACCAGTTAAGTCGATTGGGGTTGGGGGTAATGCTCACTGATAATTCTAGTACAAACTGAGACAACCCCCTGTGTTGTTCTCAACTCTGACATTGTCAAGGATGAGAACATTTCATCATAACACGAGCAAAGAGGCGCTCGTATTTGCGGATCCTAAATTGGCTCTGTCTCTTTGGAGAGCAGTTTGTCACTAACTATTCAAATTTAAGCGGTACTTACTCTTTGATCTTCATTTCACTTCTTTGCGTTGAGCGCACAGGCAGCATAGTGGTCTGACCTGGGAGCCTGCCTCCTGGGCTCCTCGCCATTGGTTCTTGAGGGGTGAAATGAGGCATGTGTTGCAGTGACTTGTGGCTCCTGCAGGACACACTGGGGATGTCAGCACGACCCTGGGCCTCCTGGTCCCTTTTCCTTCTCAGCCAGTGACCTCAGAGAATCAGTGATAGCTGTACATTCGAGTCACAGAAACCATTAAACAAGATTTGACGCCAGTATCACTGGCAGTCGCACATGGAAAGCAACCTCAATGCCCATTGTTAGGAGCAAGTTGAGTAAATACAGCTCAGCCCCGCTTGTAGCCATTACAAAGGAGGAGGTGAACTGGGGTGCGCCAACCAGAAAGGACGCCCAAGTGGTATTGTTAACTGAAAACAAAAAGCACGTTAGAAAACCTTCATGTTTGTGTGGATCATAGAGAATCTCTGGAAGGATACACAGACTGCTAACAATGTTCTCATCTCGGGATTGTGACATGGGTGAAAGGCTGAATTGTATTTGTCATTCAATTCAATTCTGTGCCATTTGAAAAAGAAGATTGTGTTTATTATATGCATGTATTACTTTATTTTTTTTTTTCAAACTTTAAACTTTATATTTTGTATCGGGGAATAGCCCATGAACAATGTTGCAGTAGTCTCAGGCGAACAGCAGAGGGACTCAGCCCTTCACAACACATGTATCCATCCTCCCCCAAACCCCCCTGCGCTCTGGGCTGGCACACAGCACTGAGCAGAGTTCCATGTGCCATAAGTAGGTCCTTGTTGGTTACCCATTTTGAATATAGCAGTGTGTGCCTGTATTACTTTAAAACTGAAAAACACTAGTTTCAAATTTTTTGAAGAATGGGGATAGGGGTCCTAAGATAGAAGATTTATTGTTTTACTATTTTTTTGTGGTTTTTTTTTTTTACTGTTTTACTGTTGTTCCTTTGTCAATTTTTTTCAAATCCCTACTTCTCTTTTGTCATAAATTATTAGTTTCGTTAATGCAGTCAAACTCTGGATTTTTTGTAGCCAATATTAGTCCTGTGGTGGATTTTAATATATGACAGAACCTTTCTGGGTCCTATGACCCTCTATTTAGAGTCTGTCAAAGTAAACTTAATATTCACTGGAGTGAATGGAATTGGGATTCTGGTCCTGGTATAAAAGGCAAGCAGAATCTTGTTCCTTCAGATCTCCTCAAGGGTGGTCGTTTGATGTTGTGCATATAGGCTTCCCAGTGGTGCTAGAAGAACCTGCCTGCCAAAGCCTGAGATGTAGGAGACACAGGTTCCATCCCTGGGTTGGGGAGATCCCCTGGAGGAGGGCATGGCAACCCACTCCAGTAGTCTTGCCTGGAGAATCCCATGGACAGAGGAGCCTGGCAGGCTACAGTCCATGGGGTCTCAAAGAGTCAGACACGACTGACGTGACTTAGCCCACACTATGGGCTGTGTGACAGGACTCCCTTGACCCTGGAGTCCAAGTGCAGCTGCTCCTGAGTGCCACTGTTCTGGGCGGACTTGAGAGAGACGGCTCGCTCCCCTCTGTAGCCCTGCCATCATGATCCCCTCGCTGGGAGGTTGGTTCATCCTCCTCATCTGATAGAGAGGAGCCCAGAGTTGGGATATTTTGGCCCAGCTGACCCCAGACCTACAAACATTAACGCGGTCATCGTCCCTTCTCTCGTCCTTACCACAATGTGGCTGCACACCATCAGGCTCCGTTTCTGGGACCTGTGTTCTTTTAGAGAACGCACACTCAAAAGAGTGGTTTTTGCCCCCAAGGCCGTTGGTTCTGGAGGGGTGAAGAGCGTTACGTATTGCAATGACTTGTGGCTCCAGAGACCATAGTACATAAACAAATACACAGTATTTCTGTGGTATTAACATTTTCTGGGGCAGGGGCAGGTTTATGAGAAAGTCTTTAAAAGAATCCTTAAGAGGTAATAATGTAAAAAAGATTGGGAAAAGCTGCTTTAAAGTGAAGAACTACTTCCATATTTCTGTGTCTCACCTAAATTACGATATAAAGATATATTTTTCAGAAATTAAACTTTTTTTTGAACTTTTACTATGGAAAATTTTGAATACACACAAAGACAAGATAATAGTACAAAACTACCATCCGCCCATAAGACAGTAACTCGTGGCTATGTTTACTTCACAGTAATACCTATTCCTACTACTCCTGATTATCTTGAAAATCTGAGATAGTTCTATTTCAGAAGTAAATATTTCACTGAATCTCTAAAAAGTAAAGACTTTTTAAAAAAACAAAACTAAAATATCACAGTGTACACCCCAGAATGAATAATCCTCTGATGTTATCAAACAATCTATCAGTATACAATATCCCATATATTTTTTTTTTCCCAGTTGACATGTTCCAGCCAGGGTCCAAATAGAGTCCACATTTGGTTGTTATATCTTTTTTTTTTAATTGAGGAAAAGTGATTTACAATATTATATTAGTTTCAGGTGTACAACATAGTGATTCAGTATTTTTGTAGATTATACCCCACTTAAAGTTATTAAAATATCAGCTATATTGCCTGTGCTATACAATATGTTCTTGGGCTGACTTACTTTATATGTAGTACTTTGTACCTCTTAATCTCCTACCCCTATCTTGCCCCTCCCCACTTCCTTGTCCCCTTTGGTAGCCACTTGTTGTTTCTCTAAACCTATGAGTTGGTTTCTGTTTTCTTATAGTCATTTCTTTGTTTTATTTTTTAGATTCCACATGTAAGTCAAAATATATGTATTTGTTTCCTGCATCTGACTTAATTTTCACTAAGCATAATACCCCCAGGTCCATCCAAGTTGTTGAAAATGGCAAAATTTCATTCTTACGGAAGAGCAGTATTCCATTCCATATATATTATATCATTATCATCATCTTTACCTATTCTTCTGTTGATGGATACTTGGGCTGTTTCCATAGGTTAGCAACCATAAATAATGCTGTTATGAGCATTGGTTGTCTGTTTCTTTCTGAATTAATGTTTTTTTTTCTTCAGATATATTCCAAGGAGTGCAATTGCTGGATCATATGGAAGGACTATTTTTAGATTTTTGAGGAACCTCCATACTGTTTTCCACAGTGGTTGCAGCAATATAAATTCCCACCAACAATGTACAAGGCTTCCCTTGTCGCCACACCCTCTCCAGCATTTGTTATCTTTTTGATGTTGGTTTTTCTGACAGGTTGATGTGATATCTCATTGTGATTTTGATTTCCATTTTTCTGATAATTAGCGATGATGATGTGCCTTTTCACATGCATGTCGGCGATCTCTATGTCTCCTTTGGAAAAATGTCTATTCGGGTCTTCTGGATTCTTTTCTTTTTTAATTGGAGGATAATTGCTTTACAATATTGGGTTAGTGTCCGCCATACATCAACATGAAGCAGCCATAGGTATACAAATGTCACCTCCCTCTTGAACCTCCCTCCCATCTCCCGCCCCATCCCTCCCCTGTAGGTTGTCACAGAGCCCCCGGGTTGAGCTCCCTGCATCACACAACCAATTCCCACTGGCTGTCTTATTTAACACATGGTAATGTGTATGTGTCAATGTTACTCTTCCAATTTGTCCCTCTCTCTCCTTCCCCCGCTGTGTCCACAAGTCTCTTCTCTGTGTCTGCATCCCCGTTGCTGCCCTGCAAACAGGCTCATCAGTACCATCTTTCTAGATTCAATATATATGCGTTAATGTATGATACTTGTTTTTCTCTTTCTGACTTCACTCTATGTAATAGGCTCTGGGTGCCTGTACTTGTTTGAATCACTGTCGCATCATGGCTGCGTAATGTTGTACTAAGTACCACAGCCTTGATCCATTCATCCTGCAGCAGGCGTTTAGGTCGCTGCCGCGTCCTGGCTATTGTCAGCAGTGCTGTAGTGAACATTGGGGTACGTGTGTCTCTTTCAATCATGGTTTCCTCAGGGTATATGCCCAGTGGTGGGATTGCTATAGTAGTTTTATTCCTAGTTTTGTCTCCATACTATCTTACACAGTGGCTGTATCAATTTATATTCCCACCAAAGTGCAAGAGGGTCTCCTTTTCCCCACACCCTCTACCATTTATTGTTTGTAGATTTTTTGCTGATGGCCATTCTGACGTGTGAGGTGATAGTTTTAATTTGCTTTTCTCTGATAATGAGCAATGTTGAGCATCTTTTCATGTGTGTATTAGCCAGCTGTATGTCTTCTTTGGAGAAATGTCTATTTAGGTCTTCTTCTGACTTTTTGATTGGGTTGTTTGGTTTTCTGGTATTGAACTGCATATTGGGTTGTGTGTTGGTTGTCATGTCAAAGATGCAAGAGACATGGGTTCGATCCCTGGGTGGAAAGATCCCCTGGAGAAGGAAATGACCAACCCACTCCAGTATTCTTGCCTGGAAAATTCCATGGACACATGAGCCTGGCGGGTTACAGTCCATGGGGTTGCAAAGAGTCAGACATGCCTGAGCACACGTGCATGCACGCACACACACACACATCTCTTACATCTCTTTCGGTCTGTAGATTCTGCCTCCCTCTTTTCATTACCCTGCACTTAGTTGTTGTAGAAACCAGATCATTTTCTCCTGTGGTTTCTGACATCTTGAACTTTGGCACTTGTCTCTCTGTGGTGTCACCTCTTCTTCCATCAGGAGGCTCATAACGTCCCACGATCATTGATTGTTTAAATCTCTGCCTTCATTAAGGGTTGCCAAATGGTGATATCATAACTCTCGTTTCTTTTTCACTTACACATCTTTAAATGGGAGGTTTCTTCTCAACAACCATTTTGATTATTCTGACTACGTTTATAGGGCTCCCCAGGTGGCTCAGTGGTAAGGAATCCATCTGCAATGCAGAAGATACAGGTTCGATCCCTGGGTTGGAAAGATTCCCCTGGAGAAGAAAATAGCAACCCACTCCAGTATTCTTGTCTGGGAAATCCCAGGGACAGACGAGCTTGGCAGGCTACGGTCCATGGAATTGCAAAAAAGTAGGACAAGACTGAGCGACTGAGCATGTGCGTGCGTGCGCGCACACACACACACACACACACACACACACACACAAATATGTATTGACATCTCTTGTGAGCCAGGTGATCTTTTAGAAGAGGATCTCAGCTTTGAACGAGTCAGGCCCTGCTTTCAACAGTGCTGACTTTTTTCACCTAATGTTTTAACGTGAGCATTATCCAAAGCTCCTCCTTTGCATTCCTCAATGGCTGTATGAATTCTGGGCTAAATATCTACTGTAACTTCAGGACAAAAGTCACAGATTTCACTTTTTCTCTGTTATATACAGTGCAACACAAGATACTTTGTGCATGAAACCTGTAGTTCAGATTATTTTTATTAAGTGGTGCCCACTAATTGGGGTTTCCCATGTGGCTCAGTGGTAAAGAATCCACCTGCCAATGCAGAAGACACAGGTTCAATCCCTAGATCAGAAAGGTACCATGGAGGAGGAAATGGCAACCCACTCTAGTATTCTTGCTGGGATAATCTCATGAACAGAGAAGCCTGATGGACTACTGTCCATGGGGTTGCAAAGAATTAGACAGGACTGAGCACACCCACCCACTCACTCATCTACTTTCCTGAAAGGTTGTGTTCTTTTAACTGTGCCTAGGACCTTGCTTCTCATCCCCCCTCCTCTCCCCAGCCGTGGAGAGAGGCTAGATCTTTATATAATGTAGCCCATCAGATGAATTGCTTGGCCTGCTCTTCTCATTCATTCATTCATTCATTGTTAGCACAAACCACATGGCAGAGGGTGTGAGACTGCAGAAGGAGCATGAGTTGGCAGAATGCAGCCGTGGTTGTAATGAATATTTGTGCTCTGCAGGCCGTGAACCCCGGGAGGTCCCTGTTCCTGCTGTACGCCCTCAAGAGCTCCCCGCGCCTCGGTCTGCTGTACCTCTACCTGTTTGACTACACCGACACCTTCCTGCCCTTCATTCACACCATCTGTCCTCTGCAAGAAGACGGCTCTGGGGACGACATCATATCCAAGCTCCTGGTGGGTCTGCAGAGGGCCTTGAGGGGCATCACGCCACCACTGCCCATCGTGGAATGGATTTGGATACGTGGCTGTAGCCTAGCAGGGAAGAGCAAATAGCACAAGTCTTCATTGGAATCTTGCAAGGAGAGCCCTTACCAAGAAAACAGAGCAGGAACTTCCCCACTCCTAGAAGGCTGTTTGTTTCCTGCATTGCATAGCAAGAGGGGTTACTCTTTAGACTTGAAATATTTAGAGGGGGGAAAAAAAAAAGTATTGCTTCTGTTATAAAATAAGGTAGCCTAGTTCCAGATTGCCCGAGGGTTAGATTTATGGGCCCTCGAGCTTGGTAATGGATCTCTTAACGGGATCTTCTAAATCGGTTTAGTATATGTCCTGTGGGCCTCAGAATAGGAAGCCACCATCCTGCTCACGGATGGCAGTCATCCTGTTAGCTGACCACCAGGCCTTTGGCAGGGCTGGTTACCCACCCCGGCTCTCTTGTATTCCTTCAGAATAGTTGATTGCACTGACTCAGAGTGATTCTCTGTGTCACTGGAGGGTATTGCCCTTTACATTGGTACTTTTGGGGGCAGTCCTTCTGATCTGTTTATATCAAAAGTCACATGGTTATAGGAATCATTGTGTATGATATTGCAGAATTGGATCAAGTGCCTGCCTGACGGACTTTAGCCTTGATGTCGCTTTAAGCCTGCTCATTGGCCCCTTTGCACAGTGTTTCTCCAATTACCCAATTTTCAGCTGTTCTCTGCCCTTGCTGGACTGGGAGCACAGAGAACCCCTGACCGTGGTATTGTAATAAGCCCTGTCTATATCCCTGTCTGCTCATCAGGCTGGCTTTTTTCTTGGGATGCTCAGTGTCTGCTCCATTGTACACAGTCTTGCTCAGCTTTCATTGGCCTCTGGATGCCTGAAAGAAAGTGAAAGTGTTGGTTGCTCGGTTGTGTCTGACTGTTTGCGACCCCATGGACTGTAGCCCGCCAGGCTCCTCTGTCCAAGGGATTCTCCAGGCAAGAATACTGGAGTGGGTTGGCATTCCCTTCTGCAAGCAATCTTCCTGACCCAAGAATCAAACCCAGGTCTTCGACATTCCAGGCAGATTCTTTACCAGTCTGAGCTACCAAGAAAGTCCCAAATGCTTATGAGTTGTTTAAAAACTCTTGTTATAAATTACCTGCTAAGTTTGTCATTAAAGTTTTTCATTTTCCCAAAATTACTTTTTAAAGGTACACGTTTAATTTTCCCATGACCTGTGATCATTCCACCACAGGTGAGAGGTTGAATTTGGGAAATTGTTTGAGCTGCTCTTGCAGTGCTGAAGACATTTTAAAACTGGTTAATATTTATCCATTTCAACCTTCTGATTAATATCTCATGCTTAGGTTTTTTTTTTTTTTTTTTTTCTTCTGAGCTTCCACAATCATATAACAATGTAAGAGGTTCAGTCTCTTTGGTAACATTTATTTAGTGTAAGATGAGTTATTACAAGGTTAGTTGATGGATGGAGATCTCATTTGAGATTGTTGGATGTGTATGTCTGTGTGTGTGTGTTAATAAATGTAAAACTCGCTGGGCTGATCACAGTATCTTGTGTAAAAGTCAGTCCTCATAATTTTTTGTGTTTGTTTTTATGTACTTTTATTTACTTGTGTTCTACTCCTAAAGGATCTTAGAGAGCCCACATGGAAGCAGTGGCGAGAATTCCTCATCAAGTACTCCTTCCTTCCGTACCAGCTGATTGCTGAGTTTGCTTGGGACTGGCTGGAGGTCCATTACTGGACATCACGGTTTCTCATCGTCAATGCCATGCTACTCTCGGTTCTGGAATTATTCTCCTTCTGGAGGATCTGGTCAAGAAGTGAACTGAAGTAAGTATGTTTTTATGTTGGAGATGGTTGGAGCAACAGAGAGTGGGGAAGAAATAACAAGTGGAGAAGTCCTCTGGCGTGTTTTTCAGACTCTAGTAAGACACCCAGCGATCTGGTTTAGAAACACTGCTTAAGCAGCGAACAGGAAAACGACTTTGTTTCAGGATGGGGAGGCTCTCATGGTGCTCATTGTTAAAGGGCGCCTCCGGGTGCCTTTTCCCCATGTAATACACCAGATAATTCCTGGAGGGTGAGGTGTACATGAAGGAGTTTAATAACTGAGGAATAAACAAGCGAGAAGAAGAGGGTGCTTTATGGAAAGTAGTGTGGTAGAACATAAAGAGATCTGAGGAGAAATTCTGTAGGCCTGAGTTCTTACCCTGCTCTGCCACCAACTGGGACAGTAATCATTTCTCTGGATTAATGTGTAAGATGAAAAAGTTGGACTAGACAATCGCTGAGTCAGGACTCTTGGTTGCAAGTGGCAGAAACCAACCTAGGTTGGCTTTCGTACCAGGGGCCATGCCCAGTGATGGCTTCCTGCGTGGCTGGACCCAGAGACCCGAACACTGTCCTTAGGGCCAACTGTCTTTCTCCCTCTCACAGCTGTCCTCTGTTCACCTCAACAGCTCCTGTGTTCAGGGGCCCTTGATCCCTCCAGGTAGAGACCGACAGCTTAGGAACCCTAGAGGAAAGAGACACTTCTCTCCCTATAGCACTTGTGAAAGCCTAGCCTCGGGCTCACATGCCTTTGCTCGGATGCACCCAGCCTGGGTCACAGGCCCCCTGAACCTGTCACAAGTGCAGGGCTTTGTGGGCTCCCCTTGTCCAGACACAAGCATGCACTCAACCCCCATCCAGGGGCTGGCTTCAGCCCTACATGGGCCACATGGAAGAGAATAGGGGAGGGAGGCACCCCAAAGGGAAACTCAGAAGATGCTTCCAGGAGACAGGACGGCTGCTGGGCAGGCAGACACAATGTATCAGCACGCCTGCACCCCTTTTAGCCTGAAACAGCCTGTGACACGAAGGCTTCTTAGCCTTACCCATCAGGTGAATAGTGAGAACCTGACAGGAATCTCCATTATTTATTCAATTCAGTGACTCCGCTTATTCATGCCCAGTTGATTGAAACTCTCCTGTGCCCCTGCTTCTCTGCTGGACAGCACAGATGTGTTGGTCAAGAGAATAGTTTATACCCTGAAGGCCTACAGCCTAGCAGAGAAAATATTATGTTAATATTAAATTAAAGAGGCTTCCCTGGTGGCCCAGTGGTAAAGAATCTGCCCGCCAATGCAGGAGACACTAGTTCAATCCCTGATCCGGGAAGATCCCACATGCCCAGCAGCAACTAAGCCCATGGGCCACAACTATTGAGCCTGTGATCTAGACCCCAGGAACCACAACTACTGAAGCCCGTGCGCCCTAAAGCCCATGCTCTGCAACACCAGAAGCCACTGCAGTGAGAAGCCTGTGCACTGCAACCAGAGAGGAGCCCGTGCTCGCCACAGCTAGAGAAAAGCCCACGCAGCAACGAAGACCCAACACTGCCACAAATAAATAAACAAGTTAGAATATGTCTGTATTATATTAAACACATACAAGTGTGACTCAGCGCAGAAGCGGGTGGAGTTGGGGCAGTGCTGGGAAGGCCTCACCTGAGGGGACCTGGTGACGTTTCCCTGAGGAGGCCCCCTCCAGGCTCCGTCCCAGGAGTTGAAGGTGGCATGGTCAGGAAAGGTGTGTCTTGGGCACAGGGGACAGGAAACAGGGTCTCCTGCGGCTCCAGCGGCCAGACTCTGTGGCGGGGAAAGGCCCAGGCAGGGTCTGAGCGCCTCGGTCTCACCTCTCCCATGCCTCTCTTCCTTTTGCAGGACCGTGCCTCAGAGGATGTGGAGCCATTTCTGGAAAGTGTCGACACAGGGGCTTTTTGTGGCCATGTTCTGGCCCCTCATCCCTCAGTTTGTTTGCAACTGTCTGTTTTACTGGGCCCTGTACTTTAACCCAATTATTAACATTGATCTCGTGGTCAAGGAAGTCCGACGGCTGGAAACCCAGGTCTTATGACTGACACTGCCGAGGTTCGGAGAGACCCTTGCACTCTCCCTGCCCACCGAGCTCTGGGGAGAAGGGGAAGCGGACTTCCTATTTCCGCCCCTAGTAAACAAGGCGCTGCTTTGTCCGTCAGAGGCCACAGCCAGGTCCCCTGCCTCGGCCCGTAGCAGCAGGGACTGGTGCCCCAGGGCTTGGCCGACACGGCGGCCGCACCTCCCACCCGCCGCCTTCCTCGCCGGGACTTGGGAGGCTCAGCCCGTGACGGCTGGCAGGGACTCCGGGTCTTCGGAGGACACACGGTGGGTCACAATCCCCGCTTGCTCTAACCTCAGTGATTGACAAGAGGCTCCCAGGGCGGGTCGGAGCCCAGGGCCAGGCCTGTCCTCAGTCAAGGGTAGGAAAACAGGAGAAGATGTTGTCATAGGCAGAGGCAGTTGCACATAAAAAATAAGGAGGAAAAACCACAATCTAGTTGACGATTCTGTCTTGTGTAAGAGTTGCTAGAAGGTTTAGAGTTAAACCTCTGAAAGCAGTCAGTTTGAGGTTAGAATGATGGTGGTTAGACTCGCCACCACTGTTTTCTACTTGGAATCATTGAAAGTTGGGATCTTTTTGCTGGAGTTGTTGAGTGGGACGTCAGGCAGTTTAATCATCAGGCTGAGCTGCTTCCATGCTATGTAAAATTGTTGTTTGGGGGGTTTGCTTTGTTTTTAAGAATGTAATCTATAAAATGCAAGCCAGTCCGTTTGTTTAAGGAAATACCTTGTACATCGACCTCGCACTGTATAATCTTTATTGTCCTGTCTGATGTATAAAATGATGTGTAATTACACCAAGTGCTGTAATTGTAAATATGAGATGAACTGTGGCCTTTGATTTCCTGCCAGTGTGACAGTAGCAGGTGTGAAAGGCTATCAATCTGAAGATCGGCCCCATATTTATACAGAAATCAGCTTGCATCCAAAGTGTTTTTTTGCAAGTCTATGAACCATTCATTAACCCTTTGTATCTTTGAAGATTTCCCTCAAACTACATCTGAAAGTTTGAAGAAATGACTTGAAATAAAAATAAAGTTTATATATATATACAGATAAAACTTCTACATAGAGAAAAATTGACTGTTTAGGAAACATGAAGAAAATCTATGTTGCCCAGTACAACCTACTGGTCACGCTTACCACACCCGTCCCCGCCCCACCCCACCCCACAGCCGGGGAGCCACTGAGGAGATCTTAAGTGAAAGGGGAGAGAGTGTTTTCCTTAGCCCTGTGTTTCCTCATCAGGCCCTGTTCCTGCCTGACTTGATACGCCAGAGACACTGCCAGCCCAGTGGATCCAGGGACATTGCAGTGTCTACATCTCCCTGGCCTGGTGCCTCACAAGGTTACTCTTCTCTTTTTTAGCTTTTAAAATATTGATCTGTTGGGCTGCCTCAGGTCTTAGTTGCAGTTTGTGGATGCTCTAGTTGTGTGGTATGTGGGTTCAGTAGTTGCGGTGTGCAGGGTTAGTTGCTCCGTGGCATATGGGATCTTAGTTCCCCAATCAGGGATCAGACCCACGTTGCCTGCATTACAAGGTGAGCTCTTAACCACTGGACCACCAGGGAAGTCCCTCTTATTTTTAGATGCAGAAATGGAGGCTGGGTAGCACTACTGGACCTGGGGTCCAGGCCAGACTCCCTGTCCAGTGCTTCTCACCTGTGCCCCTTGGCCTCCCCACACTGTCCTTACCTGCTCCCCAAATCGTGCTTCAGAGATGAGTAATACATGTGCTCCAGGGAGGAGTACAAGGCAGACAGCCAAGCGCAAACAGGAGAGGCGGGGTGCTCCCTGTTTATCACCTGCGGGAGGAACGGGCATAGCAGAGCGAGGGCCACCCTCTCAGAGCAGGCTCAGGTGTCTCCAAATGAGGTGTCTATTTAAAATACTGCACAGACCCTTTAATGCAAGAGTTCCATTTCTGCAAATCTCAAGGGATAATAAAAAGGTGGGAGAGGGTAAAGATTCACAAGCATCCTCGCTACATTAGTTATTGATAAGAATAGGAAATGCTGCCCATGTCAGAAAGCTAGCAGTCTATAAAATAGTATCTAATAACACTTGGAAATGAAGTTTTCACAGCTTTTTTTAAAGACACAGAGAAATGGGAAAAAGCTTATAAAAGTCATACAGTACGGAGTCTCAGTTACGTTTTTTTTTTTTAATTGAGTGAGGTTTTTAAATATTTGTTGATTTGGCCATACCATGAAATGGATCTTAATTCCCTGATCAGGCATTGAAGCTACACCCCCTGCAGTGAAAGCACAGAGCCCTAACCACTGGACCACCAGGGAACTGCCTCAATTACATTTTTAGAACATTGCCGACAAGACTGATAGGCAGCACACCAAAATGCTAAATGTGGTTATATTGGACTGTGAGAATTGGAGTGGGTTTTTTTCTTTCTATATTTCTCTTATTTTCTTTTGTTTTTTTAGCAATGCTTAGGTACTATTATACTTTTGTAATCAGGAAATAAATTTTAACTGTTAAAAGTGGAGTGGGATATGGAAAGAAGACTTGAGCTAAAAATTACTAGACTTGAACTTCACAAGTTTGGGCAGCGTGTGGCTGGCTTTTTATTACCCAGAATCTAGACACATGGTATGTATTTGCTCTCTTTTAACTACCTGCCATCAACAGCAGGTTAGAAGATAAGGAAGGCCTAGCCCTTTTTCACAAAGGCTGAATGTCAAAAATGGTATCAGACCCAATACAGTCAGAAGCACAGTTGTGGTTTTATTCAACAGGCATGGGACTTTTGACAGTAATCAAACTGGAAACCAAACTGGCTCTAGCCCAAGTTCCGGGACAGGAGAGAAAGCAAACACCAGGGTTGCTGCTTTGACACTTGGCCTCAGCTCCCTTCTGCAAAGAACTGAATGAGGCTGTTGATGAGCAAAAAGGAGTTTTATTCCCTTGTGCAAAAACGTTTCAAGTCAGGCTAGTCAGTCACACTCGGGTGAGTAGTTCCCACACAAGAAATGGGGATAGAAGAGGTACTTAATGTTGTACTCTGCCCGGGCTAAGCAGTGAGCAAACTCCTGGTCACACTTGCATATGAGTTCTTGGCATTTGTCCTCCGTTGGTTCTGGAAGAAGTGGAGAAACTGAGGTTAGAACAGGGATTTGCAGAGACCTGAAGATAAACACAAGGGAAGCTAGTAAAGCAGGAAACAGGAAAGGTCATAAACTGCATCCGGGTAACACTTTGACAGTTCACCGCAGTGATCTCCCTCATCATGACAACTCCCAAGGAAAGTGATATTCAGTTCATTTTACAGAAAACAAAGTTGAAGTCACCAGGGTAATATTTTCAGAGGAAAAGTCCAAAGTCCATACGCCCTTTTATAAAGCTTCTCTTCTGTATCAGTATTACACTATTGCATTTGAGGATCCAGTTAGACAAGCAGTAGGTGCCTGGGAATCCAGGCTTTTTTTTTTTTTTTTGGAGCCCTGCTCTGTGTGATCTTACTGTGAACTTTCTGAGCGAAGTCCTCATTTAAAAAGGGGCACTATCCACTTTGCAGGTTTATTATGAAGCCTGGGTAAGAAAGCATATATAAAGTGCCAGGCAGGGGTTTGGCCCTAGGCATGCACACCAACAATGTTGGTTCCACCTGCACTTCCCTACCTTTTCTCTCCAAGTCTCTTTCAGATGCTCCTTCAAGAAAACAGCTTGTTCCCATAGCCAACATAATAGTGGTGAAAAGCTGAACGACTTTCCACTGAAATCTGGAACAAGACAAGGATGCCCATTCTCGCCATTCCTATTCAGCATAGTAGTAGAAGTCCTAGCCATAGCAATCAGATAAGAAAAAGAAATAAAGGGTATCCAAATTGGAAGAGAAGAGGTAAAATTGTCATTATATGCAGATGACATGATAACCATATAAAAAAACAGCTTGTTTTAGGTAACAATTGTATATTCCATCTCTCCCTTCCATCTTGGGCCTACTTTATACAAAGATGCAAAGGCTGCCATCCAAAGATAAATCTCCCTCTACCTTGGGAATTTTGCTGCTACAGAATCATTCCTTTGGGTTCGAAAGATTTTGTGATCTTCAAGTTGTATCTATTAATCTAGAAGATATAACAGCTCTGGATACGTCACCTGCCTTTGTGAGTTTTTAATTATTCACAGAATGGGCGGTGGAGGTGAGCAGTGTGGGGGGAGGGCAGGGGACACCCACTATTAAATCCTTCCAAATTTCTTCCACAGGCACAGTAAAGCATGAGCTTGGAGGTAGGCAGCTCAGCCATGGATATAGTTCCTTTGGACACATCACTTCATCCTTCCCAGGCTGCTTCCACAGGATCCACATGAGGATACTAAAAGTACCTACTTCTAAGGGCTGTTGGGAGAATGAAAAGAGATGAAGTCAGTAAAATGTAGGGCATACAGCAGGTGCTTATGAGCTGTAGCTGACCTTAAACTGCCAGCTAATCTTAAAGATCTCCTCTTAAAATGCACAGGTTCCTTAGAGATCCTAGCAAGATGAAGCATGAGAGTCAGAAAATTCAGCTTCTGTCTCAGGGCAACAGTCAGAGAGCTTGGCAGCACCTGGCGTGATGAACAGGGGCAGGGTTGGGGGATGTCAAGCAGGAGGCAGGGGGCCTGAGACCCTCTGACCCTGTAATGAGTTGATTAAAGGTGTTTATCAGCATGACCGCACACAGGGTTTTCCAAACCCAGGCCCATGGCACCTTCAAGATGATAGCTTTATGTGTGCTCAATCTCTCAGTCTTGTCTGACCCTTTTGTGACCCCATGGACTGTAGCCCACCAGGCTCCTCTATCCATGAGATTTTCCATGTAAGAATACTGGAGTGAGTTGCCATTTCCTTCTCCAGGGGATCTTCCCAACCCAAGGTAACCATATTCATGTCTCTTGCATTGCAGGCAGATTCTTTACCACTGAGCCACCAGGGATATCTTTAAATCCCCTTTATTTTTAATAGTCAATTATTAAATAAATTATGATTTAATTATATTAAATAGTATTAAATTGCATTAAATAAATCATCACTGACATAAATGGAAAACCAAAATCTTAGACCACAAATATATAAAACTGACTAAGAATAAAAGCCAGTGAAGATAAAGTTCTAATATCAAAGTCTAGTTAAATGCTGTTACATACCTGAAGGCTATGAGCCCCCAGAATGGAGTGTCTTAGTTTTAAAAAAGGAAGATTAGCAAGTGTAAGAGAGGTTTACCCTCTCTAGCAGTCAGACCATCATGCAGTCGATACTTCCTCCTTGCCTAACTGGAAAAATTAACAAAGGACTGAAAGGGAAAATCCTTCTCACTTAAATTCATTTATTAAGCTTCTCTGGGAAACTATTGAGAGAGAAGGCAAAACACAAACACCTCCAACTCCAAGAGGCTGTGTTTAAACACTCTGCCTTGGGGATTTGCTGGTGGTCCAGGGGTTAGGACTCCAAACTTTCACTGCCGTGGGCATAGACGGGATCCCTAGTCAGGACACTAATATCCCAAGCCATGCTGCAAGGCCAAAAATACAAAACGAAATTTTAAAAAACAGAACAAAAAATTGCCTTGAAAAAGTCGAGATGATGGAAGCCTGAGTTAACTGTGCAGTTACGTGAAGGGCTGGCTCTCTGGTCCCCATCTCACCCAGTCCTCTCAGGGCAGGGCCACTGGCACTGGAGGCGTGCAGAGCCCTCTGGGGCTCCTGGGCACAAGGCCTTTGTGCCCCTCACTTCTTTGACTATAGGAAACAGCCCTCCTTCAGCCTCCATGAGTTCTCCATGAGTTCCTCCAACTCCTTCCCTGAATTCCAATAGGCAGAGTCAGTTCAGTTCAGTTCAGTTCAGTCGCTCAGTCGTGTCCAACTCTTTGTGACCCCATGAATCGCAGCACGCCAGGTCTCCCTGTCCATCACCAACTCCCGGAGTTCACTCAGACTCACATCCATCGAGTCAGTGATGCGATCCAGCCATCTCATCCTCTGTCGTCCCCTTCTCCTCCTGCCCCCAATCCCTCCCAGCATCAGAGTCTTTTCCAATGAGTCAACTCTTTGCATGAGGTGGCCAAAGTACTGGAGTTTCAGCTTTAGCATCATTCCTTCCACAGAACACCCAGGCCTTTCTCGCTCCCTGGCCATCTTGGTGGCTGCTCTTGGTTGGGGGCATCCCGCATCTAAGGCAGGAAGATGGTGGCCGCAAAGAAGACGAAAAAGTCACTGGAGTCGATCAACTCTAGGCTCCAGCTGGTTATGAAAAGTGGAAAGTACGTGCTGGGGTACAAACAGACTCTCAAAATGATCAGACAAGGCAAAGCGAAACTGGTCATCCTAGCCAACAACTGCCCAGCCTTGAGGAAATCTGAAACAGAGTATTGCGCCATATTGGCCAAAACTGGTGTCCATCACTACAGTGGCAATAATATTGAATTGGGCACAGCATGTGGAAAACACTACAGAGTATGCACACTGGCTATCATTGATCCAGGTGATTCTGATATTATTAGAAGCATGCCAGAACAGACTGGTGAAAAGTAAATCATGTACAATTTTTCTTTAATAAAACTGGCCAGAGCTTGTTTTTTAAAAAAAAAACAAAAACAAAAAAACAAAGAACACCCAGGACTGATCTCCTTTAGGATGGACTGGTTGGATCTCCTTGCAGTCCAAGGGACTCTCAAGAGTCTTCTCCAACACCACAGTTCAAAAGCATCAATTCTTCAGTGCTTAGCTTTCTTCACAGTCGACATTCTAGGAATCAGCAAACTAAAATGGACTGGAACGGGTGAATTTAACTCAGATGACCATTATATCTACTACTGCGGGCAGGAACCCCTTAGAAGAAATGGAGTAGCCATCATGGTCAACAAAAGAGTCCGAAATGCAGTACTTGGAGGCAGAGTCAAGCAGTTGTTATCTAGGGAAGGGAGAGGATGGGAGACCAGGGAGAAAGTCAAGAGCAGCCTTGGGGCAAGGTCCTGTTTTCCTACCAACAGATCCACACAAGAATGTCTTTGGGATATTTTGCAGATACTGAAAGGCTTCCAGGTGGGAGAAGTTATCAGAAGTATGCTGCCCATAAGTGCATAGGCCTCAGGCTAGTTGGACTTGAAGGTTGATGATGTTGACAACTATTTACCTCACCACCAACCCACCAGAAGAACGTCCTCGAGCTGATCACTCCCTCTTTGGACAATTACTATAAAACTTCTCACTATCTTCCTAAGTGGGTTTTGAGGGCATAAGCCTGCTCTGTCCCCCACTTTGCCTGACAAAGCAAAAAACCTATCCTTTTCTACTTTGCCCAAAATTCTGCCTCCAAGATTTGATTCAGCACCGGTGTACAGAGAAGCTGAGCTTTCGGCATCAGTACCCCAACCTTACAGAAGAAAAATCCAGAGAAGGGGGATAGGGACTGATCCCCAGTTCAGCTCTGCCTGATCCCAGGCCTCCTGGCTTGTCTGCCAGAAGGGAATAGGGTGTCAACTCAGGGGACTCATCTGCCCTTACAAATTCAAGTTTTAAGACAGGATTTTTAAATCAATCAATGAATCTGTCTGCACCTGGTCTTAATTGCGACATGTAGAATCTAGTTTTCTGACAAGGAGTCGAACCCTTGAAGGCGGGAGGAGAAGCGGACGACAGAGGATGAGATGGTTGGATGGCATCACTGACTCAATGGACATGAGTTTGAGGAAACTCCAGGAGATAGTGAAGGACGGGAACCCTGGCGTGCTGCAATTCAGTGGGGTCGCAGAGAGTCAGACACGACTTGGTGACGGAACAACAACAATCTATTCTTTTAATAGAGCTTTTTTTAATTACTCAATGTATTTTAATTGGAGGATAATTACTTTACAATATTGTGATGGTTTTTGCCATTAATAACATGGGAAGCAACTTACATTTAAGAAAACTTAGGGGGTACAAAACACACTGCTATATTTTTTATGTATTATGCACTCAAAAAAAGACAAAACAAGAACAGCACCAGAAAATTAATCAAATGGAGGTCTGGGTAATGTCAATAGGAGTTTTATTTCCCACAAAACTTTTGTGGGAAAAGTTATAATTTGAAACTTTTCTACTTTGAGCCATACAGTGCTTTCATTGTGGAAAAGTGATCTCAATTAACCAAATGTGAGCGGCCGCTATTTTGAATTTAGTTTACATTACTTATTAGACTTAAAATATCTATACCACTCAGTGATGAAAGGAGGTGGCTTGTGGGGTCTTTGATGGCCCTCCTCCTCCCTAATCTTCACCAGGCCTCCAGTTAGCACCTCCCCAGCTTCTACAATAAATACAATTTACATTGTTTAAATGCCCTTGCAGAGTAAATACTCCTCCAGGACAAGTCCTCCAATCTCCCTTTCAGGCTGCCCGCCAGCCCTTTCTACATATAAATTCTAGTAAGTAAGTAGGCTAGTCGCTCAGTCATGCCCAACTGTTTGAGACCCCATGGACTGCAGCCCACCAGGCTCCTGTGTCCATGAGATTTTCCAGGCAAGGACACTGGAGTGGGTTGCCATTTCTTTCTCTAGGAGATCTTCCCAACCCAGGGATTGAACCTGGGTCTCCTGCACTGCAGGCAGATTCTTTACCAACTGAGCTACAAGGGAAGTCCATTCATTCTAAGGGTGCCTCAAATACACCATCTGACCCTACAATTCTAAGACTCCATGTTGCAAAAGCCTCTCACAGGTGCACAAAGCCTGATAAACAACCACAGTCTCTGCAAAATGAAGTACATTGGTGCCACAGACTGGCCATTCTCAGCTGCGGGCCATTGTGTCCCCCACGGGGCTTGTGGTAGTGTCTAGAGACATCTTTGGCTGTTCCATGCAGAGCGTAGGGGGTTTGCTACTGGCATCTGGTTGGTAGAGACCAGGGATGTTACTAAACATCTGCAATGCCCAGGATGGCTCCCACACCAGAGATCCAGCCTCAAATGTCCATAGTGTCAAGATAGAGACACTCTGCCACAGGTGATTGTCAGACTTTAAAAGAATGAGGCTGGGGCTTCTCTGGTGGCTCAGTGGTAAAGACTCCATCTGCCAATGCAGGAAACACGGGTTTGATCCCTGGTCTGAGAAGATCCCACAAGCCACGCAGCAACTAAGCCCATGAGCCACAACTATTGAGCCTGAGCTCTAGAGCCCAAGAGCGACCGCTACTGAGCCCACGCACCCTAGAGCCCATGGTCCGCAATAAAAGAAGGCACGGCAGTGAGAAGCCTCCACACCGCAACTAGAGAAAGCCCATGCAGTAACAAAGATCCACCACAGCCAAAAATAAATAAATAAAATAAATATATATTTAAGAATGAGGCCAACCTAGATGTTCCAAGATGTCCAAGACACAATATTAAGTGAAAAAAAAAAAACATGATGTATATAATGTGATCCGATTTTTGTTCTTTTTTTTTTAAATTATTTATTTTATGTATTTTGGGCTGTGCTGGGTCTTCGTTGCTGTGAGTGGATTTTGGTTGTGACAAGCAGGGCTACTCTCGAGTTGCAGTGCAGGCTTCTCAGTGCGGTGCCTTCTGTGGCAACTCTCGGGCTCTAGAGCACAGGCTCCATAGTTGTGGCACCCGGGTTTAGCTGCTCCAGGGCATATTGGATCTTCCCGGACCAGGGATCGAACCTGCATCCTCTGCATTGGCAGGCAGATTCTTAACCACTGGACCACCAGGGAAGTCCTGATATTTGTTCCTGTTTGTCTGTTTACACATGCATAAATCTGGAGGAAAACAACATGCCAAGCAACAGAAGCTAGTTAACACTGGTGGATGGAGCCTAACTTCCTACATTACAATGATTCTGGGATGTTTTGATTTTCCACAACAAACATGGATTAGGTTTGAATCAGAAAAGGCATGTGCATGGATGGACAGACAGATGGATGGACAGATGGACAGATAGATAAAACTAATACGTAAAAATTGGTAAATGAACCAGCTGGTACCAGAGCCAGCACTCTTACCAGTAAAATTTCCACGGGCCACACCCTTGGAACATGACCTGGTGGGCTAGGGACTTCTGAGGAAGAGCCACTGAAGCTCCAAGGTTGCACTGTTCCTGCAGAGTTGGCCAAAGGACAGCTGTCTAAGGACAGGGGGACGGGCACAAACACTCCAGCCATTTCCGCTTCCCTCCCCTGTCCATGGGAGTCCCCCGGCTCCACCTTCCACTACCTCCACTGATGTCATCTGTCCAAGGCACTTCTCACCCAGATCCCTGCAACAGCCTCACAGGGGGACCTATTTGCCACCCTTGTTCCCTCCAGCTATATTCCTTGCAGCAACCAGAGTGGAAGATCCCCTGGAGAAGGGAATGGCTACCCATTCCAGTATTCTTATCTGGAGAGTTCCATGGACAGAGGAGCCTGGCAGGCTGTAGTCCATGAGGTCGCAGAGTCGGACATGACTGAGCAACTGACACTTTCATTTTTCATTTTCACGCATAGTACCTCATTGATTTCTTTTCCAACAAGCGCTTATAAAAGCAATTGGCATGGACACTATTTCCTGCTCTCTTTTTCGACCACAGAGCCTTGCTCCTCTGTTTTGCCCATCAGGGAGCCTGACACAGAATAGATTCTCAATAATGGTTGTTGGGAGAATATAGAAAAAACATACATCATTTCCAATTCTTGTACAAACCCAGCACCAGAGTTTTATTATTCCCATTTAAAGAAAAGGAAAGTGAGGCTTGAGGGATTCAGTAACTTGTCCAAGGCCACAGATCTGGGAAAGAGTATACCAGGATTCCAGCCCAGCATCTCCTGACCCAGTGTCTGTCCCTCCGCTATGCTCCCCACTTCTCCCTGAGCAAGAAAATCCTTTGAAAAACAAGGCTTGGTCTCACTATTCTATGGCCTCAGAAGCCCAACAGATTCATGTTATTCAAGAATAATAAAAAACTGAAAAGGAAACCTAGCTCCCAAGGGTTAAGTTTAAAATAAAGGCCTGCTGGTAAATATTATTATATGCTTAACATTTAAAAAAAAATATATTTGTCAAGCCCATAAATGGAAAATGGGCCACACCTGTAATTAAGCAAACAGCTAAGTTCAGAATATCTCCAAACAGAATAAGAGAATATTTTTAGCCAAAAAAATGCATAATAGATATTTTGGTTCTCTTCATTCGGTTCAGGGAAAGCAGTTCTGTAAATAGGCACAGCCCCACTAGCTGACACATTAATAAGTATTTCACAAATATCATTTTTAGATGGTTGTGTGTGTGTGTGTGTGTGTGTGTGCACGCGCGTGCACACGCTCAGTTGTATCCGACTCTTTGTGACTCCATGGACTGTAGCCCACCAGGCTCCTCTGTCCACGGGATTCTCCAGGCAAGAATACTGGAGTGGGTTGCCATTCCCTTCTCCAGGGGATCTTCCCCACCGAGGGACCGATCCCACGTCTCTTGCATCTCCTGCATCGGCAGGCAGGTTCTTTACGATTTGTGCCACCTGGGAAGCCCTTTCACATGGTTAGGGGCAGCAGAACATGCAGGTTGAAGGGAGAAGAGAAAGGTCTTTAACATATTTTCCACTCAAGGTCCACTTCTCCTCTCCACTCACAATGGAAGGGGGCAGTGTGGGGACAGAGAATATGCCCAGAAGTGGGCTTATCATCACCAGGTTAAGCAAGTCACTTCTTTCCCTGGGCTTCATTTCCCTGCAGCTCTAAGTGAGATGGTTGGATGAGATGATGTCTGGGACATTTTCAGTCCTTGATTGACTGAATTAAGGACTCCGTATTAATGTCTCCATATTAATTCAGCTTTGCTCTGTGTCAACTCTTAATGTAGACTAAGACGACATGGCTAGGAATCTGTGCATATCTAACAATATCCTTCTATGTAACCCTTAGTATAGCCTCCTTGCCTCTAGAGCAGACCAAGTCTGCAGAAGCTGGGGTTTCAGTGAAAAATCACACCAGACATTCAGTTCTCTGAGGTGGAGGCAGTGGGGATCAGAGAGAAGTTCAGATAAGGGTGAGGGATGGAGGAGAGAGGAGGGGAGAAAGTAGCAACCTCCATCCAATCTGGATATCACATTATAAACTCTTTTTTTTTCATCTTTGCAACATCCATCTTCCAGGTAGGAAAACAGGCTCAGAGATGACACCAATCTAAGGGCCAAGTGATTTTCAACAAAAGTACCAAGACAATTTAACGGGGACAAAAGAGTCTCTTCAACAAATGGTGCTGGAACAACTGAATATCCATATGCCAAAGAATAAACGTGGACTCCTACCACCCACCATTGACAAAAACCAACTCAAAGTAGATCAATGACCTAAAGTTAAGAGTTCAGTGAAAAAGAATATATAACTGAGTCACTTCACTGTTCAGCAGAAATTAACACAACATTGTAAATCAATAATACTTCAATAAAATGTTAAAAATAAAAGAGTTCAAACTATAAAACTGTTTGAAGAATATAGGGGTAAATTTTCATGACCTTGGATCTGGTGACAAATTCTTAGATAGGATACCAGAAAAGCAATCAACAAAAGACAAAATTGGGACTTCCCTAGTTGTGTGTGGTTAAGAATCTGCCTTCCAAAGCAGGGAGGTGAGTGTGATCCCTGACTGGAGAACTAAGATCCTACATGCTGCAGAGCAACTGAGCCTGCACACCCCAACTAAAGAGACCATGCGCTCTGGGGCCCTAACACCACAACTACTGAGCCTGGGCATTCCGGAGCCCAGGCACCACAACAGGAGAAGCCCACTTGCCATAACGGAGACCAGTGCAGCCCCAAAATAAAAAAGACAAAATTGATAGGTCAGGCTTTATCAAAATTAAAACTTTTGTATACCAAAGACATTATCAAGAAAATAAAAAGGCAACAGAATGATAGGAAATCTTTTGCAAATCACATACATGATAGAGTCCAGTATCCAGAATAAGACACTCTCACAATTCAACAATAGGACAAGCTACTCAATGAGCAGAAGACTTGAATAGACATTTTTCCAAAGAGGATGGAAAAATGACCAACCAGCACATGAAAAGATGTTAAACATCATTACTCATGAGAAAAAGGCAAGTCAAAATCACAATGAGATACACTAATTATCTCCACTAAATAATAAATAAAAATAGCAAATGTTGGCAAGGCTGTGGAGAAATACCCTATACATTGATAAGAATGTAAAACAGTGCAGCTCCTATAGCAAAAATTGGTGTGGAAGTGTTAGTCACTGACTCATGTCTGAATCTTTGTGACCCTATGGACGATAGCCCACCAGGCTCCTCTGTCCATGGAATTCTCCAGGCAAGAATATTGGAGTGGATAGCCATTCTCTTCTCCAGTGAATCTTCCTGACCAAAGGATCAAACCCAGATCTCCTGCATTGCAGACAGATTCTTTACCATCTGAGCCACCAGGGAAGGGTTCCTCAAAAAGTAAAATGGGATTACCAGATGATGCAACAATTCCACTCCTTTGTATATGCCCACAAAGAAATGAAGACATGTATTCAAACAAATATTTGTTCACAAATGTTCACAGCAGCACTATTCCCAGTAGTTAAAAGGTGGGAATGTAACAGGAAGAAAAGGGGCAGGGCACAACTTGTGAAAGAATGACATAACCCAAGGACACAACATAAACCGATTAGAATCAAATGGGACCAAGATCGCAGACAACACTAGACCTTGATCCTCAATCAGCAAGTGTCATGACACATGACACCCAGAGGTACCATCAGAGTTCCAAGGCACTGTCAAAAGACCAAGGAGTGGACAGTGGACCAAATCCTGGAACTCTCCACCTCTTCCCAAAAATAGTTGGAATAATCCTCCCACTCATTAGCATGTGAAATTACCCAGCCTATAAAAACCAACCACACCACATTTCACGGCCACACTCACCCTCTGTGATGGCGCACACTCTGTGGAGTGTGCTTCTCTCTGAATCTGAATAAATCCACTTCCCACCTATCACTTTGTCTCTCACTGAGTTCTTTCTGCAATGAGACATCAAGAGCCTGAGCTTCATTAGGTCCTGAAACCAGGTACCATGGGTTTTGGCTGGGTTTGAGTCCCAGCCATGTGAGCTCAGTTGGTAAAGAATCTGCCTGCATGGCAGGAGACCCTGGTTTGATTCCTGGGTCGGGAAGATCCCCTGGAGAAGGCATAAGGCCACCCACTCCAGTAGTCTTGGGCTTCCCTTGTGGTTCAGCTGGTAAAGAATCTGCCTGCAGTGCAGGAGACCTGGGTTCGATTCCTGGGTTGGGAAGATCCCTTGGAGAAGGGAAAGGCTACCCACTCCAGTATTCTGGCCTGGAGAATTCCATGGACTGTCCATGGGGTCGCAAAGAGTTGGACACAACTGAGAAACTTTCACTTCATTTCACTTCATGTGGGTTCAAGTCCCAGCATGTGGGTTCAAGTCCCAATCAGAGGCAAACGGTTTCAGAAACAATACAATGTCCTACAATGAATGAAGGGATAAACAAAATGTAGTATATACCTACAATGGAATATTATTCAGTCATAAAAAGGAATGAAGTTCAGATACATGCTACAACATGAATGAACCTTGAAAACATGAGGCTAAGTGAAAGAAGTCAGACACAAAAGGCTTATTGTATGACATCATTTATAGGAAATACCTAGAATAGGTAAATCCATAGAGATTGAAAGCAAATGGTGGTTGCCAGATGCTGGAAGGAGGAGGAATAGAAGCTGAGCACTTGACAGGTACATGATTTTGGGGGGAATGTTGATGAAAATGTTCTGGGAACCCCTGGTGGTCCAATGGTTAACAATCTGCCTGCCAATTGCAGGGGACACATTACTGGTCCAGGAAGATGCCACATGTCATGGAGCCACAAAGCCCGAGTCAAACAACTACTGAGCCCATACGGCCTAGAGCCCTGCTTCACAACCAGAAAACCCACCGCAAGGAGAAGCCTGTGCACAGCTGGAGAGTAGCCCCCACTTGCTGTAACTAGAGAAAGCGCGCATGTCAGAGAAGACCCCACGCATCCAAAAATAAATTAAAAAGAAGATGTTTTGGAAACCAAGGTTATGGTTGGAGGACGTCGTGAATGCATTACATATCACTGAAAGGTACACTTTAAAATGGCTAATTTTAAGTTATGCTCAGTTAAAAGTAAAAAGAAAAAAATAGTTATGGAGTCCGTTGTCTGCGTGTTTCATTTCTAGCTCCTCAGATAACTTGGAGTCTCACTGCCCAAATCCCAGCCTTATCTACATCGTGCCTGTACAATTATTCACATCCTGTTTCTTCCCTTGATCCGGCTTTTTAAATTTATGTGAACAGAAACTGTAAATGGAAAACACCATCCATCAGAAGATAATCCTAAAAACAAATACCTCATTCTTTTTCTTACTGGTTCGTTTTGAAAACCAGTAAGATTGCCCTGAGGGACAAAATATTTTTAACCACAGGTTTATTTTTCTTTCAGCTTTACAGGTAGCTAGTCATGTAAAATGTACAGTGGTATCAAGTTATGTTACAATTATCCTCATTAAATACATGCTGCTTGTGGTTAAAGAGAAGTAGCAGACAGATAGATGACAGATGGATAGATATGAAGGATTTTTTTAAAGCCAGAATTAAATTTAAGAATAGAACTGTTTTTGAATAACGTTATAAGCCAGAAATCTCCTCTCTCTGTTCAAAAGGTTCAGGGAGGGTCCCACAGATGTTTTAGCTAAATTAAAACTGACTCTAACTTCACAAAATTAGAAGGATTAAAAGGAAATTGAAAGAAATCACTTTCTCTTGAGGGCATTCAGGGTTACTCAGAACTGTGTTCATGTCCTTCCCTAAATCCTGGGCTCCATAAAATTGTGCCTGGTCTTGCTCATTGGAGGTTCTGTGTTGGGTCATTTCTTGAAAAGACCATTAAGGACATCTATTAGGCATGAAATGCCATGACACTCTCACTTCATCCTCACCACAGGCCAGCTTGATTTCTACCCCAGAGTTTACCAGTGAGGAAACTGAGGCCCCAGGAGATCAGGGCTTGGTGACGTCACAGAATCTGAATCACAGACCAAGCTGTCAGCCACAGGCCAGGATCTGCAAACTCAGACATCCCCTGAGCTGGCAGTCCTAACACAAAGGGGATCCATTAGACACAAGCATACTCTTCATTCTGATAAATAAATGGGCTCGCTCACCACTCTCATTTTTCTCAAATCATTCAGCCTTTGGACCTACCTTCTGTTTTCCTAGGTTTGACAGAAAAATTCCTTTTCCTTAACAAAATCAACAGCACAGGAGAAATGAACTATGGTAATTGACCCTTGGCCACAATGTCGGAGAGACAATAGGACATGGTGGAGACTGGGGCAGATGAGAGAATGGCCCTACCTACAGCGGGAAGCCCCTCTATGTTCCAGCCAATGGCTGCTGCTGGGTGTTATGTTGGGAACTCACCACACTTGACACTCTGATTGACACAATTCCAGGAGTAGGGCTGCAACTTGGGATTGCAGCCGGAGTTCTCGGCATGTGTATAGCAGCAGTCGTGCGCATGACAGCACCTGTGGATAGCAGATGGACAGACCAAGGGGTGAGCGAGGGCAAGGATGGTCCCTTGGCCATCCTCCTGTGCCATAACTTCAGGAGAATGAAGACCCACAGGGGAGAGCATCTTCTGGTCCAGGCTTTGTTCCTGAGAATCCCTGTCCTGGGAATTAATTCCACCGACCCCAGTGTGTCTTGCCCTACCTCTATCTCTCCTCCATGCTCAAGTCTGGCCCTTGTCTGCCTCAGTCTCTGAGCCTCTGAGCTCCAGCCACACTGGTCCCTTCCAGCCATACCTTCCCTGCCTCCTGACTTTGCCCCCAGTCTGCCTCTGCCTGGGAAAACTTCCTGCCCACTCTTCCTGCTTGAGGTCTCAGCCCAAGCACCAGCCCCCAACCCCAGGATGGGGGGAGGCAGACAAGTCTCCAGATGCAGTGGGCATGGGCGAGAAACCCTAGGATGCAAGTGATGGGATTCTGGGAGCCAGAGGGGATGCCAGGTCCAGCTAGGCTTCAGAGAAGACTTCCAAGAGGGGGTGATGCCTGGAGGGGCTACATCTGGAAAGATGTGCAGGAACCAGACAACCAGAGTGTGGGAGGAAGGGCAGGGCCTGTGGCAGGAGCCTTGGAGGTACGAGGCTGGATAGAGACCTGTCAGTGACAACTATATCCTCCAAGACCCGGAAGAGACAATCAACGTTTTGCCCCCTGACCACTCTGGAAATGGATGAGTGGCTGTGGGACCCGGTCTGTAAAATAGGGATCACCATCGGATGGCCATGGCTGTGGTGACAAATGAGAGGAGCCCGTGGCAAGGTCTAAGCCCACAGCCTGGCACAGAACGGGCCCTTCTCAGCCAGCAGCAGAAGGCAGTGATCAGGGGCATGAATCCAGCCAGGCCGCCTGGGCTCGAATCCCAGCCCCCACCCCTCACTCTGTATGTGGCTCTAGACAAGTTGATCTCTCTGGGCCTCAGTTTCCTTATCTCTGAAATGGGGTTGTTGTGAGAACTCAAAGGGGCTCTCAGGACAGTTCTGGTGCATAATAAGTCTGATCAGTGATGTATGATTTTTTTTTTCAGCTAAAGTAATCACCCTGCCAGACTGGGGGCCAGCTGGCACCAAGGTCTGGCCTCATGGGCATGTTGCCCAGGAGACCCTTTGCCTGCAAGGAGCACCATTTTCTGGGGGCTTCGTATCTAAACCCCAACCTCAGTTTTGGGTATTTCCTCATAAGCCTTAACCACCCCAGGGGGTGGGGACCTTATGCCCCCAGCATGCACTCACCAGTCTATAGCATCCTGGGGCTGGCCATGGCCCCCCAGACCACAAAAGCAGCCGTATTTCACGTAGACCAAGGCAGGGCGAGGGCCAACACAGTCAATAGTCCCGGCCAGTCCTATGAGCCCACGTCGGTGCACATGTGACCTCTGGGGAGCTGGGCGTGGGGGAGGGGGACAAAAGTTAGAGGCTGCAGGTGGGGGCTGGCCTGGCCTGGGGACAGGCACTAGCCTGAAAAGTGTCTGGATGATTTGTTGTTCAGTCGCTCAGTTGTGTCCGACTCTTTTCGACCACGTGGACTGCAGCACACCAGGCTTCCCTTTCCTTCAGTCTCCCGGAGCTTGTTCAAACTCATGTCCATTGAGTCGATGATGCTATCCAACCACCTCATCCTCTGGATGACTATCTCAGGGCTGAATCCTGCTCTCCTTCTTCCTAGCTGTGTGACCTTGGACCATTCAACCTCTCTGTGCCTTGGTTTCCTCATCTTAAAACAGGGGAATAAGGGGACATCTCTCCCCAGAATGGAATGAGATCATGCATATAAATTACCAGCACACAATGAGCTCTAACTATCATTATCAATATCTTCAAGGCAGCCGTGAAGGAGAAAACAGGTCACAGAGCCACGGCATCTGAAAAAAAATCATACCTCTAGGCCCTTGCACTGGCTGGTCCCTTTTCCTAGAATGCCCTCATTCTCGATCTTTTGCCAATGTCAACTTCAGACATAGTCGGATTGTGGGTTGTACGTCTAATGTCTGTCTAGTTGCCTGTCCTGGGCACTGGACATCAGAGATGAACCAAACAGGGTCCCTGCCATCTTCTACAGGGACCTCCCCCACCCCCTCACCACTGCCTTCCAGATTCTTTGCATCACCTCTTATTTTCACTGCCAGGGCACAGATTCCTGCCACACAGGGAGGCCCTGTGACCCCATCCCAGCCATTTCTCTGGATCCTCATGTTGCTGTGGACCATAGCAGAACACAGTTGGTGCGACCGGAACCCCTGCATCTCACATGGGAGAAAGAGGAAGCTCAGATGGGAAGCACGACTCCTACAGTCACAGGATGGGGTGGGGGGGGCGCTTCTGACTCCCAATCCAGTGGTTCCTCCTCACCCAATAGCAGCAGGAGAGGGAGGCCTGGGGTGACAGAGGTAAGGGGCATCAAGGAGTCCATTGCTTGCGGTCAGGGGTGGTCAAACCCACTGCAACTGGGCATCAGAGAATCCCAGAGCCACTCCTCCTTCTGGTGAGGTCCAAGAGTTCACTCTGGTGTTTGGTCAAAAACCACAATCAGGGACTTCCCAGGAGGTCTAGTGGTTAAGACACTGTGCTTCCAGCGCAGGGGGAGGGGTTCGATCACTGGTCAGGGAACTAAGATCTCACATGCTGCTCACAGTCAACAAGTAGAAAACACACACACACAATCAGCCACAGCGTGGAGAAGCTATCACTTGAACTTCACCTGGCACCAGGCACCGTGTTCCCCAATCTACAGGCGACATCTGTTGTCAATCTCTTTGTCTTGTGGACTGCTAGTTTCCCATTCAAAGATGGAGAGATTGAGGCTAGGAGAGGCAAAAGGACCCATCCTAGGTCCCAGGGCAGGTGAATTGCTGAACAGAAACTTGTTCCCATGTCGGCCTGACTCCTGGGAGCTCACTCTCCACCCATGGCTCCAGGACTGAGAATCCAGAGATTTGTGGATTCCCTTTCACATTTGTAAAATCTAGAACTAGATTTTATCATGCTGACTTTTCTTTGAAGAATCCAGGTCAAAATTCAAATTCAATTTTTTTTGTTGGGTTGGTTTTTTTTTTTTTTTTTTGGTTTTGTTTGGCCGCAAGGCACAGCATGTGGGATCTTAGTTCACTGATCAGGGATTGAACCAGACCCACTGCAGTGGAAACTCAGAGTCTTTCTTATCACTGGGAAGCCAGGGAGTCCCCTCAATTTTCTTATTTCTCAGTGGAAAAGGAGCATATTCATCTAGGGGATTGCTGCTGCTGCTGCTGCTGCTGCGTCGTTTCAGTCGTGTCCAACTCTGTGCGATCCCATATACAGCAGCCCACCAGGCTTACCCGTCCCTGGGATTCTCCAGGCAAGAACACTGGAGTGGGTTGCCATTTCCTTCTCCAATGCATGAAAGTGAAAAGTCAAAGTAAAGTCGCTCAGTCATGTCCGACTCTTAGTGACCCCATGGACTGCAGCCCACCAGGCTCCTCCATCCATGGGATTTTCCAGGCAAGAGTACTGGAGTGGGGTGCCATTGACTTCTCCAATCTAGGGGATTAGAGATAAACTAAATAGAAACAAGGAGAAGGAAATGGCAACCCACTCCAGTGTTCTTGCCTGGAGAATCCCAGGGACGGGGGAGCCTGGTGGGCTGCCATCGATGGGGTCGCACAGAGTCGGACACGACTGAAGTGACTTAGCAGCAGCAGCAAATAGAAACAAAATGTAACAACGAGTTTAGAGTTAAAAGCTTTGCCCTCCTCTCTGGATGACCAGCCCTCACCCTCACAGGACTTGCCCAGGTGACCACATCTCTGCCTGAAACCTCCCCAGGCTACCAACCCCCACCAGATAAAGCTCAGGTTCCTCACTGAGCCAGAGGCCCTGCAGAAGCCCACCCTCTCCCTGGGTCGGGACGATCCCCTGAAGAAGGAAATGGCAACCCATTCCACTACTCTTGCCTAGAAAATTCCATAGATGGAGGAGCCTGGTGGGCTACAGTCCATGAGGTCACAAAGAGTCGGACACGACTGAGCAACTTTACTCACTCACGCCTCTGGCGCCCTCTCTCAACATGGACCCCACATGGACCCCACTCATCATTTCCTATTCCTCCAATTAAACTTCCCATCACACTGTCACATACACCCTGTATAACAAATGCCCTGACCCCATCCTCACTTAGCTCACTCATCACCTCCTTCTAGAATCTGCCTCCTTGCCACGTGACCACAGGGGCCCTTGTCACCCTGTGCTACTCTCTGCTCACGGCAATGACTCTCCAGCCTGGACAGATCTCTGCCCTAGGAGCCCCAGATCCCCTGGCATGAGTGGGCTTTCAGAAAAGGTCCCTTGACCCCTGGATCCACCAAGCCCCATGGAACACTTCCAGTCTAAGCACATCTGGGGACTTCCCGGTGGTCCAGAGGTTACGATTCTGTGCTTTCACTGCAGGGGGCATGGTTTGATTCCCTGGCTGGGGACTTAAGAATCCACCAAAAACAAATAAATAAAAACTTAAAAAAATAATAACAAGCACATCTGAAAAGACCCCCGTTCCAAACCCATACCCCAAAGCTGTCCCCAGAGGTCCCCCTACCCTGACTTGACCCCAACTCTGGCATCTCAGGGTCCGGGGCTCAGCCTTAAGGAGAACCCGAGCATGGGTGGATGCCCAGCGCTGGGTTTGTAACCAAGGCAAACACTCCCTCTATGCCAACTTAGGTGGGGCAGGTCACTCTGGGGGCTGTTTGCTCTGTCTGCCCACAACAGCCTCTACTGGGAGTGCCAAGGCTGCCCAGGCTTCCTATGGGCCTGAGGGTGTGCATGTGTGTGTGTGTGCATGTGTGTGCCCATGTGATTCTGTGTGTGTGTCTGTGTGTGTGCTCATATGGGGCTGTCTCAGCATCCCTGAATGTGTGTGTGTGTGTGTGTTCCCCTCCGTGTGTCTTTGCCTGTGTCTGTGTGTGAGCCTGAGGAGGGCATGGCAACCCACTCCAGTGTTCTTGCCTGGAGAATCCCATGGACAGAAGAGCCTGGCGAGCTACAGTCCTTGGGGTCACAAAGAGTCGGACACGACTGAAGTGACTGAGCATGCATGCAGCATGTGTGTGAGGCCATGCGTGAGCCCAACACCTGTGTGCCCAGATTTTGCTGGTGGTGTTCTATGCCTGTGTGTCTCTGAGCTTGTGATGACCACATATTTCCCTGTGGTATCCATGTAAATGGGAGGTTGCCAAGGGGACCTCTCCAAGGGTGATGTCCAGGAGTGGGTGAGAAGGAGACATCACCTTCTCTGGCTCCAGGTAGGGTTAGGCCCCTTCTCCCCTGTTCCTTCCAAGCTCTGGTGTCTCCCTGGTGGTCCCACTGCAGACCCCAGGGACAGGCGCAGAGAAGGGTGGGTTCACAGGATCAAAAGTCAGGTGATGGGGAGATCTGATCACTGGAGAGGGTGACAGAGGGGATGTTTGGGGAGGACACAGAACCCCCCTGGAGAAGGTTTCAGGGTCCCTGGAAGGGGTGAATGAGGCAGGGGCTTTGGGGGAAGAGGTGGAGGTGGGGAGGGGGCGACACACAGGACTTCCAGGAAGCCGGGAAGCAATGGGCAGGTGGGCTGCACAAAGGAGGACCGGGGACTGTAGGGCTCCTGGGTTCCCTGGAAGGGCTGGGGAGTTGGGGTTCTTGCGGATGGGTGGGGAGGCAGGGTTCCAGGTATCCCGGGGAGGACTGAAGGAGTCCCAGGAAGCCCTGGGTCCTCGGATGGGGGCTCGTCCCTTCACTCACCTGCTCTGAGCCCGGGTCCAGATCCCAGGAGCAGCAGCAGCAACAGCCCTACCTTCGGGCACAAAGGCAGCGGAGCCATCGGACCCGTCGGAGGGAGGCAAGTGTGGAGCGGTCTGGCGGGCCACTGCAGTCACCCGGCCGGGGCCGAACCCCCTCCCCACGCCCCGCCCAGCTCCGCCCGACCCCGCCCCCGGCCTCCGTCTCCGGAGCGCCCGGGCGGAGCCGCAGGGGCCGCAGGGGCCGCAGGGGCCGGGGGAGGCGCCGGCCCGCCATCGCGACCTCTGCGTCTTGGTCATCGGATGGGCGCCCGGCCCCAGGGAGAATCCGGCCCGGGCTTAGGGGAGAATTACGGACGAAAGGCGTTTAGCGCGCGTCAGGTCGCGGAGTCCCTAGGTGCTCGGTTGCTGTTATCATTACCTGCGAGCCCCTCCCCTCCCGGAGCTCACCTGGGCGTCCGACGGGAGGAGACGTAGGGGAAGGGGAGGGACTGGAAGGGTCTTAAAAACTTTAGATGTCCCTAAAGCTTGGCCTCCCTGTCCTTGTCCCTTGTCCCTGCAATCCACTACCCACTGCCAGTCGGAAACGGAGGGGAACCGAGACTTGCTCAAGGTCACAGAGTGGCTTCTGGTAAAAAAAAAAAAAAAAAAAAGACCGAGGAACAGCGGTGGCAACGGGGAGCCAGGCTGCAGCTGCGTCTCAGCAAACCCCCCACCCCAGCTCCCTCCCGTCCTCAGGCTCTTCATCGGGTGGAGGGCATCAAGTCCTCCAAGAGGCCTCGCGAGGCCGAAAGAGGTACACAGTAGGTGCTCCGTGTCGAAAATAGATGGCACACATCTGTTCCCCTTTGTTCCCGGTGATAGCCCTACCCAATTAGTCATGACCGGTTCTGAGGGCGGAACCCCTCCCCAAGCCCTCCGAAAAATGGTGGCAACTAAGGTGACCTCGCCTCTCACCTGCTAAGTGTAGAAAGGACGTCGGGTGCACGATTTTACTTCAGACCCCTGATGTTCTCATTTTCCCAAGAAGAAAGTGAAGCTCAGAGAAGCTAAGAACCAAGAAGTTGGGGAGCCCAGGTTCACATTTATTTCTACATGGTGCCAAACCCCTGTCTGCCTCCTTCGAGGAAAACCTGAGCCTCGGGGCATCCACCTGCCATACTCTGAGGTCACTCTCCCCTTGCTTTGAGGAGTGAGCTTCTCAAAGCAAAACCAAAGTCTCTCCTCTTGAATACCCAGCATTGGCCTGCCTGGCATAAAACAGGTATCCAGTCAAGGCTTGTCCAAACAGATTATGTGTTTCAGACTCTACAAAACATGGGATAAAAAACATTTTCTTTCTTCTGAAGGTCTTCATGGGCAATGGGGAATGAAATATCCCACATAAATTTAGGGAAAAAGACTTCTGCTTTCAAGGAGCTTCACAATCAATATGCATGGAGGAAAACTCATTTATACTGTTAAAAGTGTTAGTTGCTCAGTCATGTCCAACTCTTTCCTATCATATGGACTGTAGCTCAATAGGCTCCTCTGTCCATGGGACTTCCCAAGCAAGAGTACTGGAGTGGGTTGCCTCCTCCAGGGATCTTCTGGACTCAGGAATCAAACCTGGGTCTCCTGCATTGCAGGCAGGTTCTTTACCATCTGTGCTAGGTCCATTATAATTAAGAAATTAGGAATCTGCTTTCAATATTGGAACTTTTGCACCTCAGACTCTACTGCTTTAACTGGTTATCCTCAATATCTGCAATATTTGCAAAACAATTTGTTTCCAATTATGTTAAATAACTGGAGTTTCGAGACCATCACCAAATATGTGAGTGAGTGTATGTTGCTCAGTCCAGTCTGACTCTTTGCGACTCTTTATTCTCTGGGTCAGAATACTGGAGTAGGTAACCTTTCCCTTCTCCAGGGGATCTTCCCGACCCAGGGATCAAACCCAGGTCTCCCGCATTGCAGACGGATTCTTTACCAGCTGAGCTTCAAGGGAAGTCCCATCACCAAATATACTAAAGATCTACTCTGTCCTTAATTAATATATTTAAAGTAACTTAAAAGATGCTTGCTCCTTGGAAGAAAAGCTATGACCAACTTAGACAGCATACTAAAAACTAGAGACATTACTTTGCCAACAAAGGTCCATCTAGTCAAAGCTATGGTTTTTCCAGTAGTCATGTATGGGTGTGAGAGTTGGACTATAAAGAAAGCTGAGCACCGAAGAATTGATGCTTTTGAACTGTGGTGTTGGAGAAGACTCTTGAGAGTCCCTTGGATTGCAAGGAGATCCAACCAGTCCATCCTAAAGGAAATCAGTCCTGAATATCCATTGGAAGGACTGATGCTGAAGCTGAAACTCCAATACTTTGGCCACCTGATGCGAAGAACTGACTCAATAAGACCCTGATGCTGGGAAACATTGAAGAAGGGAAGAAAAGGGGACGACAGAGGATGAGACGGTTGGATGGCATCACCAACTTGATGGACCAGAGTTTGAGTAAGCTCCAGGAGTTGGTGATGGACAGGAAAGCCTGATGTGCTGCAGTCCATGGGGTTGCAAAGAGTCAGACTCACCTGAGCAACTGAACTGAACTGAAATTACAAGTCTGGTCCAGAGGTGCCTCCACTGAACATGCTGAGTGAGAGGGAAAATGCCACAACGTGAATGGAGCCAAATCATCTCATTTCCTAAGGGTGAGTTAAGCACATTAATTAACTGTACTCTAGAGTTGGCCTCGGGCTTCCCTGGTGGCTCACTGCTAAGCAGGAGACAAGGTTCGATCCCTGGGTCAGGAAGATCCCCTGGAGAAGGAAACGGCAACCCACTCCAGTATTCTTGCCTGGGAAATCCCATGAGGGAGGAGCCTGGCGGGCTACAGTCCATGGTGTTGCAAAGCGTTGGTCACGATTTAGCAACTAAACAACAGAGTTGGTCTCAGTCTAATCTTCAGGTTTCATCCTGGTCTATTGACAAAAAATTGCTACAAATGTTTGATGAATAAAATAATTTCTTTAGGTGTTGTAAGTGAGTGCTCTTCTATTAGAAGATAAAATGGAGGTATAGCTCAGGGGAAGAGAATTTGACTGCAGAAGATAAAATAACTTTATACATACAGCGGAGTGTGTGAATCTGTGTACATGCTCCAACTTGTGAGACCACAAATAATAGAACAGTGAATCCTGATACAGATGAGTACATCCTTTGACCCAGAAACCCAGTTCTAGGAAGAACACTAAGAAAATAAATTTCTCAGACAAGATTTATACACAAAATGGATCCTTAACAACAAAACTCTAGAAACAGCATAAATATACAACAATTAAAACATTATAAGATTTTCATACATGTTCATTCTAATAGTGTTTTGAAGAATATTTGATGGCCATTTTATTTATTTTTTTGTTTTGTTTTTGTTTTTTTTTTATTTTATTTTTTTTTAAATTTTATTTTATTTTTAAACTTAACATAACTGTATTAGATTTGCCAAATATCAAAATGAATCCGCCACAGGTATACATGTGTTCCCCATCCTGAACCCTCCTCCCTCCTCCCTCCCCATTCCATCCCTCTGGGTCGTCCCAGTGCACCAGCCCCAAGCATCCAGTATCGTGCATCGAACCTGGACTGGCAACTCATTTCATACATGATATTTTACATGTTTCAATGCCATTCTCCCAAATCTTCCCACCCTCTCCCTCTCCCACAGAGTCCATAAGACTGTTCTATACATCGGTGTCTCTTTTGCTGTCTCGTACACAGGGTTATTGTTACCATCTTTCTAAATTCCATATATATGCGTTAGTATACTGTATTGGTGTTTTTCTTTCTGGCTTACTTCACTCTGGATAATAGGCTCCAGTTTCATCCACCTCATTAGAACTGATTCAAATGTATTCTTTTTAATGGCTGAATAATACTCCATTGTGTATATGTACCACAGCTTTCTTATCCATTCATCTGCTGATGGACATCTAGGTTGCTTCCATGTCCTGGCTATTATAAACAGTGCTGCGATGAACATTGGGGTACTCGTGTCTCTTTCCCTTCTGGTTTTCTCAGTGTGTATGCCCAGCAGTGGGATTGCTGGATCATAAGGCATGTCTATTTCCAGTTTTTTAAGGAATCTCCACACTGTTCTCCATAGTGGCTGTATTAGTTTGCATTCCCACCAACAGTGTAAGAGGGTTCCCTTTTCTCCACACCCTCTCCAGCATTTATTACTTGTAGCCTTTTGGATCGCAGCCATTCTGACTGGTGTGAAATGGTACCTCATAGTGGTTTTGATTTGCATTTCTCTGATAATGAGTGATGTTGAGCATCTTTTCATGTGTTTGTTAGCCATCTGTATGTCTTCTTTGGAGAAATGTCTATTTAGTTCTTTGGCCCATTTTTTGATTGGGTCATTTATTTTTCTGGAGTTGAGCTGTAGGAGTTGCTTGTATATTCTCGAGATTAGTTGTTTGTCAGTTGCTTCATTTGCTATTATCTTCTCCCATTCTGAAGGCTGTCTTTTCACCTTGCTAATAGTTTCCTTTGATGTGCAGAAGCTTTTAAGGTTAATTAGGTCCCATTTGTTTATTTTTGCTTTTATTTCCAATATTCTGGGAGGTGGGTCATAGAGGATCCTGCTGTGATGTATGTCAGAGAGTGTTTTGCCTATGTTCTCCTCTAGGAGTTTTATAGTTTCTGGTCTTACATTTAGATCTTTAATCCATTTTGAGTTTATTTTTGTGTATGGTGTTAGAAAGTGTTCTAGTTTCATTCTTTTACAAGTGGTTGACCAGATTTCCCAGCACCACTTGTTAAAGAGATTGTCTTTAATCCATTGTATATTCTTGCCTCCTTTGTCGAAGATAAGGTGTCTATATGTGCGTGGATTTATCTCTGGGCTTTCTATTTTGTTCCATTGATCTATATTTCTGTCTTTGTGCCAGTGATGGCCATTTTAAAATACTTTAAAAAGTAGGCATTGGCAGTGTAATCCTATCTTTATTATTACACATCACACTACAGAGAGCCATATATAAATGTGTGTGTGTGCTAACTTGCTTCAGTCATTCCTGACTCTGTGTGACCCCATGGACTGTAGCCCACCAGACACCTCTGTCCATGGGGATTTTCCAGGCAAGAATACTGGAGTGGGTTGCCATCCTATCCTCTAGGGGATCTTCCCGATTCAGGGAGCGAACCCATGTATCCTGCGGCTCCTGCATTGCAGGCTGATTCTTTACTGCTGAGCCACAGGGGAAGCCCAATATATAAACATATCTGATGCATGTTGACTTCCCTGGTGACTCCATGGAGCTTCCTCCGGAACAAACAAAAGAATGAAGAAGAAAATTTGGAAGAATGAATGAAACGTATCAAAATGGTTACTGGTAATCTTCTGCTGGTGGAACTGCATGATTCTTACTTTTATATCTTGGAGAAGGAAATGGCAACCCACTCCAGTATTCTTGCCTGGGGAATCCCATAGACAGAGGAGCCTGGCAGGCTACAGTCCATGGGGTTGCAAGAGTCGGACATGACTTAGTGCACTGTCTCACCTACTTTTATATCTGTATCTTTGTTTTCCAAATTTCTATAAGAGCTTCAACTTTTGTGATTCAGAAAAAAAAATTAAAACAAAACAAGATTAATAAACTTTGATTCAAGAAAGCTTGTCTATTGAAAAGTTATCTTGATATCATTCAGAAAACTCAAAGCCAAAGATATAAGAATAAAGATACCCATCAGTTTTGGGTTTCTGTTTTGTGGTTTTTGAAAAACTTTATATCCCTGTTGTTACCATGGGCTATGGGGAGGAAAAAGAGAGGAGTTGTTGTTTAATGAGTATAGTTAAATATATGCATGTACCTCTTGATTCAGGAATCCCATTCTAAGAACCTATCACAAAAATATACTGGGAAAAAAATGAAATGGCGTATGTTCAAGGCTGGACTTTATGGATGGCTCAGTGGGTAAAGAATCTGCCTGCAATGTAAGGGACACCGGAGACTCAAGTTCGATCCCTGGGTTGGGAAGATCCCCTGGAGGAGGAAATGCAACATACTCCAGTAATCTTACCTGGAAAATTCCATGGACAAAGGAACTTGGTGGGCTACAGTCCATGAGGTTGCAAAGAATTGGACATGACTGAGCAGATGGCACCCTCATTTTAAACTTTTGTTGCAAGAAGAGGGACCCCTTCCAGTAACCAAGAGTGGGCTCTTGTCTAACATTCGGAAATGAATTGTCTGAGGAGACACACATGCTGACAAAGCAAGAGACTTTATTGGGAAGGGGTGCCCAGGTGGACAGCAGCGGGATGGGGGAACCCAGGAGAACTGTTCTGCCATGTGGCTCACAGTCTTAGGTTTTATGTTGATGGGATTAGTTTCTGGGTTGTCTTTGGCCAAGTCTTTGTTTTGACTCAGGGTCCTTCCTGGTGATGCAGACATTGCCCAGCCAAGATGGATGCCAGCAAGAAGGATTTTGGGAGATAGTAGGACACGTGGTCTTCTCTGAGCACCAAAGAATTGATGCTTTTGAACTGTGGTGTTGGAGAAGACTCTTGAGAGTCCCTTGGACTACAAGGAGATCCAACTGTTGCAGGAAGAGGGACCCCCTTCCAGGGCCCAAAACTGGGCTCTTGTCTAACAGTCAGAAATGAACTGTCTGAGGAGACACGTGCTGACAAAGAAAGAGATTTTATTGGGAAAGTGCACCTGGGTGGAGAGGAGTAGGGTAAGGGAACCCAGGAGAACTGCTCTGCCGTGTGGCTCGCAGTCTCAGGTTTTATGGTGATGGGATTCGTTTCCAGGTGGTCTTTGGCCAATCGTTCTAATTCAGAGTCTTTCCTGGTGGTGCACGCATCGCTTACCCAAGATGGATGCTAGTGAGAGGGATTCTGGGAAGTGGATTGACACGCGGTGTCTCCTTTAGACCTTTCCCAAACTCTTCCGGTTCGTGGTGGCTTATTAGTTATGTATTCCTTATCAGGATCTCCTGTCATAAAACAACTCATGCAAATGGTTACTATGGTGCCTGGCCAGGGTGGGCGGTTTCAATCAGTGTGCTTCCCCTAACACAACCAGTCCATCCTAAAGGAGGTCGGTCCCAGGCATTCATTGGAGGGACTGATGTTGAAGCTGAAACTCCAATACTTTGGCCACCTCATGCGGAGAGCTGACTCATTTGAAAAGACCCTGATGCTGGGAAAGATTGAGGGCCAGAGGAGAAGGGGAGGACAGAAGATGAGATGGTTGGATGGTATCACTGACACAATAGACATGGGTTTGGGTGGACTCCGGGAGTTGGTGATGGACAGGGAGACCTGGCCTGCTGTGGTACATGGGGTCGAAAAGAGCTGGACACGACTCAGCGACTGAACTGAACTGAAACTCTTCCAGTTGGTGGTGGCTTGTTAGTTCTGTGTTCTTTAGCAAGATCTCCTGTTGTAAAATAACGCATGCAAATGCTTACTATGGTGCCTGGCTATGGTGGGCAGTCAGTCAGTGTGTTTCGCCTAACTCCCCCTGAGACTTCATACTCAAGATACTTTTTGGGTATTGGGGTGGAGGTCCCTTTCTCCTGTAACTTCTTGCTGCTGTGCATGGGCATAGTCCTGCCTAGCAGAGCAAAAGTCTCTCTCTACCTAATCTAAATCTAGATATGAAAGAAAGAAAAGAAAGTGAAAGTCACTTTGTCATGTCCAACTCTTTGCGACCAGAATTCTCTAGACCAGAATACTGGAGTGGGTAGCCTTTCCCTTCTCCAGGGGACCTTCCCAACCTAGTGATCAAACCCAGGTCTCCCACATTGCAGACAGATTCTTTACCAATTGAGCTGGGTCTGAAACCAGCATTCACCCTTCTAATAACAGCCATTTAGCATGGAACCCTGAAATAGGCAGGGGCCAAACAGGGCCCAGGGAAGGAAGGCACAATCTGGGGTGAGGGCTGCAGGGTGTGTGACTTTGTTCTGATTGCTTGGTGTGAGGCAACAGGGCGGTGCTCCAGGAATCTTGCGCTCAGCCTGAAGTTACCATCCTCCACCTGAGTGGGGCTCCAGTTCTGCCAAAGAACTCAAAGATATTGTTATGCGTATTCCTTGAGTAGGAAACAGGACCCTGCCCTAAGGCTGTACCACCACTTGTTTGTTCAGTTCAGTTCAGTCCAACTCTTTCCAACCCCATGGACGCCATGCCTCCCTGTCCATCATCAACTCCCAGAGTTTACGCAAACTCACTTGACTGTTCCTCTCCTGTTTTTGTATCCCATCCCTTCCCTGGTCAGCAACTATTTGAATCTGCCCTTGGAACTCAGGGAATGTCAAAGAGGCTGAATGAAGTGTGTATCCTACAAACAAGAACAGAAGACACAGAAAGACCCCAAAACCCCATAGACTCCTGCTCACTTTAATTCAGGGAACTGGGCAACTATGGCTCCGATAACTTCCTGTTGAAATGGGGCATAGTGCTGCCTCAGTTTGAAGAATGGACACTGAACTGGAAGTATTTCTGAGTACCAAGTCCTGGACCTGAGTCTTGTATGATTCTGAGTACCAAGTCCTGGACCTGAGTCTTATATGATTAAAACCTCAATCCCTTGGTCTGTCATTTTTGGCCAACAGACCCAAGTAGAAATAGTTGGAAGTGACAACTGGAATCTAAATAGACAAAATAAATCTCATTTCTTTTCAGAAGAATAGGCCTGAAACTGACTCTGGACGTACAGTCAAGTAGCCAGTTGTGTGGCTTTATAAAAAGTAAGATTGCAGTTACTAGCTGCTGGCAGACATTGTTTTGAGAACGTCTGGTGGCATCCAAGTCTGACACAACTCAGAAAACTCAAGTTCTTAGCAATGCAAGGACTAGTCTAAAATTACACCCATAGTGTCACCTGGTTATTTCCTTGGATGTCTGAACCATAGCTACTCATAGGCAGGGATGAGTAGGTACAAACTTGTTATTGTTCAGCAATCCAGTCATGTCTGACTCTCTGCCACCCTGTGGACTGCAGCATGCCAGGCCTCCCTGTGCCTCACCATCTCCCAAAGTTTGCCCAAGTTCATCTCCATTGCATCAGTGATGCCATCCAAACATCTCATCCTCTGATGCCTTCTTCTCCTTCTGCCCTCAGGCTTTCCCAGCATCAGGGACTTTTCCAATGAGTCAGCTGTTCACATCAGATAACCAAAATACTGGATACAAACTACTATATGTAAAATAGATAAACAAGGTCCTACTGTATAGCATAGGGAACTATATTCACTATCATTTATCTTACTACAATATCAATTATCTTGTAGTGAGCTATATTGGAAAAAATCTGAAAATTATATATACATTGATCATATATATTTATCTGAATCACTTTGCTATACCTCCAAAACAAATGCAACATTGTAGATCAACTATACTTCAATTTTTAACAAAGAGAAGAAAAATTAACTTGGTATGATGATACGTCATAAGTAGTGAAACTGACTAAATGAGATAAGAGCTTCTAAGATGAATTCTTTAGAAATAATGTTTTAGATGTGTATATTTTTAAAAGTTGGAGGGGGCACATCCCAGGGCATGTGAGATCTTAGTTCTTAGATTGAACCCTCACCCCCTGCAGTGAAAGTATCTTAACCACTGGACCATCAGGGAAGTCCTCCTGTTCTTTTTTTTTTTTTCCTGATGGGTTAGGGAGTGTTTTTCATTTTCTATATTTTCTTATTTTTGGCTGTGCAGGGTCTCCATTGCTACCTGGGCTTTTCTCCAGTTACAATGAGCAGGGGCTACTCTTTGTTGCGGGGTGTGGCCTTCTCTTTGTGGGGGCTCCACTTGTTGGGGAGCACAGACTCAAGGCACGTGGGCTTCAATAGTTGTGGCTCCCAGGTCCTAGAGTGCGGGCTCATTTGTGAGTTGCAGTGCACGGGCTTTGTTGCTCTGAAGCATGTGGGATCTTCCCAGACCAGGGATCGAACCTGTGTCTCCTCCTTTGGAAGTACGGACTCTTAACCAATAGACTGTCAGGGATGTTCTTTTTGAAAACAAAGTTGTCCAGGTTTTATTCACCACCAACTCCTCTCTCTTCTCCCTGCCCACTGCTGTGCCCTCCTTGAGCATTCCCAGTCAAGGGTGGGCTTCTCTGGTTGCCTCAGCTGTACACTCCTGGGAGTCTAGAGGTCAGAGAGGAGACCTGGCACCCAGTGGTAGGTCTCCCCTGGTGCCCAGCAGATCCAGCCAAGCCAGCCCTTCCTTCAGCAGATGTTGCAGCACTTGCCTTGCTCGCTCCATCTCCCATTTAAGACTGGCTTTGATAGGGGCTTCAGCGGTAAAGAATTCTCCTACCAGTGCAGGAGACATAGGTTCGATTCCTGGTCTGGGAAGATCCCATATGCTGTGGAGCAACTAAGCCCCTGTGCACCACAACTACTGAGTCTGGGAGCCGCAACAAGAGAAGCCACTGCCGTGAAGCCCACGCACCACACTGCAACCGGAGGGTGGCTCCTGCAGCAGCAGAGACCAGCATAGCCAAAAATAAATAAATAATTTAAAAATAAAAGACTGACTTTGATATCACTGACAGTCACAGAGCCATTTTCCCTGTCACCTGCAGCACCACAGCCTGATCCATATTTAGCTCAGCGGGACAGACCGAAGGAGGTAAGTGCCGCCCCCAGGGATAACGCCAAAGCCAGTGCCGAGTGCCTTCAGTGTCTTGATGGCCCCAATCAGGTCGTCTTGGCTGACATCCTGGGTGAATGTGACCTTTCCTTTTAACACCTGTTGATGTCATGTAGTCCCTCCAGAGTTATCAGGTCTCCATTCTGTTGCTTCAGGGCCAAGCACACATGGATAATCTAGACACCCAGCTTGTAATAGACATCTCCCACGCCTAGCATCTCAGACCAAAATCCTTTCCCAGAGGCCAAAGAATCCACCCCAATAGTAGCACACAGTTCCAATAGTCCTGGAACTGCATCTGGGACACAGGATTCTTCCAGATCCCCTGCTTGGGCTTGCTGATGTAATCTTTCAGATTGGTCTTGTACATGTCCAACTGCTTGGACATCCATCTCAGCCAAGACAGTCCCTCACTCCCTATACTTGGCCGTGCAAGCTTCTTCTTGGGGATGACATCAGTTCCCACCCCGCAGCAGTGCATCCCTGCCCTGGCCCATAGCCACCTCGCTGCCAGAAAACTGGATCCACCTCTACTCTGAAATTATTTCCTATTATATATTGAATGGATAAACAGCAAAGTCCTAGTGTGTAGCGCAGGGAGCTATACTCAATATCCTGCCATAAACCATAATGGAAATAAAAAGAAATATATATGTATATAATACACACACACACACACAATGGAGTCAATTTTCTATACAGCAGAAATTAATACAACATTGTAAGTCAAGTATGTTGTTTTTAGTTGCTCAGTTGCATCTGACTTATGCAACCCCGTGGATTGTAGCCCACCAGGCTCCTCTGTCCATGAGATTTCCCAGGCAAGAATGCTGGCGTGAGTTGCTATTTCCTTCCCCAGGGGATCTCTGACCCAGGGATTGAAACCAGGTCTCCTGCATTACAGGTGTCTTCTGTATTGCAGGTGGATTCTTCACTGACTGAATCAACTGTTGTTCACTTTGCTAAGTCATTGAGATCCTCATGGACTGAAGCATGCCAAGCTTAACTGTCCTTCAGTATCTTCTGGAGTTTGTTCAAATTCATGGCCATTGAGTCAGTGATGCCATCCAACCATCTCACCCTCCTCTCTGCCTTCAATTTTTCCCAGCATCAGGGTCTTTTCCAATGAGCTCTTTGAATCAGGTGGCCAAAGTATTGGAGCTTCAGCTTCAGCATCAGTCCTTCCAGTGAATATTCAGGGTAAATTTCCCTTAAGATTGACTGATTTGATCTCCTTGTAGTCCAGGGGACTCTCAAGAGTCTTCTCCAGCACCAGAGTTTGAAAGCATAGACTCTTTGGTGCTCAGCCTTCTTTATGGTCCTGCTCTCACATCTGTACATGACTATTGGAAAAACCATAGCTTTGATTATACAGAACTTTGTTGACAAAGCTATGTCTCTGCTTTTTAATACATCATCTAGATTTGTCATAGCTTTTCTTCCAAGGAGCAAGCATCTTTTAATTTCACGGAATTTGGAGCCCCAAAAATAAAATCTGTCACTGTTTCCATTTTCCCCCCATCTGTATGCCTTGAAATGATGGGACTGGATGCCATGTTCTTAGTTTTTTTAATGTTGAGTTTTTAGCAAGCTTTTTCACTCTCTTCTTTCACTCTTATCAAGAGGTAGTTTAATTCCTCTTTGTTTTCTGCCATTAGAGTGATATTATCTGCATATCTGAGGTTGTTGATATTTCTCCTGGTAAACTTGATTCCAGCTTGTGTTTCATCCAGCCCAGCATTTCACATGATGTACTGTGCATATAAGTTAAATAAGCAGGATGACAAAATTCAGCCTTGGCATACTCCTTTCCCAAATTTCAAACAGTCTGTTGTTTCAAGTTTGGTTCTAACTGTTGCTTCTTGACCTGCATACAGGTTTCTCAGGAAGCATGTCAGGTGGTCTGGTATTCCCATCTCTTTAAGAATTTTTCAGAGTTTTTTGTGATCCACACAGTCAAAGGCTTTAGTGTAATCAATGAAGCTGAAGTAGATGTTTTCCTGGGACCCTCTTGCATTTTCTATAACCCAACGGATATTGGCAATTTGATTTCTGGTTCCTCTGCCTTTTCTAAGTTCAGCTTGAACACCTGGACGTTCTCGGTTCATGTGCTGCTGAAGCCTAGCTTAAAGGATTTTGAGCATTACCTTGCTCACATCTGAAATGAGTGCATTTGTACAGTAGTTTGAACATTCTTTGGCATTGCCCTTCTTTGAGACTGGAATGAAAACTGACCTTTTCCAGTCCTGTGGCCACGGCTGAGTTTTCCAAATTCGCTGGCATACTGAGTGCAGCACTTTAACAGTATCATCTTTTACGATTTGAAATAGCTCAATTGGAATTCTATCACCTCCTCTAACTTTGCTCGTAGTGATGCTTCCTAAGGCCCACTTGACTTCATGCTCCAGGATGTCTGGCTCTAGATGAGTGACCACACTATAATGGTTATCCAGGTCATTAAGACCTTTTTTGTACAGTTTTTCTATGTATTCCTGCCACCCCTTCTTAATTTCTTCTGCTTCTGTTAGGTCTTTGCTGTTTCTGTCTTTATTTTGCCCATCTTTGCATGAAATGTTCCCATGATATCCCTAATTCTCTTGAGATCTTTAATTTTTCCCATTCCATTGTTTTCCTCTATTTCTTTGCATTGTTCACTTAAGAAGGTTTATCTCTCCTTGCTATTCTTTGGAATTCAGTTGAGTATATCTTTTCTTTTATCTTTTGCCTTTAGCTTCTTTTCTTTTCTCAGCTATTTTTAAGGCCTCCTCAAACAACCATTTTGCCTTTTCTCATTTCTTTTTATTTGGGATGGTTTTGGTCACTGCCCCATGTACAAGGTCATGAACCTCCATCCATAGTTCTTCAGGCACTCTGTCTATCAGATCTATTTGTCACTTCCCTCGAATCTATTTGTCACTTCCACCATGTAATCATAAGGGATTTGATTTTGGTCATACCTCAATTGCCTAGTGGTTTTCTCTATTTTCTTCTATTTAAATCTGAATTTGGCTATAGAAGAGCTCATGATCTAAGCCACAGTCAGCTCCTGATATTGTTTTTGCTGACTGTATAGAGCTTCTCCATCTTTGGCTGAAAAGAATATAATCAATCTGATTTCAGTATTGACCATCTGGTGATGTCTACAACTAGTGCGTTTTCTTGGCAAAACTCTATTAGCCTTTGCCCTGCCTCATTTTGTACTCCAAGGCCAAACTTGCCTGTAACTCCAGGTATCTCTTAACTTCCTACTTTTGCATCCCAATCTCCTAAGAATGAAATGACATCTTTTTTTTTTGGCATTAGTTCTAGAAGGTCTTGTAGGTGTCCATCAGTTCAGTTCAGTCCAGTCACTCAGTCATGTCTGACTCTTTGCGACCCCATGAATTGCAGCACGCCAGGCCTCCCTGTCCATCACCAACTCCCGGAGTTCACTCAGACTCACGTCCATTGAGTCAGTGATGCCATCCAGCCATCTCATCCTCTGTCGTCCCCTTCTCCTCCTGCCCCCAATCCCTCCAAGAATCAGGGTCTTTTCCAATGAGTCAACTCTTCACATGAGGTGGCCAAAGTATTGGAGTTTCAGCTTCAACATCAATCCTTCTAATGAACAGCCAGGACTGATCTCCTTTAGGATGGACTGGTTGGATCTCCTTGCAGTCCAAGGGACTCTCAAGCGTCTTCTCCAACACCACAGTTCAAAAGCATCAATTCTTTGGCGCCCAGCTTTCTTTACAGTCCAACTCTCACATCCATACATGACCACTGGAAAAACCATAGCCTTGACCAGAAGGACCTTTGTTGGCAAAGTAATGTCTCTGCTTTTCAATATGCTATCTAGGTTGGTCATTACTTTCCTTCTAAGGAGTAAGCGTCTTTTAATTACATGGCTGCAATCACCATCTGCAGTGATTTTGGAGCCCCAAAAAATAAAGTCTGACACTGTCTCCACTGTTTACCCATCTATTTCCCATGAAGTGATAGGACCGGATGCCATGATCTTCGTTTTCTGAATGTTGAGCTTTAAGCCAACTTTTCACTCTCCTCTTTCACCTTCATCAAGAGGCTTTTGAGTTCCTCTTCACTTTCTGCCATAAGGGTGGTGTCATCTACATATCTGAGGTTGTTGATATTTCTCCTGGCAATCTTGATTCCAGCTTGTGCTTCTTCCAGCCCAGCATTTCTCATGATGTACTCTGCATATAAGTTAAGTAAGCAGGGTGACAATATACAGCCTTGACGAACTCCTTTTCCTATTTGGAACCAGTCTGTTGTTCCATGTCCAGTTCTAACTGTTGCTTCCTGATCTGCATACAAATTTCTCAAGAGGCAGGTCAGGTGGTCTGGCATTCCCATCTCTTTCAGAATTTTCCACAGTTTATTGTGATCCACACGGTCAAAGGCTTTGGCATAGTCCATAAAGCAGAAATAGATGTTTTTCTGGAACTCTCTTGCTTTCTTGATGATCCAGCGGATGTTGGCAATTTGACCTCTGATTCTTCATAAAACTGTTCAAATTCAGCTTTTTCAGCATTAGTGGTTGGGATATAAACTTGGATTACTGTGATACTGAACGGTTTTCCTTAGAAACAAACAGAGACCATTCTGTCATTTTTGAGACTGCACCAAAGTACTACATTTTGGACTCTTTTGTTGACTATGAGGGCTACTCTATTGCTTCTCAGGGATTCTTGCCCACAGTAGTTTATATAATGGTCATATGAGTTTAATTTGCCCATTCCCATCCATTTTAGTTCACTGATTGCTAAAATGTTGATGTTCACTCTTGCCATCTCCTATTTGACTGTATCTGATTTACCTTGATTCATGAACCTGATATTCTAAGTTCCAATGCAACATTCTAAGTTCCTGTGCCTTGCAAATAGCTGTGAAAAGAAGAGAAGCGAAAAGCAAAGGACAAAAGGAAAGATATAAGCATCTGAATGCTCCAAAGAATAGCAAGAAGAGATAAGAAAGCCTTCCTCAGCGATCAATGCAAAGAAATAGAGGAAAACAACAGAATGGGAAAGACTAGAGATCTCTTCAAGAAAATTAGAGATCCCAAGGGAACATTTCATGCAAAGATGGGCTCAATAAAGGACAGAAATGGTATGGTCCTAACAGAAGCAGAAGATATTAAGAAGAGGTGGCAAGAATACCCAGAAGAACTGTACAAAAAAGATCTTCATGACCCAGATAATCACGATGGTGTGATCACTCACCTAGAGCCAGACATCCTGGAATGTGAAGTCAAGTGGGCCTTGGAAAGCATCACTAGGAACAAAGCTAGTGGAGGTGATGGAATTCCAGTTGAGCTATTTCAAATCCTGAAAGATGATGCTGTGAAAGTGCTGCACTCAATATGCCAGCAAATTTGGAAAACTCAGCCGTGGCCACAGGACTGGAAAAGGTCAGATTTTATTCCAATCCCAAAGAAAGGCAATGCCAAAGAATGCTCAAACTACCGCACAATTGCACTCATCTCACACACTAGTAAAGTAATGCTCAAAATTCTCCAAGCCAGGCTTCAGCAATACGTGAACTGTGAACTTCCAGATGTTCAAGCTGGTTTTAGAAAAGGCAGAGGAACCAGAGACCAAATTGCCAACATCTGCTGGATCATGGAAAAAGCAAGAGAGTTCCAGAAAAACATCTATTTCTGCTTTATGGACTATGCCAAAGCCTTTGACTGTGTGGATCACAATAAACTGTGGAAAATTCTGAAAGAGATGGGAATGCCAGACCACCTGACCTGCCTCTTGAGAAATTTGTATGCAGATCAGGAAGCAACAGTTAGAACTGGACATGGAACAACAGACTGGTTCCAAATAGGAAAAGGAGTTCGTCAAGGCTGTATATTGTCACCCTGCTTACTTAACTTATATGCAGAGTACATCATGAGAAACGCTGGGCTGGAAGAAGCACAAGCTGGAATCAAGATTGCCAGGAGAAATATCAACAACCTCAGATATGCAGATGACACCACCCTTATGGCAGAAAGTGAAGAGGAACTCAAAAGCCTCTTGATGAAGGTGAAAGAGGAGAGTGAAAAGTTGGCTTAAAGCTCAACATTCAGAAAACGAAGATCATGGCATCCGGTCCTATCACTTCATGGGAAATAGATGGGTAAACAGTGGAGACAGTGTCAGACTTTATTTTTTGGGGCTCCAAAATCACTGCAGATGGTGATTGCAGCCATGTAATTAAAAGACGCTTACTCCTTAGAAGGAAAGTAATGACCAACCTAGATAGCATATTGAAAAGCAGAGACATTACTTTGCCAACAAAGGTCCTTCTGGTCAAGGCTATGGTTTTTCCAGTGGTCATGTATGGATGTGAGAGTTGGACTGTAAAGAAAGCTGAGCGCCAAAGAATTGATGCTTTTGAACTGTGGTGTTGGAGAAGACGCTTGAGAGTCCCTTGGACTGCAAGGAGATCCAACCAGTCCATTCTGAAGGAGATCAGCCCTGGGATTTCTTTGGAAGGAATCATGCTAAAGCTGAAACTCCAGTACTTTGGCCACCTCATGCGAAGAGTTGACTCATTGGAAAAGACTCTGATGCTGGGAGGGATTGGGGCCAGGAGGAGAAGGGGACGACAGAGGATGAGATGGCTGGATGGCATCACTGACTCGATGGACGTGAGTCTGAGTGAACTCCGGGAGTTGGTGATGGACAGGGAGGCCTGGCGTGCTGCAATTCATGGGGTCGCAAAGAGTCGGACACGACTGAGCGACTGAAGTGAACTGAACTGAACTGATGCAACATCGTTGTTTAAGGCACCAGACTTAACTTTCACAACCAGACACATCCACAATTGGGTGTCATTTCCACTTTGGCTCCGTCTCTTCATTCTTTCTGAAATTATTTCTCCACTCTTCCCCAAGAGGCTATTGGGCACCTTCCAACCTGGGGAGTTCATCTTTCAGTGTCATTTATTTTTGCCTTTTCATATTGTTCATGGGGTTCTCAAAGCAAAAATACTGAAGTGGTTTGCCATTGCCTTCTCTAGTGGACCACATTATGTCAGAACTCTCCACCATGACCCATCCATCTTGGGTGGCCCTGCACAGTCTGGCTCCTGCTTTCATTGAGTTACACAAGGCTATGATCCATGAGATCATTTTGGTTAGTTTTCTGTGATTGTGCTTTTTGTTCTGAAGGCCATGAGACTGAAGTTATTGCTTCTCCTGTCTGCCCTCTGATGGATGATGCTTGTGCCAGCTTCCTGATGGGAGGGACTGGCTACTGGGAAAACTGGGTCTTGCTCTGGTGGGCAGGGGCATCCTCAGTAAAACTTTAATCCAATTTTCTGTTGATGGGTGAGGCTGTGCTCCCTCTTTGTTAGTTGTTTGGTCTGAGGTGACCCAGTCCTGGAGTCTGCACTCTCTATGGTAGGGCTATGGCCTCTATGGTAGGGCTAATGGCAACCTCCCCCAAGAGGACGTATGCCAACATGCCACACCTCCCAAGACAGCTGCTGCTAATGCCCCTGATCCCTCCGCAGGCCACTGTTGAGCCTCACCTGCATAGGAAACCCCCAAATACTCACAGGCAGGCCTGGTTCAGTCTCTTGTGGGGTCACTGCTCCTGGTGTCCACAAGGTTTTGTTTGTGGCCTCCAAGTGCCTCTGTTTCCCCCAGTCCTCTGGAATTTCTGAAATCAAACCCTGCTGACTCAACTATAAACCAATAATTTTTTTAAAAAGTATATGAAAAAGATTGTAGGTATATGTCTAACTGAATCTCATTGTTATACAGAAGAAATTAACACAACACAATCAATTTTATTTCAATAACATAAATTTTAAAATAAACATTTCAAATATTGAGGAGAAAAGCAAACTTTTTTTCTAATATTAAGTTCTCTAAAAAGTGACTCAGGCTTCTCAGGTGGCTCAGTGGTAAAGAATCCACCTGCCAAATAGATGATGTGGGTTCAATCCCGGGATCAGGAAGATCCCCTGGAGAAGGAAATGGCAACCTACTCCAGTATGCTTGCCTGGGAAATCCCATGGACAGAGGAGTCTGGCAGGCTACAATCCACGGGGTCCTAAAGAGGTGGACATTACTGACTGACTAAACAACAACAACAACAGGGACTCACACGGACCTTTGTTTTAAAAGTAATACAGAAAATGCTAAAGTCTCATTAAAACAAACTGATTTCCAAACCCCCCCAAAGAAATAGTTTCTCCAGATTTTGTAAGTGAAAACTTTAGACTTAAGTCTATCGCTTTAAGTGTTAGTTGCTCAGTGGTTTCTGACTCTTTGCAACCCCATATATAGCCCACCAGGCTCCTCTGTCCATGGAATTCTCCAGGCAAGAATACTGGAGTAGGTAGACATTCCCTTCTCCTGGGGACCTTTGCATCCAGGGATTGAACCCAAGTCTCCTGCACTGCAGAAGGATTCTTTACCATCTGAGCCACTTTAGAGTTTTGCTAAATTAAGGTAATGATGGAAAAGTCATTGACTATCCAGATCATTTCAAATAAGATATAAAATGCTGAAGCATTCATTGCTGAACAAGCATAAGTTTACTTACTTTGTCTTCTTATGAAGAAAAAATTAAAGATGTTGGGTTTATTAGATACATACCTTATACCGTATTAAGAAAAAAAATTATGCTATGAGAAAATGCACATTTCAGGAGGTTATAGAATATGTTCATAAGTTTTCCAGTCAAGACATGTTGGTATGACAAACAGTTCACAATTGCTTACTCTTTTTTTTTTTTTAATTGAAGTATACTTATTTACTTAAAAAATTTTTAATGCTTACTTCTCAGTTTTCACTAGAAAATAAAAAGTTTATTTATTTATGAGTTGAGAATTCTAATTAATATATGTAATTAAAAATTACTAAAGAAGACATCTTTGAATGCAAGGAAAGAGAAAGCATAAGGAACAAAAATGCATTTTGTTAAGGAAAAGAAAGTAATTTGGCCCTAAAGCTGGTTACTTCTAAATGGGAAAGAAAATAAGGAACAAATTAATATGAATATAGAAAGTTATAGTATACAAAAGGTTAAAAAGAATCTTTAGAAAGGAATTCTATGTGTGGTCGGGACTGTCCAAGATTAGAATGAATTTAATCAAGTAAACAAATTTTAATATTAAAGGCAGGATAGTGAAAAACCTGAACTTCTTTTCTCTGTTAGGAGAACCAATTTTTTTTTTTTTAATATCAAGTTACTTTTGATAACAGATTGTAAGCTTTTTAAAAAATCTTTAAGTACTTTATTTTAACTTTCTGTGTTTGCTTTGAAATCTTTTATTGTCACTTTTATTAAGTGAATAACTATTGTCTCACTTCCTTCATGGCTCAGATAGTAAAGCAATTGCCTACAATGCAGGAGACCTGGGTTTGATCCCTGGGTTGGGAAGATCCCCTGGAGGAGGGCATTGGAACCCATTCCAGTATTCTTGCCACAAAGAGTTGGCAAAGGGACTGAGAACCCCCAGGGAATTTGACTATGAAGGCCAGTGGGACTTGATTAAAGAACTTCCACAGGACCGGGGAAACAGACTCTTGGAGGGCACAAACAAAACCCTGTGCACACCAAGACTTAGGAGAAAGGAGCAGTGACCCCAGAAGAGACTGAGCCAGACTTGACTGTGAGTGTCTGGGAGTCTCCGGTGGAAGTGTGGGTCAATAGTGGCCTGCCATGGGGTCCGGGGACTGACTACAACAGTCCTGGGAGCTGCGGCATGCTGGCATAAATCCTTTTGATGGAAGTCACCATTACTCCTACCGTAGTTTGGCCTTAGGTGAAACTACAGGGAGGAAACACAGCACCCCACCCCCCATAAGCGGAAAATTGGATTAAAGATTTACTGAGCATGGCCTTGCTTACCAGAGCAAGACCCGGTTTTCCCCACAGCCAATCCCTCCCATCAAGAAGCTTGTCCAAGCCTCTTATCCTCATCCATGAGAGGGCAGACAGAATGAAAACCACAGTCACAGGAAACTAACCAAACTGATCATGTGGATCACAGCCTGGTCTAACTCAATGAAACTATGAGCCATGCTGTGTAGGGCCACCCAAGATGGACGGGCCATGGTGGAGAGTTCTGACAAAACGTGGTCCACTGGAGAAGGCAATGGCAAAGCATCATGAGAACCCCATGAACAATATGAGCAGGGAAAAAGATATAAAAGTGAAAGATGAACTCCCCACAGTAGGTGCCCAATATGCTACTGGAGACAAGTGTAGAAATATCTCCAGAAAGAATGAAGAGGCTGAGTCAAAGCGGAAAAAACACCCAGTTGTGGATGTGTCTTGTTGTGAAAGTAAAGTCCAATGCTGTAAAGAATATTGCATAGGAACCTAGAACAATAGGTCCATGAATCAAGGTAAATTGAACAGGAGATGGCAAGAGTGAACATCAACATTTTAGGAATCTGTGAACTAAAATGGATGAGAATGGGCGGATTTTACTCAGACAACCATTATATCTAGTACTGTGGGCAAGAATCCCTTAGTAGAAATGGAGTAGTCCTCATAGTCAAAAAAAAAAAAAAAAAAGAGACCAAAATGCAGTACTTGGGGGCAATCTCAAAAACAACAGAATGATTTCTGTTTGTTTCCAAGGCAAACCATTCAACATGGCAGTAATCCAAGTCTATGCCCCAACCACTAATGCTGAAGAAGCTGAAGTTGAATGGTTCTGTCAAGACCTACAAAACCTTCTAGAAATAACAGCAAAAAAAAAAAAAAAAATGTGCTTTTCATCACAGGGGAATGGAATGCAAAAGTAGAAAGTCAGGAGAAAAGTTTGGCCTTGGAGTACAAAATGAAGCAGGGCAAAAGGCTAACAGAGTTTTGCCAAGAGAACACACTGGTCATAGCAAACACCCTCTTCTAACAACACAAGAGACTACTCTACACATGGACATTACCAGATGGTCAATACCGAAATCAGATTGATTATGTTCTTTGCAGCCAAAGATGGAAAAGCTCTATATAGTCAGCAAAAACATGACGTGGAGCTGACTGTGGCTCAGATCATGAACTCCTTATGAGGAACTCCAAATTCTGGCATAAATTGAAGAAAATAGGGGGAACCACTAGGCCACTGAAGTATGACCTAAATCAAATCCCTTACAATTATACAGTCTAGGTGAGGAATAGATTGAAGGGATTAGACCTGATAGAGAGTCTGAAGAACTATGGATGGAGGTTCATAACCTTGTAGAGGAGGCAGTGATCAAAACCATCCCAAAGAAAAAGAAATGTAAAAAGGCAAAATGATTGCCTGAGGAGGTCTTACAAATAGCTGAGAAAAGAAGCAAAAGGCAAAGAAGAAAAGGAAAGAGTTACCCATCTGAATGCAGAGTTCCAAAGAATAACAAGGAGAGATAAGAAAACCTTCCTAAGTGAACAATGCAAAGAAATAGAGGAAAACAATAGAATGGGAAAGACTAGAGGTTTCTTCAAGAAAATTAGAGATACCGCGGGAACATTTCATGCAAAGATGGGCACAATAAAGGACAGAGATGATATGGACCTAATAGAAGCAGAAGATATTAAAAAGAGGTGGCAAGAATACACAGAAGAACTATACAAAAAAAAAAAAAAAAGATCTTCATGACTCAGATAACCATGATGGTATGATCACTCACCTAGAGCTAGACATCATGGAGTGTGAAGTCCAGTGGGCCCTAAGAAGCATCACTATGAAGAAAGCTAGAGGACATGATGGAATTCCAGCTGAGCTTTTAAAATCCTAAAAAGTGATGCTGTTAAGGTGCTGCACTCAGTATACCAGCAAATTTGGGAAATTCAGCAGTGGTCACAGGACTGGAAAAGGTCAGTTTTCATTCCAATCCCAAAGAAAGGCCATGCCAAAGAATGTTCAAACAATTGGAGTCATTTCACATACTAGCAAAGTAATGCTCAAAATACTCCAAGCTAGGCTTCAACAGTACATGAAACAAGAACTCCCAGATGTTCAAGCTGGATTAGAGGAACTAGAGAGCAAATTATGAAGATCTGTTTGATCCTAGAAAAATCAAGAGAATTCCAGAAAAACATTTATTTCTGCTTCATTGACTAATCTAAAACCTTTGACTGTGTGGATCACAACAAACTGTGGAAAATTCTTCAAGAGATGGGAATACCAGACCACCTTACCTGCCTCCTGAGAAATCTGTATGCAGGTCAAGAAGCAACAGTTAGAACTGGATATGGTACAATGGACTGTTTCCAAATTGGGAAAGGAGTATGTCAAGGCTGGTATTGTCACCCTGCTTGGTTAATATATATGCAGAGTACATCATGAGAAACGCTGGCCTAGATGAAACACAAGCCAGAATCAAGATTACTGGTAGAAATATCAACAACCTCAGATATGCAGATGATGCCACCCTCACGGTAGAAAGTAAAGAGAAACTAACAAACCTCTTGATGAAGGTGAAAGAGAAGAGTGAAAAGGCTGGCTTAAAATTCAGCATTCAAAAACGGAAGATCATGGCATCCAGTCCCAATCACTTCATGGCAAATAGCTAGGGCAACAATGGAAACATTAACAAACTTTATTTTCTAGGGCTCCAAAATCACTACAGATGGTGACTGCAGCCATGAAATTAAAAGATGCTTGCTCCTTGGGAGAAAAGCTATGATAAACATAGACTGTATATTAAAAAGCAGAGACATTACTTTGCCAACAAAGGTCTGTAGAGTCAAAGGTATGGTTTTTCCAGTAGTCGTATATGGATGTGAGAGTTGAACCATAAAGAAGGCTGAGCACTGAAAAATTGATGCCTTTGAACAGTGGTGTTGGAGAAGACTCTTGAGAATCCCTTGGACTGCAAGGAGATCAAACTAGTCAATCCTAAAGGAAATCAAACCTGAATATTCATTGGAAGGACTAATGCTGAAGCTGAAGCTCCAATACTTGGCCACCTGATGAGAGGAGCCTACTCATTAGAAAAGATCCTGACGCTGGCAAAGATTGAAGGTGCAATAAGGAGATGACAGAGGATGAGATGGTTGGATGGCATCACCAACTCAATGGACATGAGTTTGAACAAACTCCAGGAGATGGGGAAGGACGGGGAGGCTTGGTGTGCTGCAGTCCATGGTGTCGCAGAGTCAAACATGACTGAGCAACTGAACAACAACAAAACTATTGTCTCACAGTGACCTATGATCCTTTTTGACCAAATGTCTTGAAATTTTTAATATTTTTGACAAATTTCCCAAGAGTCAAAATCTTTTGTTTTTTAATTTATTTTTAATTGGAGAATAATTGCTTGACAATGTTGTGTTGGTTTCTGCCACACAACAATGTGGATCAGCTATAAGCATACATATAACCCCTCCCTCTTATAACCCCCTCCCCCCACCCCACCCCTTTAGGTTGTCACAGAGAGGCAGGCTGAGCTCCCTGTGTTATGCAGCAACTTCCCACTAGCTATCCATTTTACAGGCTTACCTGGTAGCTCAAATGGTAACAAATCTGCCTAATGTCTATGCGTCAATGCCACTCTCTCAATTCGTTCCACCCTCTCCTTCCCACACCAACAGTCACATTTACCTGAAGTTCTTTTGACCTCTAGCTAGCTTTGAGATGCTTCAGAATGTCCGTATGGCATCCCAGAGACAAAGATTAAGCTAATTAGGATGATTAAGTATGTTAAATTACACGGGAAACATTGTCAAGTGGTTGGAGATAAACCTTACTGTGTGGGTAAATGTGATTAATATAGATGTTCTAGAAATTATACAAAACTTCTAAGACTTGAATATGTCCTGGTAGAATTTTTTCAGTCATAATTCTTGTTATTATCTTAAAATGTTGTATGCCACCACAGTAACCAAGTCTATTTGCCAATTGCATTGTAATCAGGTGTAGAACCATGGCTTTTAAAGTCTTATTATTTATAGGTAGTTCTTGCTGTACTCTGATGCTTTTGCAGAAATGTAGTTCATCTCCAGGAAGATTCACAGAAAGGAGTTTTTTATATGTACACAGTTTACTGAAAACTTTCAGGTCATACTGCTGAACTGGGTAAGAAATTAAAGAATTCTAATGGAAACCCTAAGGGATTAAATGGTTAACAGATGACCACAACAAGGATTGGAGAATGTGGGGCTGAGGGCACTGATGAATGTGGTTATAGTTTTTATGGTTTTTGTCTGCAATATTACTGATTTAATGTGTGTTTTCTATTAGGAAAGCTTTCTCAAGCTAATCACGGCTCATAGTAACATGGTAATCTATATCTTTGTAATAGCCATTGAAACATTTCTCTTTTTTCTCTACCAGATCCTTCCAGAATTTTGAAACTCGTACTGAGTATTCTTATTTTATGGAAATATAGTTATTTTTGTATGTTCAATAAGAATGTGTTCGCCTTATAACAGTACGGAATTGTGAACATTGGTCATATTACCATGGCTTTGACTGGAATGACATATTTGAGAATATGCATAGAATCAAAGGACTTGGTCAGTACGGTAAAGAATTTGTCTGCAATGCAGGGGACTCTGGTTTGATCCTGGGTGGGAAAGATCCCCTGGAGAAGGGAATGGCAACCGACTTCAGTTTTCTTGCCTGGAGAATCCCATGGACAGAGGAGCCTGGCCGGTCACAGTCCATGGGATTGCAAAGAGTCAGACACAGCAACTGAGCAACTAAACAGTACTACTGTAGAGTTTGGTATAACCAGACAGGACTTCCCTGTTGATCCAGTGGCTAAGTCCACGCTCCCAATGTAGGGGGCCTAGATTCAATTCCTGATCAGGGAACTAAATCCCACATACTTCAACTAAGAGTTCGCTTGCAGCCACTAAAGATCTCACATGCCACAACGAAGACTGAAGAGCCTGCGTGCTGCAAATAAGACCCGGCACAGCCAAATAAATAAGCAAATATCATTAACAAATATGACCAGGCAGTTTTATGGAGCTAATGTGGACTTTATGAAAACCATAAAGTTCTTGGAAAAACAACCCAGTACCCTGCTTAATAGATTCCCAGCAGTCTTACCAGGTAAATACAGAAGGCCACCTCCTGGTAGATGCAGGAATCTCAGGATACTTTGGGACTTGGAAAGAGAGGAATTCACCCAAATCCATAGATATCACAGGTGGAATCTGATGGTAAGACCTTGGCATGGCTTTCCTAGCCTTGAGAGGCCTTTTTTAAAAAATTCAAGTATAGTTGATTTATAATGTTCTGTTAATTTCAGGCATAGAGCAAAATGATTCAGTTATACATTTTTTTTTTTCAGATTCTTTTCTCTTATAGGTCATTAAAAAATACTGAGTAAAATTCCATGTGCTATACAGTAGGTTTTTGGTGGTTATCTATTTTATATATAAGTAGTGTGCTTACGTTAATTCCAATCTCCTAATTTGTCTCACCCCCTATCCATTCCCCTTTCATAACCATAAGTTTGTTTATTTATGTCTGTGAGTTTAGTTCTGTTTTGTATAGAAGTTCATTTGTATAATTTTTTAGGTTCCATATATAAGCAATATCATATGATATTTCTGTTTGGTTTGTTGCACTTAGCATGATAATCTCTAGGTCGATCCATGTTGCTACAAATAGCTTTATTTCATTCTTTTTGTGGCTGACTAATATTCCACTGGATAAATCTACCAAAGTTCAATCTGAAATTCCTTATAAAAAGATCCAGCAGAGTTCACTTGAAAGAGCCTATGTGATATTTTTATGCATATGTAAATAACCAGGCCAAGTTAATTGAAACCAGATTTAGGCTGCAAACAAATTAGTCTTTGGGGTTTTTTGATACACCATACAGCTTGTGGGATCTTAGTTCCCCAACCAGGGATTGAACCTGAGCCTTGGCAGTGAAAGCAACCAGGAAATTCCCCAAAATAGTCTTCATTTAGGTATATTTGTAGAAATGAGGGTAATTTTAGACAGAAAAATATTATGTTTCTAAGGAAATTAAATTCTAATTTTGTCAATTGACTCAACTTCCCAGATAGCTATTTGCTGTTATGTTACATTATAGTATCAGATCAGATCAGTCGCTCAGTCGTGTCCGACTCTTTGCGACCCCATGAATTGCAGCACGCCAGACCTCCCTGTCCATCACCAACTCCCGGAGTTCACTCAGACTCACGTCCGTCGAGTCAATGATGCCATCCAGCCATCTCATCCTCCGTCGTCCCCTTCTCCTCCTCCCCCAATCCCTCCCAGCATCAGGGTCTTTTCCAATGAGTCAACTCTTCGCATGAGGTGACCAAAGTACTGGAGTTTCAGCTTTAGCATGATTCCTTCCAAAGAAATCCCAGGGCTGATCTCCTTCAGAATGGACTGGTTGGATCTCCTTGCAGTCCAAGGGACTCTCAAGAGTCTTCTCCAACACCACAGTTCAAAAGCATCAATTCTTCAGCATTCAGCCTTCTTCACAGTCCAACTCTCACATCCATACATGACCACAGGAAAAACCATAGCCTTGACTAGACGGACCTTTGTTGGCAAAGTAATGTCTCTGGTTTTGAATATGCTATCTAGGTTGGTCATAACTTTCCTTCCAAGGAGTAAGCGTCTTTTAATTTCATGGCTGCAGTCACCATCTGCAGTGATTTTGGAGCCCAGAAAAATCAAGTCTGACGCTGTTTCCACTGTTTCCCCATCTATTTCCCATGAAGTGATGGGACCAGATGCCATGATCTTATAGTATAGTTAAACTGAATTATTAAAAGGACTCTCCAGGTTTGTTTCTGAAGCTTATCGCAGCAATTTTTCTTTGGATGAAGATCAGATGACTCATGACCTTCAGCCAGGAGATTGTGCACACTGGAAACGCATCAGTTAAAGGGCTGCCTTCAACTTAGATAAAAGGACTCTCTGCAGCTTCTCCTAACCAGCTCATGCACAGTGAAACTGAAGGGAGTTGACTCTTGAATTCATATTTCCCAGTTAATAAGGGCCTCTGCATTGAAGACCTGTATAGAAAGACCTGCGGACCCCAAACGACACCCACGCCAGGATGAGAAGAAGACACCAGCAGTGATGGGCAACTGACCCAAGAATCCAGACCAGGCAAAACCCATGCTATAATTCAGTTGAACTGTTTGCCAAATGTTTGTCTCCCTATCAATATTTAAAGTTATTAGGTTACTTCTGACCAAACTGCTGCCCTCAGCATTCAAGACAGAAAGAAATTCTCTGGTGAAGTTTTCACAGAGTATAACTACTGGCATGTATCACTGCTTGTTTTAGGTCTACCACTAAAAGAACAGGCACAATGTTTGTGTGACAATTTGGTTTAATTGATTAAATGTATAGTCTATAAATGGAGGAGGAAATGGCAACCCACTCCAGCATTCTTGCCTGAAAGATCCTATGGACAGAGGAGCCTGGTGGGGTGCAGCTCTTGGGGTAGCAAAGGGTCAAACACAACTGAGCAAGCTCACATGGACGCATAGACTATAAAATGTTTCCAGATCAGCATGCCTCTGAGTTTGCTCACTATGTCTGATTATTTTTTCCCTCAAGGTAGATATCTAGGCAAATGTACATATAGCATCATGTCTCTCACTAGCGCTGGGGGATACGATGGCAGCAACCACCCTGGCATCAAGGGACAGCAATTTTGACCTATCAAAATATTTGCAAACAAAAATTTGAATAAGATTTGTAAGTTAGGTCATTATATCAATTTGAATTTCTTGCTTTCAGTAACAACACTATGGCTAAGTAAGACATTGACAGAGGAAGCTGGGTGATATAAGCTGTACAAGAAATTCTCCATACTCTTTGATGGTTTTGAAACTGATTCCTCCTAAAATCATCTTCCCTTTACTGAGTTTATGATTAATCTCTCAATCCAAAACGTTATTCTCTTTCTTGTCCCCTTTTACCTCAATCCTGTGCTAACTGAACACTAATCAACTAGAGTCAGGTAACTAAAATTGCTGTTGTCGATAACAACATTAATGTACTAAAACTGCCCTCATAGATATTATTATCAACATTGTTTCTCCAGGCTAAGACGAGCTCATAGACCCAAGAACCATGAAACACTTGGTCAGAGATGCAAAAGCCAGAAACAGCTTGACTCTCGAAACTATGATTAAGAAAAACATCACAAAATGATGATTAATCTCAACTTCTATTGTTCTTCACCTTTGACAACCCCCAACTCAAAGATTAATTGCAGTGAATCTGATGTTTGTCTCCTACTCTCTCGCTTGCTGTGCTGTGAAGTGTGTAGTCATTCAGTTGTGTCCAACTCTTTGCAACCCCATGAACTGCAGCACACCAGGCTCCTCTGTCCATGGGGTTTCTCCAGGCAGGAATACTGGAGTGGGTTGCCATGCACTCCTTCAGGGGATCTTCCCAATCCTGGGATTGAACCCAGGTCTCTGGCATTGCAGGTGGATTCTTTACCATCTGAGCTACCAGTGAAGCCCACTCCCTTGCTTGGTACCCTGCAATTAATGCTATAGTTTCCTTCACAGGGACCTGGTGTTCGTAACTGGCTTTGCTGTGTGACTGGAAAGTGGACATGAATTTGGTTCAATAAAAAGATAAACCAAATTGTGTATTAGTTGCTTAGTCATGCCCAACTCTTTGTGAACCCACGGACTGCAGCCCACCAGGCTCCTCTGTCCATGAGATTTTCCAGGCAAGGATACTGGAGTGGGTCACCATTTCCTTCTCCAGGGGATCTTCCCAACCCAGGGATCGAACTTGGGTCTCCTGCACCACAGGCAGATTCTTTACCAACTGAGCTACAAGGGAAGCTAATAAAAATAGTTACCTAGGTTACCTGCAGGAGACTATGAGAGTGTATTTAGGAAAGAGTAGATGATATACTTCTCAATGTATTTTTTTTACAAGTTTTGATTGTGGATTCAAGTACAATTTTACATAATTTAGGAATAAAATTAAATCAAAAGGACAATATCCCTAAAAAAATTTTTTTTAAGCTGAAACAAATGACTGTCTGTATAAGTAGTTGGTAAATAACCACAAAGAGAGGAAGAGACTTTAAAACATGATATTTTGGTTTTACATCCTAAAGACAAACACCTACACCAAGAAATCCTAAATTGTTCAAAGGGCTTTTGGTAACGATAATGGTTCAGTTCAGTTCAGTTCAATTCAGTCACTCAGTCATGTCCGACTCTTTGTGACCTCATGGACTGCAGCATGCCAGACTTCCCTGTCCATCACCAACTCCCAGAGTTTACCCAAACTCATGTCCATCATGTCGGTGATGCCATCCAACCATCTCATCATCTGTTGTCCCCTTCTCCTCCTGCCTTCAATCTTTCCCAGAATCAAGGTCTTTCCCAATAAGTCAGTTCTTTGCATCAGGTTGCCAAAGTATTGGAGCATCAGCTTCAGCATCAGTCCTTCTAATGAATATTCAGGACTGATTTCCTTTACTATTGACTGGTTGGATCTCCTTGCAGTCCAAGGGACTCTCAAGAATCTTCTCCAACACCACAGTTCAAAAGCATCAATTCTTCAGCACTCAGCTTTCTTTAAAGTCCAACTCTTTCATCCATTCATGACTACTGGAAAAACCATAGTTTGACTAGACGGACCTTCGTTGGTAAAGTAGTGTCTCTGCTTTTTAATATGCTGATAATGGTATAAAGTATTAAAATAAAATCAATACAGCAAACTAGGAATAGAGGAAATTTCCTCATCTTGATAAAGAACATCTACAAAAAGTCTACAACTAACACCAAACTGAATGATGAGAAACTAGAACCCCGCTGCTAAGATCAAGAGCAAGGCAAAGATGTCACCTCTCACTACTCTTTTTAAAACATCATACAGGACGTCCTAGCTAATTGCTTTGATTAAATGTTTGCATCCCCTCCCAGACCCTCAAATTCATATGTTGAAATCTAACCCACAATGTTAAGGCTATGGTTTTTCCAGTGGCCATGTATGGATGGGAGAGTTGGACTGTGAAGAAAGCTGAGCACCGAAGAATTGATGCTTTTGAACTGTGGTGTTGGAGAAGACTCTTGAGAGTCCCTTGGACTGCAAGGAGATCCAACCAGTTCATCCTAAAGGAGATCAGTCCTGGGTGTTCATTGGAAGGACTGATGTTGAAGCTGAAACTCCAATTCTTTGGCCACCTGATACGAAGAGCTGACATTTGAAAAGACCCTGATGCTGGGAAAGATTGAAGGCAGGAGGAGAAGGGGACGACAGAGGATGAGATGGTTGGATGGTATCACCAACTCAATGGACATGAGTTTGAGTAAACTCTGGAAGTTGGTAATGGGCAGGGAGGCCCAGCGTGCTGCAGTTCATGGGGTCGCAAAGAGTTGGACATGACTGAGCGACTGAACTGAACTGAACTGAACCTGCAATGTGATAGTATTTGGAGGTGGAGACTCCCGGGGTGAATCCGTCATGAAGGTAGAGCTCTCATCGATGGGATTAGTACCTTTCTAAAAGAGACCATGGAGAACTCCCTCATCCACTTCCTCCATTTAAGGACATGATAAGAATACAGCTGTCTTTGAATCAGGAAGTGGGCCTCACCAGTTACCAAATCTGCTGTCACCTTGATCTTAAACTTCCCAGCCTCCGGGACTGTGAGAAATATATTTCTGTTGTATATAAGCCACTCAATCTATGCTAATTTGTTATAGCAACCTAAATGGACTAAGACACCAGTAAATAAAATGAGAAAAGGAAATAAAAGGTATACAGATTGGGAAGGAATAAAACTGTCTTTGTATACAGATGACATGATTGTCTATGTAGAAAATCTTTAAACAAGTAAGGAATTATAGCAAGATTGTAGGATCCAAGATTAACATACAAACGTTAAAAATTTTCCTGTATACCAGTGCTAAACAAGTAGACTTTGAAATTAAAAACAATACCATTTACATTAGTACTCCAGAAATTACTTCGTATAAATTTTACAGAATATGTACAGGATCTATAGGATGAAAATCACAAACCTGATAAACAAAATCCAAGAGGAACTATATGAATCGGGAGATATTCCATGTTCATGCATAGGAAGACTCACTATTGCCACATTGTTATTCTTCCCAGTTTTATCCATAAATTCGATGAAGTCTCAGTCAAAACCCCACCAAGTGGTTTTGTGGATATCAACGAAGTGTTTCTAAAGTTTCTGTGGAGAGGCAAAAGACCCAGAATAGCCGACATGATTTTGAAAAAGAACAAAGTCAGAGAACTGATCCTACCCAACTTCAAGACTTTTGAGTGAAAGTTGCTCAGTCGTGTCTGACTCTTTGTGATCCCATGGACCCATGGAATTCTCCAGGCCAGAATATTGGAATGGGTAGCCATTCCCTTCTTCAGGGGATCTTCCCAACTCAGGGATCAAGCCCAGATCTCCCACATTGCAGGCAGATTCAAGACTTTTAAAGCTATAATAATCAAAATACTGTGATGCTGGCAAAGAATACACAAATAGGTCAATAGAACAAAATAGAAACCCCAGAAATAGACCAATTAAAAAAATTATAGTCAACTGATCTTTGACAGAAGAGTGAAGTCAATACAATGGAACAGTCTTTTCAACAAGTGATGCTGGAACAGCTGGACATATATGTGTAAAAAAAAAAATCAGACACAGACTTTACACTGATCACAAAAATTAACTGAAATGAATCAGAGGCCTAAATGCAAAATTTAACACTATAAAACCCCAGTAGGCAGCATAGAAAATCTAGATGACGTTGGGTATGATGATCAATCTTTAGATGTAACATGATCTAAGAATTAAATAAATAATAAACTGGACTTATTTAGAATTGAAAACTTCTGCTGTGTGACAGTCTTGGGAGACTGAGAAAATAAGACAGAGTGGGAGAAAGTATTTGCAAAGGCACATCTAATAAAAGACTACTATCCAAAATTTTGGCTCTCCAGGTGACACGGTGGTAAAGAACCCACCTGCCAATGCAGGAGACATGGGTTCAATCCCTGGGTGGAGAAGATCCTTTGAGGTAGGAAGTGGCAACCCACTTACCTGGAAAATTCCAAGGAAAGAGGAGCCTGGTTTGCTATAGTCCCTGGGGTATCAAAGAGTTGAACACAACTGAGCAACTGAGCACACACCTATCCAAAATTTACTAAGAACTCTTATAATTCAACAATGAGAAAACAAGCAACCCTATTTAAAAAAATGACCCCAGAAGCATAACAAACACTTCACCAGAAAAGATAAACAGATGGTGAAAAAGCATGTGAAAAGATGCACTACATTATATGTCATCAGAAAAGTGCAAATAAATACAACACAATATCATTATACACCTATTAGAATGGCCCCAAATCTAGAATTTGACAACACCAAATGCTGGTAAGGATATTCCCCAACAGGAATTCTCATACATTGCTAGAAGGAATGCAAAATGGTACTGTCTCTTTGGAAGACAGTTCAGCAATTTGTTACAAAACTGAACGTGCTCTTACTGTAAGATCCAGCAATTAAACTCCTTGGCATTTACATAAAGAAGCTGAAAGCTTCCGTGCATGCAAGAATTTGCATGCGGTGTTTTTTAGCAGCTTTAGCTGTAATTGCCAAAACTTGTTGTTTAGTTGCTAAGTCATGTCCTACTCTTTGTGGCCCCATGGACTGTAGCACACCAAGCTTCCCTATCCTTCACTATCTCCTTAGGGTTTGCTTAAATTCATGTTCATTGAGTCAGTAATGTTATCCAACCATTCCTTCCTGCATCGTCTCCTTCTCTGCTTGCCCTCAGTCTTTCCCAGCATCAGGGTCTTTTCCAATGAGTCAATTCTTTGCATCAGGTGGCCAAAGTATCGGAGCTTCAGCTTCAGCATCAGTCCTTCCAATGAATATCCAGGGTTGATTTCCTTTAGGATTGACTGGTTTAATCTCCTTGCAGTCCAAGAGTCTTCTCCCGCACCACAATTCAAAAGTATCCATTCTTTGAGGCTGAGCCTTCTTTATGATCCAACTCTCACATCCTTACATGACTACTGGAAAATTCATAGCCTTGAATATATGGACCTTTGTCAGCAAAGTGATGTCTCTGCTTTTTAATACGTCGTCTATTTTTATCATAGCTTTTCTTCCAAGGAGCAAGTGTCTTAATTTCATAACTGCAGTCACTGTCTACAGTGATTTTGGAGCCTAAGAAATTAAAATCTGTCACTGTTTCCACTTTTTCCTCTTCTATTTGCCATGAAGTGATGGGACTGGATGCAATGATCTTAGCTTTTTGAACATTGAGTTTTAAGCCTGTTTTTTCACTCTCCTTTTTCACCCTCATCAAGAAGCTCTTTAGTTCCGCTTCACTTTCTGCCATTAGAGTGGTATCATCTGCATATCTGAGGTTGTCGATATTTCTCCCAGCAATCTTGATTCCAGCTTGTGATTCATCCAGCCCAGCCAAAACTTGGAGGCAACCAAATATCTTTCAGTAAGTTAATTGATAAACTGTGGAACATCCAGACAATGGACTATTACTCAGTGCTAAAGTGAAACAAGCTATTAAGCTAGGAAAAAAACATGGAGAAACCATAAATAAGTGCATACTACTAAGTGAACCTGGAGAAGGCAATGGCAACCCACTCCAGTATTCTTGCCTGGAAAAACCCATGGGCGGAGGAGCCTGATAGGCTATAGTCCATGGGGTCACAAAGGGTCGGACACGACTGAGTGACTTCACTTCACTCACTAAGTGAAAGGTGCTTCCCAGGTGGCTTAGTGGTAAAGAGTCCCTTCGTCAAGCAGGAGATGTGGGTTTGGTTCCTGGGTCAGGAAAATCCCCTGGAGAAGGAAATGGCAACCCACTTCAGTATTCTTGCCTGGGAAATCCCATGGATAGAGGAGCCTGGCAGACTACAGTCCATGGGATTGCAAAGAGTTGCACACAATTTAGCAACTAAACAGGGCTTCCCTGGTGGCTTAGATGGTAAGGAATCTGCCTGCAATACAGAAGACCTGCTTCAATCCCTGGGTTGGGAAGATTCCCTGAAGAAGGGAATGCCAACCCACTCCAGTATTCTTGCCTGAAAAATTCCATGGACAGAGGAACCTGGCAGGCTACCATCTATGGGATCACAAAGAGTCAGACAAGACTGAGTGACTAAGACTTTCACTTTTATAGTGACTAAACAGCAGCAGCACTAAGTGAAAGAAGCCAATCTAAAAAGGTTACATAGCAAATGATTCCGACTATATGGCATTCTGGAAAAGGCAAAACTATGGAAACAACAAAATGATCCTTGATTGCACGGGCATGATTTCAAGGGTGGTGGTGGGGGCGGGGGCGGAATGAACAGGCAGAGCACAGGGGATTTTTAGGGCAGTGAAAATCCTTTATACAATAAATTAAAGCAGAGTCATTTAGATCTTCAAATTTAGTCAGTGGCATATTCAACAATAGGGGGTTAGATTGTTATGTAGCCATCCCTATTTGCCCTCTCCTCCTCCAGAGGATCTTCCCAACCCAGGGGTCCAACCCGTGTCTCTTCTGTCTCTGCATTGGCAGGCGGGTTCTTAACCACTAGCGCCACCTGGGAAGCTCAACTAAATTCTAAGTCATCAAAATTATATGGGGGAAAAAATGTAATGATTGAAGAAAAGATTCAAATACGTTCTTGGGGCAAGAAATTAGGTTATAAAACACTAAGTGCAGTGATCCAGCCCACATTTGTCGTATGTCTATGGGGAATTGAGGAAAAGCTACAAAGGTTATGTACAAATTTTAACATTTTCTCCATTGATTGCTATTCTCTGTGGTTTTTCATAAGTTTCTAATTTTTCTACAAAGAATAAGTATTACTTTACTAATTAGAAAAATGTTTTAAGAAAAGACGATAATTCTATTTTCAAGACCATTATCTTGATTCTTAGACTAAAGGTTACAGAAGTCTTTTTTAAATACGTTTTTATGTATTTATTTGTGGCTGCACTGGGTCTCTGTTCCTGCACCCGGGCTTGCTCTAGTTGCAGTGGAAGGGGGCTACTCTCTAGCTGTGGTGCTTGGGCTTCTCATTGCGGTGGCTTCTCTTGTAGAACGTGGGCTCTAGGGCTTTGTTGCCCCACTGCATGTGGGATCTTCCAGGACCGAGGATCGAACCCGTGTCCCCTGCACTGGCAGGTGGATTCGTCACCACTGGACCATGAAGGAAGTCCTAAATATGTTTTTAAAATGCCAGGAGACAAGCACCATCCCTTCCACCTGCAAACTCCATGCCCAGTCTCCCTCTCCCACCTTTCAGCACCATTCCCCACAGAAGTTCTCCAGTGAAAAATGGAGTCTAATCAAAATAGGCACCAGGAGGGTACTGTCCCCCTATTTCTCTACAGATTTTCTGAATAGGCAATACCTTGGTTTTTCTTTTTTATATTTATTTTAATGCAGTAGAGTTGACTTACAACATTGTGCTAATTTCTTCTGTACAGCAAAGTGATTCTTTTTCCTTCTTTGGGCCACACTTCATAGCATGCAGGATCTTAGTTCCCTGACCAGGGATTGAACCCTCACCCCCAGGATTGGAAGCATGGAGTCTTAACCACTGAGCCACCAGGAAAGTCCTACTGTACATTTATTTTTATTTTCTTTCCCATCATGCTTTATCACAGGATATTGAATATAATTCCCTGTGCTATACAGTAAGACTTTGTTTGCTCGCTTTATTTTTTTTAAATCAACTGCAAATATCCTTTTGCATTTGGTTTTACCATCATTGAAATGGAGATGATTCTTCTCAATAATTCAAACTGTTCTGAATTATTCAGAATTCAAGGCTACAAGTAAATAATGTCACTCATGATACTATTCTGCGAATCATAGACATTGTAAACATTTTGGTGTAATTTTCACATCGTGTTTTCAGTGTATGGAATGTTTTCCTTTTGTTGTTTCTTTCAACTATGTCATCTTTTTCCATTTTCTTTGTGAAATTTTACTTTAAAAATTTCATTCTAAAAAGGACCCATTGCTCTTGCTTTTACAGGTCTAAAATTAAAAGCAATGTGGGCAAGATTTATTAAACAGAATTGCCAGATTTAGGAAATAAAGATACGGTGCTGTTTTGTTGTTTAGTCGCTAAGTGGTGTCTGACTCTTTTGCAGCCCCATGGACTGTAGCCCACCAGTCTCCTCTGTCCTTGGGATTTCATGCCCAGTTAAATATGAGTCTCAGATAAGCAAAAAAAAATTTTTAGTATGTCTTAGGCAAGCAGCGAGTGGCGGCTGCGTGGGGCAGGAGTGGTGAGCGTCAGAGAGGAGATACCCCAACGTCCAAGGTACGGAGCAGTGGCTGTGCTTTGCTGGAGCAGCCGTGAAGAGATACCCCACATCCAAGGTAAGAGAAACCCAAGTAAGATGGTAGGCACTGAGAGAGGGCATCAGAGGGCAGACACACTGAAACCACAATCACAGACAACTAGCCAATCTGATCACATGGACCACAGCCTTGTCTAACTCAATGAAACTAAGCCATGCCATGTGGGGCCACCTAAGACAGACCAGTCATGGTGGAGAGGTCTGACAGAATGCAGTCCATTGGAGAAGGGAATGGCAAACCATGTCAGTATTCTTGCCTTGAGAACCCCATGAACAGTATGAAAAGGCAAAATGATAGGATACTGAAAGAGGAACTCCCCAGGTTGGTAGGTGCCCAATATGCTACTGGAGATCAGTGGAGAAACAACTTCAGAAAGAATGAAGGGATGGAGCCAAAGCAAAAACAACACCCAGTTGTGGATGTGACTGGTGATAGAAGCAAGGTCCGATGCTGTAAAGAGCAATATTGCATAGGAACTTGGAACGTTAGGTCTATGAATCAAGGCAAACTGGAAATGGTCAAACAGGAGATGGCAAGAGTGAACATCGACATTCTAGGAATCAGCGAACTAAAATGGACTGGAATGGGTGAATTTAACTCAGATGACCATTGTATCTACTACTGTGGGCAGGAATCCCTTAGAAGAAATGGAGTAGCCATCATGGTCAACAAAAAAGTCTAAAATGCAGTACTTGGATGCAATCTCAAAAATGGCAGAATGATCTCTGTTCATTTCCAAGGCAAACCATTCAGTGTGACGGTAATCCAAGTCTATGCCTCAACCAGTAACACTGAGGAAGCTGAAGTTTAACAGTTCTATGTAGACCTACATGACCTTTTAGAACTAACACCCCAAAAAGATGTCCTTTTCATTATAGGGGACTGAAATGCAAAAGTAGGAAGTCAACAGGAGTAACAGGCAAATTTGGCCTTGGAGTACAGAATGAAGCAGGGCAAAGGCTAATAGAGTTTTGCTAAGAGAATGCACTGGTCATAGCAAACACCCTCTTCCATCAACACAAGAGAAGACTCTATATATGGACATCACCAGATGGTCAACACTGAAATCAGATTGATTATATTCTTTGCAGCCAAAGATGGAGAAGCTCTATACAGTCAGCAAAAACAAGACCGGGAGCTGACTGTGGCTCAGATCATGAACTCCTTATTGCCAAATTCAGACTTAAAATGAAGAAAGTGGGGGAAAACCACTAAACCATTCAGATATGACCTAAATAAAATCCCCCAAATTCAGACTTAAAATGAAGAAAGTGGGGAAAACCACTAAATCATTCAGATATGACCTAATCAAATCCCTTATGATTATACAGTGGAAGTGAGAAATAGATTTAAGGGACTAGATCTGATAGAGTGCCTGATGAGCTATGGACAGAGGTTCGTGACATTGTACAGGAGACAGGGATCAAGACCATCCTCATGAGAAAGAAATGCAAAAAAGCAAAATGGCTGTCTGAGGAGCCCTTACAAATAGCTGAGAAAATAAGAGAAGAGAAAAGCAAAGGAGAAAAGGAAAGATATACCCATTTGAATGCAGAATTCCAAAATATAGCAAGGAGAGATAAGAAAGCCTTTCTCAGTGATCAATGCAAAGAAATAGAGGAAAACAATAGAATAGGAAAAACTAGAGATCTCTTCAAGAAAATAAGAGATACCAAGGAAACATTTCATGCAAAGATGGGCTCAGTAAAGGACAGAAATTGTATGGAACTGACAGAAGCAGAAGATATTAAGAAGAAGTGGCAAGAATACACAGAAGAACTGTAGAAAAAAGATCTTCACAACCCAGTTAATCACGATGGTGTGATCACTCACCTAGAGCCAGGCATCCTGGAATGTGAAGTCAAGTGGGCCTTAGGAAGCATCACTACGAACAAAGCTAGTGGAGGTGATGGAATCCCAGTTGAGCTATTTCATACCCTGAAAGATGATGCTGTGAAAGTGCTGCACTCAATATGCCAGCAAATTTGGAAAACTCAGCCGTGGCCACAGGACTGGAAAAGGTCAGTTTTCATTCCAATCCCAAAGAAAGGCAATGCCAAAGAATGCTCAAACTACCGCACAATTGCACTCATTTCACACACTAGGAAAGTAATGCTCAAAATTCTCCAAGCCAGGCTTCAGCAATACGTGAACTGTGAACTTCCAGATGTTCAAGCTGGTTTTAGAAAAGGCAGAGGAACCAGAGACCAAATTGCCAACATCTGCTGGATCATGGAAAAAGCAAGAGAGTTCCAGAAAAACATCTATTTCTGCTTTATGGACTATGCCAAAGCCTTTGACTGTGTGGATCACAATAAACTGTGGAAAATTCTGAAAGAGATGGGAATACCAGACCACCTGATCGGCCTCTTGAGAAATTTGTATGCAGGTCAGGAAGCAACAGTTAGAACTGGACATGGAACAACAGACTGGTTCCAAATAGGACAAGGAGTACGTCAAGGCTGTATATTGTCACCCTGCTTATTTAACTTATATGCAGAGTATATCATGAGAAACGCTGGGCTGGAAGGAGCACAAGCTGGAATCAAGATTGCCGGGAGAAATATCAATAACCTCATATATGCAGATGATACCACCCTTATGGCAGAATGTGAAGAAGAACTAAAAAGCCTCTTGATGAAAGTGAAAGAGGAGACTGAAAAGTTGGCTTAAAGCTCAACATTCAGAAAATGAAGATCATGATATTCAGTCCCATCACTTCATGGGAAATAGATGGGGAAACAGTGGAAACAGTGTCAGACTTTATTTTTCCGGGCTTCAAAAATCACTGCAGATGGTGATTGCAGCCATGAAATTAAAAGACATTTACTCCTTGGAAGGAAAGTTATGACCAACCTGGACAGCATATTGAAAAGCAGAGACATTACTTTGCCAACAAAGGTCCATCTAGTCAAGGCTATGGTTTTTCCAGTAGTCATGTATGGATGTGAGAGTTGGACTATAAAAAAGCTGAGCGCAGAAGAATTGATGCTTTTGAACTGTGGTGCTGGAGAAGACTCTTGAGAGTCCCTTGGACTGCAAGGAGATCCAACCAGTCCACCCTAAAGAAGTTCAGTCCTGGGTTTTCATTGGAAGGAATTATGTTGAAGCTGAAACTCCAATTCTTTGGCCACCTGATTCGAAGAGCTGACATTTGAAAAGACCCTGATGCTGGGAAAGATTGAGGGCAGAAGGAGAAGGGGATGACAGAGGATGAGATGGTTGGATAGCATCACCGACTCGGTGAACATGAGTTAGGGTAGGCTCCTGGAGTTGGTGATGGACAGGGAGGCCTGGTGTGCTGCGGTTCATGGAGTTGCAAAGAGTCGGACACGACTGAGCAACTGAACTGAACTGACTGAGGCAATATTCAGATAAAAGTGTTTATCTGAAATTCATATTTAACTGTGTCCTATATCTAACCTGGCAGCCCTAGATTTAAAGCATTACAATACTTGGTGGTTCTCAAATTTCAGGGTGCATTAAAGCTGCTTATTAAAACACTGATTGCTGGGCTCTACCCTCCGGACTCAGCAAGTCTAGGTAGAGCTTGACAATTTACATTTCCAATAAGTTCCCAGGTAACGCTGTTGCTGCTGGTTGAGAACCAATGCCCTAGCTTAGATGTAGCCTTCATCTGGGCATCCCAGGTGGTGCTAGTGGTAAAGAGCCCGCCTGCCAATGCAAGAGACATAAGAGAAGCAGGTTTGATCCCTGGGTTGGGAAGATACCCTGGAGGGCATGGCAGCCCACTCAGTATTCTTGCCTAGAGAATTCCACGGACAGAGGAGCCTGGCAGGCTACCACCCATAGGGTGGCAAAGAGTCGGACACAACTGGAGCCGCTTAGCACGCACGCAGCCTTTATTTAGGAGTAACATTTGTGTCAAATTGCATCAGGTGAAGCCAAATGAAATATTTATGGTTTCTAACTCCAAGAGAGGGTAGTATAAAATCAATGTATTAATATTATTTTCTGATTATGTTCAAGTTACTTTACGCCAGTTTTTTAAAAATGTATTCTTTTTTCCAAAATAATTGCATTTATTTATTTTTGGCTGCATTGGGTCTTTGTTGCTGCACCGGGCCTTTTCTAGTTAGAGCGAGCTGGGGCTGTTCTTTGTTGTGATGCACGGGCTTCTCATCGCAGTGGCTTCTCTTGTATCAGAGCACAGGCCCTAGTCACACAAGCTTCGGTAGTTGCACTGAGGGGGCTCAGTAGTTGTGGCACACAGGCTAGTTGCTCTGCATCATGTGGAATCCTCCCGGACCAAGGATCGAACCTGTGTCCCCTGCATTGGCAGGCAGATTCTTAACCACTAGACCACGAGGGAAGTCCAAAAAATGTATTCATTTTTAATTGGAGGATAATTGCTTTACAAAATTGTGTTGGTCTCTGTCACATATCACCATAAATCAGCCATAGGTATACATATGTCCCCTCTCTCTGGAACCTCCCTCCCACCTCCTCTAATGAGCTGGATGAACCTAAAGCCTGTTATACAGAGTGAAATAAGTCAGAAGGAGAAAAAGAAGGATCATATATTAATGCATATATATGGAATCTAGAAAGACGTTACTGATGAACCTATTTGCAGGGAAGCAATGGAGACATAAATACAGCAGTAGCTTTTGACCTGGGGTGAGCTTTAAGATAACTGGAGTGCTTTTAATTTCTCCAAATGCAGGATGTTATTCTCATTCATGTGGTTTGGGGGAGGGCAGGGGTATCTGCTTTTTTAAAAGCCCCTCAGATGGTTGATTCTTCTGGGCAAGAAGGTTGAGAACCACTGCCCTATAGCCACAAGCATTACTCACAGTCCCTGTTATTGTGACCCTCCACTCCTTAAAGAACAGCAATGAAACCACAGGCTTAATTGGGAGAGAAAAAAAAGTCCCATAAATCTAAGTTGTAAAAGTGCTTCTCTCCAGAAATCCATGTTGTTGTAATTAATGGCAATCCATCCCCAGGATTTTAAAAGGCAAGAGGTGAAGCAAAGGTGAACGTTTCTTCTCTGAAGAAATAGGTTGTCTTGAAGGTTAAAGGAGGTCTGGTCTGTTTCTTAAATTTCTTCTAATTTTTTGTCTATGAGCCATTAATACTTTTTATAGTAGGTTAGTGAAATCAAAATTTCATATAAAATGCTTTGATGTCATTTAGACGTTTGTTTGTTTTTACTTTTCTCTTGAAATTAAGATTTCCTTTATGTGAATTGGAAATTCCTTCTGCTTAGACTTCTAGTTGACAAGGGGGAGGAGGGTCCAGGAGAGCAGGATTGGGAGTTTGAGATTAGCACATGATAAACAGAATACTCAGAAGAACTATACAAAAAAAGATCTTAATGACCTACAACTATACAAAAACTTAATGACCTAGAACTATACAAAAAAAAAGACCTTAATGATCGCACAATGGTGTGATCACTCACCTACAGACAGACGTCCTGGAGTCCAAAGTCAAGTGGGCCTTAGGAACCATCTCTATGAACAAAGCTAGTGGAGGTGATGGAATTCCAGCTGAGCTATTTCAAGTCCTAGAAGTTGATGTTGTGAAAGTGCTGCACTCAGTAGGCCAGCAAATTTGGAAAACTCAGCAGTGGCCACAGGACTGGAAAAGGTCAGTTTTCATTCCAATCCCAAAGAAAGGCCATGCCAAAGAATGTTCAAACTACCACACAATTGCACTCATCTCACATGCTAGCAAAGTAATGCTCAAAATTCTCCAAGCCAGGCTTCAACAGTATGTGAACCGAGAACTTCCAGATGTTCAAGGTAGATTTAGAAAAGGCAGAAGAACCAGAGATCAAATAGCCAACATCTGTCAGATCATTGAAAAAGCAAGAGAGTTCCAGAAAAACATCTACTTCTCCTTTATTGACTATGCCAGAGCCTTTGACTGTGTGGATCACAACAAGTTATGGAAAACTGTTTAAGAGATGGGAATACCAGACCACCTGACCTGCCTCCTGAGAAATCTGTATGCAGGTCAAGAAGCAACAGTTAGAACCAGACATGGAAGAATGGATTGGTTCCAAATTGGGAAAGGAGTACATCAAGGCTGTATACTGTTACCCTGCTTATGTAACTTATATGCAGAGGACATCATGAGAAATGCTGGGCTGGCTGAAGCACAAGCTGGAATCAAGATTGTTGGGGAAAATATCAATAACCTCAGATATGCAAATGACACCACCGTTATGCCAGAAAGCAAAGAGGAAAAGAAGAGCCTCTTGATGAAAGTGAAAGGGGAGAGTGAAAAACCTTGCTTAAAGGTCAACATTCAAAAAACAAAGATCATGGCATCTGGTCCCATCACTTCATGGCAAATATATGGGGAAACAATGGAAACAGTGAGAGATTTCATCTTGGGGGACTCCAAAATCACTGCAGATGGTGACTGCAGCCATGAAATTAAAAGATGCTTGCTCCTTGGAAGAAAAGCTATGACCAACCTAGACAGCATATTAAAAAGCAGAGACATTGCTGACAATGGTCCGTCTAGTCAAAGCTGTTTTTTCCAGTAGTCATGTATGGATGTGAGAGTTGAACCATAAAGAAAGCTGAGCACCAAAGAATTTTGGTTTGTGGTGTTGGAGAAGACTCTTGAGAGTCCCTTGGACTGCAAGGAGATCCAACCAGTCAATCCTAAAGGATATCAGTCCTGAATATTCATTGGAAGGACTGATGCTATAGCTGAAGCTCCAATACTTTGGCCACCTGATGCGAAGAACTGACTCATTAGAAAAGACGCTGATGCTGGGAAAGATTGAAGGCAGGAGGAGAAGGGAATAACAGAGGATGAGATGGTTGGATGACATCACTGACTTGGTGGACATGAGTTTGAGCAAGCTCCAGGAGTTGGTGATGGACAGGGAAGCCTGGTGTGCTGCAGTCTATGGGTTAGCAGGGAGTCAGACACGATTGAGCTATTGAACTGAACTGAGGACTAGCCCAGAATTACACTGAGAAACTCCTCCAGAGAAGCAGGGTTTTCAGCAGTTTTATATCTTTGGAACAAAGAACATTTAACAAGCTAGGGATACATTTCTTCAGGGTCACAAAAGAATATTCCAGCAAGGACACAGCAAGGCAGCATGACCTTGGCACCTGGGAAGGCAGACTTACTTATCATCAGAGGGGGACCAGCATTGACATACCAGGAAGAGAGGTATTTAATCTTTATTTTTAATGTGGGCATTCTGTACTTTTGGTCCATGGGTCCTTTTCTCTAATGATTAAAGCAGATGTACAATTACACCTGCTAGGCCACAAACACGCTATTTTAATAAGCACAAAATTCAGGTTAACTCATGTATAAGCCAGAATCACTTCCCTATATCTTGATATGTGAAAATTTCTTTTATCAGTAACTCAAGAGAAACAGCTAACATTTGTAGAACACTTGTGATGTTCTGAGTAATGCAAACCACTCCATGAATATGATTGTTGTCTTGCCCCCTCTACAGACAGAGACACATGAGCAGAGAGATTAAGCAACTTGCTCAAGGTCAGAGAGTAAGGAAGTGGCAGAGGCAGGACTTGAACCCAGGAAGTACAGCTCCAGCGCTCAAGCTCTTCATCACTGTCTTCCCATAGAGATCTGCCTGATGCCAAAGATCTTTCACTACAAACTCGGTTGTCCACCTGAATTATAAAATCTTCCATAGCTTCCTCAATTCGGACTAGAGGAAACTGTTGGTCCACCAGATAGGAAAGCTTGCTTTGCATTCTTTTAAGATGCTTGGTATACAAGTACAATCTGATGAAACAGCACATACTCAGTGGAAAGTCTTTGGAGTACTCAAACTCAGTTTTTGGCAAAGATGTGTTCCAAGGGGCATGAGTTCTTCATGATTTTAGAAGATCTTTGGTGGGATGTGGTTCAACAGCCGGGTGACCCGGGGGAATACTGGGTTTAATGAGCGACGGTATTCATTGACAAATCTCCCAGGGGACTCTTGTGCATGGTGAAACTCCAGGAGTATATAGCATTTCACAAACCTCTCTGATAAAATTTCTGTTTGTGAAGCATCTCTCTGGGGATGAGTGTTCCCTGGAACGCCATCAAAAAAAAAAAAAAAATACCTGAAGTGCTGACATTAACTGAGTTAGAGGGAACGGAGAGCTTTCTTATCAAGTGTAAAAGATTAACCAGCTCTAAAAGGTCACAGAGTCCCTCTGGCTTGTGCAGGTCTTTCTGCCCTCCCATGCCCAGCTTCTCAGCCTTTTTCATTGTTTCCAGCTGACAACTGTACAAGGAACTTAAATGAGCGATAGCTTTCTTCATCTAATTATTAGATTTCAACTCTGGTAGCCAAAAATAATTTTCTTCTCTATCTTGTAGTAGCTGTTCATTTGTTTCAGAATCATTCTGCTAAAGAAGTATTTGAGGATTTCCTTGGTGGTTCATTGGTTAAGACCCCACCCTTCCAATGCAGGAGATGTAGGTTCAATCCCTAGTTGGAGAAATAAGATCCCACAAGTCCTGTGCATCCCAGGACACGTGGTCCCCATAAAGGAAGAAGTATTTGAGTATTGATATTTGAGAAATATTGATAACCTCATATATGCAGATGACACCACCTTTATGGCAGAAATCAAAGAGGAACTGAAGAGCCTCTTAATGAAAGTGAAGGAGGAGAGTGAAAAAGCTGGCTTAAAACTCAACATTAAGAAAATGAAGATCATGGCATGGGGTCCCATCACTAAATGGAAAATAGATGGGGAAACAATGGAAACAGTGAGAGACTTTATTTTCTTGGGCTCCTAAATCACTGCAGATGGTGACGGCAGCCATGAAATTAAAAGATGCTTGCTCCTTGGAAGAAAAGCTATGACCAACCTAGACAGCATATTAAAAAGCAGAGACATTGCTTTGCCAACAAAGGTCCATCTAGTCAAAGCAGTGATTTTTCCAGTAGTCATACATGGATGTGAGAGTTATACCATAAAGAAAGCTGAGCTCTGAAGAATTGATGCTTTCAAATTGTGGTACTGGAGGAGACTCTTTGAGAGTCCCTTGGACTGCAAAGAGATCCAACCAGTCAATCCTAAAGGAAATCAATCCTGAATATTCATTGGAAGGACTGATGCTGTAGCTGAAGCTCCAATACTTTGGCCACCTGATGTGAAGAACTGGCTCACTGGAAAAGACACTGATGCTGGGAAAGATTGAAGGCAGGAGGAGAAGGGGATGACAGAGGATGAGATGGTTGGATGGCATCACCGACTCAGTGGACATGAGTTTGAGCGAGTTCCAGGAGTTGGTGATGGACAGGGAAGCCTGCTGTGCTGCAGTCCATGGGGTAGTGGGGAGTCAGACATGACTGAGCGACTGAACTGAACTGACTGATTTGAGTAACTATGATGTGACAGGCACTAAAGCTGCAAGAAATAGGCAAGTTTTCTGTTGTCTTGGAGGACAGCCAGATGACTTCATAGACACTAAGAGATTTAGTAGAGAAGAAGCAGCATGGCCCCTTGCCTTGCAGAAGTCATGGGGGTTAAACAACCAGCCAGGGTGCCACTAAGTCCTGGACTTGACTTTTCTCATTGCTCTCTGAATCTTCCTTCAGGGTTATTTCACTTATTCCACAGCATCCACTATTTTCTGGTTGGGAGATATTTCCCATGCCCAGTTATATCTATGTCAGGCTGGAGGTGTTTCCCCTAGACCTGTCTACCTAGATCTTGCCCAAGCATTCAATCCCAGAATGCCTACCACAGAATTCACCCTCTTTCCTCTAGAACTGGTCTTTTCCTGGGCATCCAATCTTAGAAAATGTAGCTACTGTAAGCCCAGTTACTCAAGCCAGCTGAAGGCAATGGCACCCCACTCCAGTACTCTTGCCTGGAAAAGCCCATGGACGGAGGAGCCTGGTAGGCTGCAGTCCATGGGGTCGCTAAGAGTCGGACACAACTGAACGACTTCACTTTCACTTTTCATTTTCATGCATTGGAGAGGGAAATGGCAACCCACTCCAGTGTTCTTGCCTGGAGAATCCCAGGGACAGGGGAGCCTCGGGGGCTGCTGTTTCTGGTGTCGCACAGTTGGACACGACTGAAGTGACTTAGCAGCAGCACCCCCCAAATTCCCCCCACACCATCCGTCATAAGGCTTATTCACTTGTTATCAACACTCCTCTTCACTGAGGTCTTTACAGCTCTTTTCTAGACTCCCTGATATTAGCTCCCTCAAATCCATCCTTCTTATGACAAATGTATTAATTCTCAAATGTTAAATGTAAATGTTATTTGCTATTTCTTGGCTGTTGGAGACCCAAGAACACCCTTGGTTTGATATTTCACTAGAAGGGCTCACAGGGTTCAGAATTGCTGTTATACTCATAGTTATGGCTTACTATTGTTAAAGGATACAAATTACAATCAGCAAAGGAAAAAGTCATATAAGGCAGAGTCTAGGACATTCTAGGCACAAGCTTCCAAATGTCCTCTCCCAGTGGAGTAGCTTTGACAGCACTTAACTCTGCCAGCAGTTCACAAAATGTGTGAAGTACTGTCAAATAAGGAAGCTCACCCATGTCCTGGTGTCCAGGGTTCTTACTGGGGGTCAGTTATGTAGGCAAATGGGCACAGTCTCCAGCCCTTCCCACCAAGGTCAGACTGATGTAGTGTAGCCCAGAGCCCCTAAGCATACAAAACTAGGCACTCACCATAAATCACATCACTAGCATCCACTGTATGGTGTGGTCCAAAGCCCAGGTATACAAAATACTCTTAGCAGATGGCCTATGCCAAGATCATAGGTTATCTCCAAAGAGTGATCAAGACCAGTCCTGAAGAACTTTGGACTATATAGAGTTTGGACAGCCATGGCCCACTGAGTTAACAAGTTACTGTACATTTCTTTAAGAGTCATGAGGATTTGTTCCACTCTCAGGATCAAACCTCCATTGGTGAACTTATAAAATTCCATATTATGTGGGCTCTGCCTACCTCTTCAGCTTCTTCCGTTCTGGCCTCTCCCCTCTTTACAGAACCCAGTTTCTACTGTGGCCATGCTAAGTTACTTATTCCTCATGTAAAATCCTGAATCAATCCACTCTGCTTTGATGTTTGCTACTATTCTGTCTAGCTAGAATATTTCTCCCACTTCTGCCTAGCATATGCCAGCTGTGTCTTGGGATTAAGTTCAATACGTTGCTAGGACCCATTCCTATTCCCTGTCATCTCTCCATCCATTCTAACCTTGTCACCTGTGTCTGCCTCTACAGTCTCACCAATAAAGCTTTATGGCACAGATTTAATTGAGTAACTGTTGTCTTCTACCAGATTTAGCTGACTGAAAGCAGGGCTTGATATAGCTGACATGTTTGCATCTCAGTATCCAAGTGTTTTGCAAACTTTGAAGCCCTGTCCTCAGATCTCAAATCTGATGTGCCTCCCACAATTCTAGCCTGCTTTATGAAGTTGTTATAAACTTTATTATTGTTTTTAATTTTATTTTTGGCTGTGCTGGGTCTAAATTACTTCGTGCAGGCTTTCTGTAGTTGCAGCGAGCAGGGGCTTCTCTTGCTGTGGAGCCTGAGCTCTAGGGCACAGAGGGCTTCAGTAGTTGCGACGAGAAGTCTCAAAAGTTGTAGGTCTATGGCTCTAGAGTGCAGGCTCTAGGGTGCATGGACTTAGTTGGCCCGGACCATGTAAAATCTTCCCAGACCAGGGATGAAATTTGTGTCCCCTGCATTGGCAAGTAGATTCTTAACCACTGGACCACCAGGTAAGCCCTGGCCAAAACTTTAAAAGCATCACTGAAAGCATCTGTTAAAAAACATTGTTAAAAATATGTAAAGGGCATCTGCACATTTCTTGGACAAGCATAAGGATTTTGTGGAACTTGATGAAATAAGCTTCTCATTGGGTTGGAAGCTCACTGATACTTCATGTACTTCAGCTTTAGAATAAGTTCACCTGTAAGTTGTCACATGAGGCTTCCAACTACTTCCCTGGCACCTGTGACTCAGTGAAGACTCTGACTTGTTCAGAAAATGGTAGATGAGGACAGACCTCACCTATCCACTCAGCTGGCTACAAATTTTGGCTCTATTTTCAGGAGACAGGCCTGAAAAGACTTAATAGACATTAGCTGTTATGCCAGGCACTCTTCCAGGCCTGCTAATTTAATGCCCTCAAATGTCAAATGAGGTTGTTACTAGTGAAGAAACTGAGGTTACAGAGGTAGCTTGTCCAGTGGGATGGGTTTTTTCTGTGCTGTCAAATCCCCATGGCCTGGTGTGTACTGACAGTCCCAAGGAACCTTTTTCTTGCACTGAAGTTACTAAATACCAAAGCCATCTTGGCTGCCTATCTAATTGTTTAACAACCAATACCTGCTAACACTGAGCCCTTAGGACATGTTTGTATTTAGAGAAAGCTCAAACCAAGAGAGTCCTACTTTATAGCACAGGAACCACATTCAATATCTTATAATAACTTTTAGTGGAAAAAAATCTGAAAATGATAGAGTGTGTGTGTGTGTGTGTGTGTGTGTGTGTATACGTTAGTGTGCATGTGCTCAGTCATTTCAGTCATGTCTGACTCTTTGTGACCCCATGGACTGTGGCCCACCAGGCTTCTCTGTCCATGGGATTCTCCAGGCAAGAATAGTGGAATGGGTTGCCATGCCCTCCTCCAGGGGATCTTCCTGACCCAGGGGTCAAACCCGTGTCTCCTGCATTGTAGGTGAATTCTTTACTGACTGAGCCACCAGGGAAGCCCCACATATATATGTATACATAATAAAGAATATAGAAGTAAGAATGAAGAAAAAAATATATATATATCTGAATCATTTTTCCATACACCTGAAACTGAAACAGCATTGTAAATTAACTATACTTCAATAAAAGTTAAATATAAAATTTTTTAAATAAAACATAAAGCTCAGAGTGGCAAATCCTATAGACATTTCACCCACGTGAAGTAATTACAGATCACTATCCAGATATACAACAATTGAGGCTCAAACTGTTGGTTCTTCAGTTCATATGGATTTTACTTTCTGTTGACCATTTATTTGTTTTCTTAAAGTAAAAACAAACTTTTATATACGTTCACTAAGATTTATTCAATACAGTAAGTCCCCTACATATGAACCTTCAACTTGCAAACTTTCAAAGATGCGAATGTGTGTCTGGTTCTAGCAAGGAGCCGGAACCTGTGCCATCACGCTCAGGCATGAGTGAAATTGCAGCTTGCCCCTCCCTTTCCTGAAGCGACTTAGCAGCAGCAGCAGCAGCAGCCTCCCTTTCCTATTGCTGATGGTCCTCCAGCTCTATCATCTCCCACCTCCTCCCTCTCCTCCAATCTGTAACTCTTCTTGCCTGTTCACTCATGCCAGTCCTTGTATGCCAGCTGCTGTAGTGTGCTAAGTACTGTACTGTAAGATTAAAAATGTTTTCCTTTTTCTTACATTTTTATATATTATTTATATGAAAAGTATTATAAACCTATTACAGTACAGTACTATGTAGCTGGTCATGTGAGTTGGGTACCCAGGCTAACTCTGTTGGTCTTACGAACAACTGGACTTATGAACCCCCTCGGAATGGAACTCGTTCATATGTAGGGGACTTACTGTAACAGATTGCTTCCTGGGTTGTTTAAAGCCATACAAGGTGGGCATTCTCTTCTCTTGAGCATCTTTCATGGAAGATATTGAAGATGATCCTAGAACATTATCCTCTTGATTGATACCCCAAAACTAGATAGCGTAGAACTCGAGTCTGAGCAGTCACACTCCTTATGGGTACGAATTAACTTCATATTGAAAGCAATGTCCTTCCAAAATGAGGAATTCTTCAGCCAACCTTTCAATGGTATTCTGGTCATTCTTCCTCCCCTCTTTCTGCCACCACCAAAAATGTGCTGCAGCTGGCGTCCCATGAGCTCCTATTTTAAACACCTTCTTACAAGAGATGCAGCTTAGAAGGCAGTTCGCGATGCTGTACTTTGAATTCATCCTCCACTTTATATTAGGATATATGCTGTTATCGATTGGAATGGCTTTGTCAGCTGAAGACTGGATAAGTTTTACCCTTGGACTGCTTCTTCTCTGGGTTCTGATTCTCATCACGTCAATATTACAGGACAACAATGAAGAGAGTGCGAGGCAAGTGGAACATTATGGTGTCCACCTGCAGAAGGAGCCTCCACCTTCATCTGGGCTGCAAGAGTGAGAATGAGCCCACTATCCATTCCTGTGAGCCGAGTCAGGCCTCAAAAGTATCTCCATTTTATTTATTCTTCTTAAACCTGAAATAAATTTTAGTTTTAAAGCTACAGTCTTTAAAGCTACATCTTCCTTCTTATTCTGTTCATTTGTCTTTTCAGAAATTCTTTTCTTAGTGTTTGGGGCAGAGGGAAACATTCTTCATCCTAATAATTCAAAGTTCTCTCCAAATATTAGTGATACAATAAATAATCAACAGAAGAGTTGGTTGAGGAAGACATTCTTCTGAGCCAGGTCATGAAACCTGTTGTAAATCCTACAATCACTGTTCTCCAGAATAAACAGGGCAAAATGCCTATTCCCATTTAATGTCAACCGAGTCATCAATTAGAAGTTAAACATGACCCAGTTTTAATAGCCTTGGCTGCTTACAGAACACAAGTTAGGTGGGTTCCAGAGAACACGAACAAAACCAGCACCATAATCCCTGTCCGTTGAACAGAATCTTCTTGGGTAGGATAAGTATGTCTTTAGTGCATTCTCAGGATTCTGATATTGAATAATAACAAAAAACATGGACTGAAGTCTGAGATCTTTGCCTCTTTCTCCCACAGGGCATGTCTTCTTCTCTTGCAGCCACTCCCTATGAAAATGGAAAGCAACTGAACTAGGTCTTTTTTTTTTTTTTTAACATTTACTTATTTGGCTGCATCGGGTCTCAGTTGCAGCACATGGGATCCTTCACTGCAGTGCACAGACTCTCTGGTTGTAGAGCTCAGGCTCCAGAGCACAGAGGCGTCATTGTTGTGGCATGTGGGCTTAGTTGCTCCAAGGCCTGTAATCTTAGTTCCCCGATTAGGGATCGAACCTGTGTCACCTGCACTGCGAGGCGGATTCTTAACCACTGGACCACCAGGGAAGTCCCCCAGCCAGAGAGACAAGTGGAATGCCTCTCTGGCAAGAGGAATGTCTCAATTCCTCTACATCAGTGGTTCTCCACTGGGACAGTTTTGTTTCCCAGGAAACACTTGGCAATGTCTGGAGTCACTTTTGGTTGTCACAACATGGAGAGGAAGGTGCTACTGGCTTCTCCCTGTGAGTAGGGGCCAGAGGCGCCTGCAAAATGTCCTCCCATATACAAGACAGCCCTCCCGCAGCAAAGAATCATCCAGGGTAGTCTGTGTTAGTCTGCTCAGGCTGCTATAACAAAACATCACAGACTGAATAGTTTAACAACAGAAAATTTCTCTGTTTTGGAGGCTGGACTCCTTATAGAGAGATGCTGGCAGCTTTGGTTTCTGGTGAGGACTTGGTTCCTGGCTTATAGGTGGCCATCTTATTGCTGTGTCCTCAAAGGGGCTCCTCTCTGTTCAGGTGGAGGGAGAAATCTTTGGTGTCCCTTCCCCTTTTATAAGGACCTCAGTCCTATGGACTTAAGGTGTTATCCTATAACCTCACTTAATCTTGATTACCTCTTTATAGACCCTCTCTCCAAACAAAGTCACACCGGGGCTTGAACATATGAATTTTGGCAGCACACAATTCCGTCCCTGTGTGCCCAGTCACTTCAGCTGTGTCCGACTCTTTGTGACCCTATCAACTGCAGCCCGCCAGGCTCCTCTGTCCATGGGATTCTCCAGGCAAGAATACTGGAGTGGGTTGCCATTCCCTTCTCCAGGGATCTTCCCGACCCAGAGACTGAACTCAAGTCTCCTGTGCCTCTCTGCAGGAGACTGCACCTTGCAGGTGGATTCTTTACCTCTGAGCCACTGGGGCAAGAAGCAAGTGTCAGCAGTGCCGTGAATAAAGCAAGGATGCACAAAGGAAGAAACAGCCCAAATATTCCTAAGTGGATGGGTGAATAAACAAAATGTAGCGTATCTAGACAATGGGATATTATTGGCCTTAAAAAGGAAAGAAATTCTGACACATGCTGCAAAGTGGAAGGATCTTGAACAACACGGATGCTAACTTATAAAAGCCAGAGACAATAAGACAAATATTGCATGATTCCTCTTATGTGAAAGGTACCTAGAATAGTCAAAGTCATAGGGACAGAAAGTAGAATAGAGATTACCAGGTGCTGGGGGAAAAGGATGATGAAGACTTACTACTTAATAGATACTGACTTTTAATTTGGGAAATTAAGTTCTGGAGGTGAATAGTAGTGATGGTTGCATAGCTGTGAGAACATATGCCACCGAATTATAGGCTTAAAAGTAGTTAAAATGGGATAGCTGATGTCAGTATCACAGTGACAAAGACATCCCTTGCTTTTATCCCTTTTCCTAACCAATAACAAAAATCTGGCATCCATCCATGGACAAAGGTACCATTGAGGGAGCAGTGGGATCCATAAGCCAACAGATGCAGGAGCAGTCTTGCCCACCTGTGCTCAGATAATAGGCAGACAGACCTTGCTCCCAGCAATAGACCCTGCGGTGGCCCATGAACTGGCTCCAGCCTCTCTCTGCTGTGGTCTGGGAGTCCCTAGAATCAACCATGGGTGAGAGAGCCTTTGCGGAAGTCCAGCTTTCCAGAGGAAAAGTTCTAGGACGTGAAAGGAGCAAAGAGGGACTTCTTTGCTCCTCTGGTGGTCCAGTGGTTAAGAATTCTCCTTGCAATGGAGGCAACACGGGTTTAATCCCTGGTCAACGAACTAAGATCCTGGCAGAGCAACTAGACCCGTGCGCTACAACTACAGAGCCCACATGCCACAACTAGAGTCTGTGTGCCACAGAGAAAGATCTGGCATGATGCAACAAAGATCCCGCATGCTGCTGCTAAGACTCGACACAGCCAAATAAATATTTTTTAAAAAGAAAGAAAAAAGGAGCAAAGAAATACAAGTCTGGACACAAAGGAGAGGGTAAGAGGAACCACTTCACTTTCCCCACATCACTCCGCCCCCAAGGCAGCCCAGCTCAAGTGAAAAGAGAGGTTTTCTCGGCAGTGATTTCTCCTGCAAGGAAAGGCAGAGCATGGGACTGAGTGCCCAGCCTTCCCAGTTGTGCAGGATGTAGGGGAAAGGCTCATTCCTCTCTCACCCCACCCACAGTTACTGAATCCTGCGCTCCAGGACGGGAGGACTGGAAGAAGCTGGGTGAGTGGAGATAGGATTCCGAGGGCTTTAAAGGGATGCAGATCCTACTAACTGCATTGGGACTCCATCAGGAAGCCTGCCCATGTGTCGCTGCGAAAGCCCCGCTTGCCAACTGACCCACAGGTGCCCTCAGTGCTCCAGATGCCTCGCCCACGCCACCCTACTCCTCTGTGGCCAGGCCCCTGTGTGTGCTCCTGACAGCAGCGGGGAGAGCAAACTGCAGTGGACAGCTAGTGAGAACACTCAGGAAGCCGGCCTCAATCTGTGGGCCGGGGACGGACGGCAAGCTTGGCGGTGCTAAAGCTAAAGCCCCATCTTTGGGAAAACAGGAGAAACTGTCAGAACTTTGCAGGATCCAGAGAAGACATAGAAGCTTAAGAATTCTGCCACAAGAGGGAGCAAGCAGCACAGAGTCGGTATACCCCTATAAGGTCTGAGAAAGCCTCAGAATCGGTAGCAGAGTCAACAGAAGGCAGTAAAAACTGGAGAAGATGACCGCTACTTTACGTGTGAAACGAGCAAAGCAAAACTCCAAGGAACAGGAAAGGTCAAGGTAACATCACACCACCAAATGATCACAAGAAACTTCCAGTAACCAAATCCAGAGACACGGAGATCTTCAATTCACCCAATAAAGAATTGAAGTAGCTGTTTTAAGGAAACTTAGTGAGTTTCAAGAAAACACAAAATGACAATTCAGTGAAATCTGGAAAACAATATACAAACAAAATGAAAGGTTTAACAAATACATAGAAATCACAAAAAAGAACAAAACAGAATTTCTGGGGACTTCCCTGGTGATCCAGTGGTTTAAATCCACCTGCCAATGTAGAGGACTCAAGTTTGAGCCCTGGTTGGAAAACTAAAATCCCACACATCCTGAGGGCAATTAACCCTGACGCAGCAACAACTGAGCCCACGTGCCATAACTACTGCAGCCCACGCACTCGAGAGCCAGTGCCCCACAACTAGAGAAGCCGCGGACCACAACTAAAGAGTGGCCCCTGCTTGTTTGCAACTAGAGAAAGCCCTCGTGCAGCAATGGCAATGAAGACCCAGTGCAGCCAAAATAAATAAATACATACAAGTTCTGGAGCTGAAGCATTCATTTTATGAATGAAATGAAAAATGCGATAGAAAGCAACCACAGATGGATCAATAGACGATTCTGTGAGACAGAAGATAGGAAATTAGAGCTTATCCAGTTAGAGGAGATCAAAGAGAAAGGAATGAAAGGAACCTATGTGGTCCATGGATCCATCAAAAAAAAAAAAGTATTTTCCAAATTATTAGTTTCAAAAAGAAAAGAGAGGGAGAAGAAGGCAGAAAGTTTATTGAAGAAGTAATGCCTGAGAACTTCCTAAATGTGGAGCGATCTGGATATCCAATTTTGTGAAGCTCATGGGTCACCTAACAAAGTCAGCTTAAAGAGATCCTCTCCAAGGCACATTTTAAAAAAACGATTGAAACTCAAAAACCAAGAGAGAATCTTAAACACAGCAAGAGGAGGGTGGGGAAAAAAGCCTATAACTTACAAAGGACCGCCCTCAAGCTACCGGTGGATTCTCAGCAGAAAACTTAAATGCCAGAAGACAGTGGGATGATGTACTCAAGAGTGCTGAAAGGAAAGGGCAAAACAAAACCTGCCAACCAAAAGTGCTTTACTGGTAAATCTGTCCTTCAGGAATGAGAGTAAGATAAAGACTTTCCCAGAAAAATAGAACCTGAGGCAATTCATCACCACTAAACCTGCTTTATAAGAAATGCTGAAAGGAATTCATTAGTAACATGAAAACATGTGAAAATATACAACATACGGATAAAAGTAAGTATACAGTCAATTCAGAATATCTGAATACTGCAATAGGATGGAGTGTTAACCACTTAGCTCCTTTTGGTTGGCAGGTTTTGTTTTTTCCTTTCAGCACTCTTGAATATATCATCCCACTGTCTTCCGGCATGTAAGTATTCTACTGAGAAACCACTGACAGATTAAGGGAGTTCCTTTGTTATTAAGGTTAAAGAACAAGAGTATTAGAAATAGCTATAACTATAATAATTTATTAAGGAATATCCAAAATAAAAGAGGTAAATTATGACATCAAAAAGATAAAAGGGGGAAGTAAGAGGGAAGAGTTTTTGTCTGTGATTGAAATTAAATTGTTATTAGCATAAAATAGATGGTTATATCTATAGGACATTATGTGCAAGTCTCATGTGCAAGCCTCACAGTAAACACGAAGCAAAAACGTACAGTAGATTCACAAAAGATGAAAATGGCTTTAGTGTGGCCAACAAAGCAGCAGTCAACAAAGCAGAAGTGGATGTTTTCTTGGACTTCTGCTTTTTCTATGATCCAATGGATGTTGGCAATTTGATCTCTGGTTTCTCTGCCTTTTCTATCCATAATGGAAAAGAATATAAAATATAAAATATCTTCTGGCTCAGCTGGTTAAGAATCTGCCTGCAATGTGGGAGACCTGGGTTTGATTCCTGGGTTGGGAAGATTCCCTGGAGAAGGGAAATGCTACCCACTCTACTATTCTAGCCTGGAGAATTCCATGGACAGTATATATATTTCATGGGGTCGAAGAGTCGGACACGAGTGAGTGACTTTCACTTCACTTTCATATACAGATAGATATAGATATGAATTACTTTGCTATACAGCAGAAATTAATGTTAACGTTGTAAATCAACTACATACTGCAATTTTCAAAGTGCAGCTTAAAGTATGTCACATTATGTCATGGTATATTTCTTGTTGTTTAGTCGCTAAGTTGTGTCTGACTCTTTCATGACCCCATGGTATATTAGCACTATGTAAAACCAAAGAGAGATCAACACCTCTCAACTAAAAGGCATTATCATGTAAAAGAAATCTATTATTTCTGAGATTTAAATGCAGGTAGTATCGGAGAAGGCAATGGCACCCCACTCCAGTAATTTTGCCTGGAAAATCCCATGGATGGAGGAGCCTGGTAGGCTGCAGTCCTTGGAGTCGCTAAGAGTCAGATAGGACTGAGCGACTTCACTTACACTTTTCACTTTCATGCATTGGAGAAGGAAATGGCAACCCACTCCAGTGTTCTTGCCTGGAGAATCCCAGGGACGGGGGAGCCTGGTGGGCTGCTGTCTATGGGGTCACACAGAGTCGGACACGACTGAAGCGACTTAGTAGTAGTAGTAGTATCATGTTAGCTACTTGAAAGTTAATAAACAGTTGCTCATTTTTCTTCTGGTTGATGAACGCCTTCCCAGCCAATAAAGGAATCAATAAGTTAATTAAGTTATTGACTTACTAAAGAAAAAAATACTAATCTGGGGTGTGAAAATGGCTTTCTCTGAGAAACTATATTGTTACAATTACCTAATCCCTATCTCATATCAAGGACCCTCCACACCATTGATTTTTAACAATCCACTTCTGAAAGGCTTTGATCTGTGCTCCTGTACAAGAACTACTTTTTACCATCAGGAAGTAAAGCAAACATTTCTTCCATAAAAAGAATAACTTAAAAAAATTATTTCCTCAAAAGTATCCTGTGGTTTGTAACTTCTCTGGTAGTTCAGTGGTAATGACTTGGTGCTTTCAGTGTCAGGGTCTGGGTTCAATCCTTAGTGGGGGAGCTGAGATCCCATAAGCCCCTGGGTGCAGCATAGGGTGAGTGGGGAGATGTTAATGAGTTACTATGTTGAAAAATTGTAAAATGCGGCAATTTTCCATTGAAAACAAGATAGACTAAGAAGTGTATTTTAATAGTATTATTGCTGTTTGTTTCCATTAAGACCACGAATGTAAAATTGTAACAAATTCTGATTTTGTTACAAATACTCTACAATAAACTCAAAACAATGTAAATACACCAATTTTTCAAATTTTTTCAACTAATTTAACACTATAAGGAAAATTAAAATTTCCTTGGTGGTCCACTGGTTAAGACTGTGCTTCAACTGCAGGGGGCAGGGGTTCCATTCTTGGTAGAGGAACTAAGATCCCACATGCCTCACAGAGTGGCCAAAAAAAAAAAAAAAAAAAAAACAACCCCACCAAAACAAAACTAAAAAAATTGGAAGGAAAATTAAAACAGAAGAAACTTAAAAGACGGGGGAGGGGCGGGGGACTTCACGTCTAGGTCTGCTTTCTAGGCAAGCAAGTAATCGCCCAGTCACTAGGAGGCAAATAGCTAAAATCCGAATTAAGATATCTATCAACAGACCCTTCACCAAAACCAGGGGAAGCCTTTAACTCTGAAAGTGGTAGCACCTGACACCAAGCTGCATTCTTAGCTGGGAAGTGGAAGTTTCTGACAGAGTCCTTGCCCTTTGCTCTCCTTCAGGATTTCGCCCCCGTTCTGGAAGGCGGGGGCTCGAAGGAAAGAATGTAGATGTCTTCCTACGGCGGGGACACAGAGCACGTGAGGTGAACGCTTGGCTCTCCGAAGGTCCCAGGCCGCACACGCACACGCGACTGGAGCACGCCGAGGAAACACTGCGCGCGTGGGGAAGGCGGCCCGGGTGGGGGGCGGGGCACCGCCTTGGGGCAGACCGCCTTGGGGCAAACTGCGCATGCGCCCGGCTCTGGGGCGACACCTCCCCCCACCCCCCGCCCCCCTCCGCGCAAGTGGGCGGCGGCCGAGCTTTCCCGAACGCTCGTCCTGCCTCCTTCTTGGCGCGCCCCCAACGCGTCGCCGTGGCGACCCAGCGGCCCCTGCCGGCCTGTGGCGACGCCGCTTGCCTGGTAGCTTCTGCGGACCCGGCGGCGGCGGCGACAGTCGGGGCTCATGGAGGTTTCGGTTAACCACGTCGCCAAGATCGAGAAGCGGTCGTGCCTGGGCCGCTGCAAGCATTTCTTTTGGCTGGGCATCACCTTCGACACGGTGGGCGCGGCCATGCTGTTCACCGGGGTCTTCACCCGTGTACTCTACTATGACATGTTCCTCTACCTGGGTGCCAGCATCGTCTTCCTCAGCCTCCTCTGGTGGGCTTTCTGGTACAGCGGTAACATCGAACTGTCTTCTGAAGAGGCCTTCAACAGCCCCTACCGCCTGCCCTCCGCCTACACGCTGGAAGTCCTGAGCCAGACCATCAGCAACCGCTTCACTTTCACCATAGGCAGCGTTTCCAACACCTTTATGCGGATGCAGCGGCGGCGGCGACAACGCCAGAGGTTCCTGGAAGGGCAGACATCTCTGGATATGACCGTCACGGGCCAGGTCGAAAGCCAGCTAGACCAAGACAAAGACCGGGCAGAAGGGGCCGCGGAGAAGGGCGAGGCTCAGGACTTTGGCAGCAAGGATCTCCCCAAACCCGAAGCTGTCAAAATTTTAAAGGAAGCTGGCTCCCAGGTGCCCGATGCTGGTGACCTGGGCCGTGAGGCTAGTCTCCCAAAGTTCGTTAAGGGACCATCGACCAATCTGGTGCAGCCATTCACGCCATCTCCTCTGGAGCAGGCTCCAACTCCAGTCATCCTGGCTTCTAAGAGCCTGCCCGTAGTCTCCTTGGCCTCTATGAGCCAAACTGCCCCTATTCTGACTTCGAAGAGCCAGCCTGTAGTAGACTTGGCCTCTACGAGCCAGCCCCTTGCAGTGACTCTTGTCTCTGTGAGCCAGCTTGCAGCCCCTTTGGCCTCTACTAGCCAGCCTCCACGTCTCCTGACTTCTAAAAGCCAGTCTGTAGTTTCCTCTACAAGCCAGGCCCCTGCAGTCACTCTTGCTTCTGCAAGACAGCCTGCTGTCCCCCTGACTTCTACTACTCAGCCTCAGGTGGTCTTTGCCTCTAAGAGCCTGCCTGTTGTCTCCTTGTCCTTTGCAAGTCAGCCTCTGACCATCCTTACCTCTCAGAGCCACCCCCTGATGCCTAGGACCTCTCAGAGCCAGCTCCCGGTGCCTGTGGCCTCTGAGGGCCACCCTCTCGTGCCTGTGGTCTCTGAGAGCCACCCCCTGGTGCCTGTGACCTCTGAGAGCCACCCCCCGGTGCCTGTGACCTCTCAAGTCCAGCTCCCAGTGTCTGTGGCCTCTGAGGGCCAACCCCTGGTACCTGTGGCCGCTAAGGGTCAGGCTCTGGTGCCTAGAACCTCTCAGAGCCACCCCCTGGTGCCTAGGACCTCTCAGAGCCACCCCCTGGAGCCTAGGATCTCTCAGAGCTACCCCCTGGTGCTTAGGACCTCTCAGAGCCAGCTTCCGGTGCCTGTGGCCTCTGAGGGCCACCCCCTGGTGCCTAGAGCCTCTCAGAGCCACGCTCTGGTGCCTGTGGCCTCTCAAAGCCAGCTCCCAGTGCCTGTGGCCTCTGAGGGCCACCCCCTGGTACCTGTGACCTCTCAGGGCCAGCCCCTGGTGCCCAGGGCCTCTCAGAGCCAGCTCCCAGTGCCTGTGGCCTCTGAGGGCCACTCCCTGGTGCCTGTGGCCTCTCAGCAGCAGCTTCAGAATCTTTTGGAGGTCTGTCAAACTGGACCACCACCTCTTCAGGCCTCCCAGGCCCAGAGTCTGGCCACCATCTCTCTGCTCCAGGTTCTGCCCACCGAGTCTTTGCAGACCCAGCCTGTGGACCTTCAGGTGGTCCAGGCTATTCTGGACCTTCAGGCCACGTATCACACCCAGCAGGTCTCCCAGAGCAGCTCTTTAGTCCAGGAAATTAGACCAAGCCAGCCTCCATCTGCCCGGGAGTTTCACACAGAGCCAGTTGATCTTGAGACCCCGCCACCAGTGGACCAGGAGCTAAGTCAGAACCATCCTGATGCTGCAGCCCTGCCTCCTCAGTCTCCAGCTCCAGCTGCTCAAGCCCAGCAGTCAGTGCCCTCTGGGAGGACCCCCACCCTGGACCGAGAGAAGAAGAGTCACTCCATCTAGGACAGAAGCAGACCCCAGCCCTCTGAGTGGCCCTCAGGCCTCCACCAAGTAAGTGATTTAGGAGGAATACCTTCAGTATTCCTTAATTGTTTCCAGGTCCATGTCCTGGTGGTTTCCTCAACCTCCTCTGTTCAGACACACAAAGTTACTGGAGGTGAACTGACCTGTTCCTTCAGCGATTCGATTATTTGAACTTAGGTAGGTTTTTGAATAGGACTTCCCTGGTGGCACTAGGTTTTTGAAACCTAGTGCTCTGAGTGGATGAGTTGTTGTTAAGGCTTTATGGCTCTACCAGCCGAAGGGTGTTAATTACCTTCACTCAGGAGTTCTAAGGCTTCGGGGGTGTGAAGGTAGGGAGATTCTACAATGTTTCTGAAACAAGATGAGTTTAGGTGGTACAAGACACAGCACAAATAGCAGTGAGCCTTCCTGTGGGAAAGGTCTTTTCAGTTCTTTTTCAATCTTTTTGATTATATGAAGGAGAATGTCCTTAGTTTGGGGTTACTGATCTCTAACACCTCTGTAATGCTTTGGTAGGCAACACCTGCACCCAGCTAGGACTTAATACCATTCATATTAACAAAGTTATTTTAGTGGATAACTTCTATCTATGCCCAGTATTGTAACAGTTTCTCTGTTTATGGTAGTGATGGTTGCTTTTTGAAATCCATTTACTTAAGTAAAATTATTTTACATGCGTCAACATAAAGGTTAAAATTAATCATGGCCTGAAACTTGGAAAGATTCTGAGATTTGGAAAACATTTTGTTATTTGCATTAAATCATATATGCTTATGTACCATAGTACACATGTGGTTATGTGTACTGAATCACAAGACCGTTTATGCTGACCTAGGAGATGAATGTTATGGTTAAGACAGCTGAGGAGGAGGTTCATTTAACTCCCAACTGATCCCCTGTCAGTTAGAACAATAGAAGAGATCATGTGAAGGTCAAAATTGGTGACCCTTAAAACACTGCTTCTCAATGGTTTAAGTGCTGTGTGTCAGTATACTGGTCTTTGTCTCTGACCCCATTTGATAAATTCCTTGGGGGGCAAGGAGGAAGAGCATGGAGCAGAGCAATACCTTGAGATGATGTTAATGCTCCTGTTCACATGCTACCAACATATTCAAGAAGGTGTTCATATTGACTGGTTTCATCTCTGACGTGAAATACAGCTATTAGGTGGAAGTCAAACCCTTAATTTCCTTACAGTTTTCTCCAATTCACCTTTAACAGAATGTGTAACAGTTTCTAGGTATACACACACACACACACACACACACACATATTCTATAGATAATCATAGGGGCAAAGCATTTTAGCTTGTTTGATTTTTGTACAATTTGGACTCGTGGATTCTAAAATGAAACACATTCAGTGATTTAGGTTTCTTTTTTTTAAAGAGCAAAATAGTAACAAATTGTAATAATTCCATAAGTTAAGGATTTAGTGTTATTGAAAAAGATCATTTTCCCATTAATTCATATGATTGAAATAATTCTCCATATAATTCTTGAAGGAGCATTTACTAAGTGCCAAGAATAATGGTGACCACAAATAAACACAAAGGTTGCAGACCTTGCCATCAGAAAGCTTAGAGACCATGTTCTCTAAAGAGAAGAACACTTTAGACAAGGAAGAAGAAGGGGTAGCCTTGTGTCTACCCCTTATTTTTGACAGGAACTGCCATGCAGTGCCTTTCAAATAATTAATTCATTGGCATGGCATTTGTTGAATTTCTATCAAGTGCCAGGCATTCCATTAGGTGTTAGAGATTCAGAGATAAGGTGCCCCTGTTCTCCAGGCATTCACTGTTTATCAAGGGAGGCAGATCTAGAAATAATTACACAGTAAAGAGCTGCTGGAGGAGGAAACAGCCACCCACTCAGTATTCTTGCCTGGAAAACCCCATGGACAGAGGAGCTGGCGGGCTACAGTCTATGGGGTTGCAAAGAGTCAGACATGACTGAGTGACTGAGCACACACACACAGCAAGTGCTGTAACACAAGTCTACTCGGTCTTCCAGAATACAGGTGTGTGCTGGGTGAGGGATTTTTTATCTCAAGCCTGTGTGTAGCAACAAAGACCCAGAGGTATCCATTGGATTAAGAAGATGGAAAGAACATTCCATGCATGGGGAAAAACCAACAGAAAGGCTCAGAGGTTTAACAGTCCGTGACCTGCTGGGGACACACTTGGGAAAGGATAATCTGAGGCTGTAGTCAAGAGTGCTTGGGGCTTTTCGTTCCTGGTGGTCAGTTGTCAAGATTAGTGGGCAGTAACTGAGCCAAGATGCTGCAGTATCTGCTGGCTCTTTGTCGGATTACCCAGAGGACCAGGAGTACTGCTTCACACAGGCAGTTTGAGCATAAGCTTCCAGGGAAACAAAAGCTTTTTCAGGAAGGTAATGGCATTCCAGTGCATCTGAAAGGTGGGATAGCTGATGCCCTCCTGTATAGAGCCACCATGATTCTTAGAGTTGATGGAATGGCATATGCCATATGTCAACTGACTATGACTTCATTTCCCAAGAGGCAGGATTGGCTTCAGTTTATCCTCCCAGCAGTCACTTGGCTCAACTCCATTCAGCTCACTGTGAACCAGTAATCTGATAAATAACTGAGTTTTGCGGGGATCAATATTTATTGACTTGTACTAACCGCCACCAGATTGCCGGGAGAAATACCAATAACCTCAGATATGCAGATGACACCACCCTTATGTCAGAAAGTGAAGAGGAACTAAAAAACCTCTTGATGAAAGTGAAAGTGGAGAGTGAAAAAGTTGGCTTAAAGCTCAACATTCAGAAAACTAATATCATGGCATCTGGTCCCATCACTTCATGGGAAATAGATGGGGAAACAGTGGAAACAGTGTCAGACTTTATTTTTTTGGGCTCCAAAATCACTGCAGATGGTGACTGCAGCCATGAAATTAAAAGATGCTTACTCCTTGGAAGGAAAGTTATGACCAACCTAGATAGCATATTCAAAAGCAGAGATATTACTTTGCCAACAAAGGTTCATCTAGTCAAGGCTATGGTTTTTCCTGTGGTCATGTATGGATGTGAGAGTTGGACTGTGAAGAAGGCTGAGCACCGAAGAATTGATGCTTTTGAACTGTGGTGTTGGAGAAGACTCAAGAGTCCCTTGGACTGCAAGGAGATCCAACCAGTCCATTCTAAAGGAGATCAGTCCTGGGTGTTCTTTGGAAGGAATGATGCTAAAGCTGAAACTCCAGTACTTTGGTCACCTCATGCGAAGAGTTGACTCATTGGAAAAGACTCTGATGCTGGGAGGGATTGGGGGCAGGAGGAGAAGGGGACGACAGCGGATGAGATGGCTGGATGGCATCACTGACTCGATGGACGTGAGTCTGGGTGAACTCCGGGAGTTGGTGATGGACAGGGAGGCCTGGCGTGCTGCGATTCATGGGGTCGCAAAGAGTCGGACATGACTGAGCGACTGAACTGAACTGAACTGAACCGCCACCAATAAAGCAGTCTTTACCATGAAAAAGAGTGCCTGGGACTCCAAAGTTGGGGGATGAGAAAGTGAGAAATCTTTGCAGGCCTTCTTTTTAAAAAATTGCTTATTTATTTTTGGTTGTTCTGGGTCTTTGTTGCCCTACACAGGCTTTCTCTTGTTGCAGCAAGCAGGAGCTACTCTTCATTGCAGCACACAGGCTTCTCATTGCAGTGGCTTGTCTTGTTGCAGAACGCAGGCTGTAGGCGCAAGGGCTTTGGTTGCTCCGTGGCTTGTGGGATCTTCCTGCACCAGGGATTGAACCAGTTTCTCCTGCATTGGCAGGTGGATTCTTATCCACCGTACCACCAGGAAGTCCCCTTGCTGGCTTTTTAAGAAGGGTAATTGCGTTCATAATTCTACCTGTGTGCTCTGTTATAAAGTAATGGCAGTAGGCCAATAATTAGCAAATAATTGCTGAATTCTCTCCCGGTTAGTTCTAAGCTGAAAACAGCCCTCTTTGATGTTAGCAACAGTTTCTAACTAGAGTGTAGGCTCCATGGGTATTCATCAGGTGTTTATTTACTTGGGCATAACACTTTGGCTACAAAGATTGTTGCCAGGCCCTTTCTAGCTTCTTGGACAGTACTACCATAGAAATGAGTATCGTTTCCCCAAGGAAAGGAAAGCTTAGGCAACAAAAGCTTTTATATATATATATATATAATTTATTTACTTATTTTTGTATGTATTTATATTTTGGCTGTGCTGGGTCTTCGTTGCTTCGTGCAGGCTTTCTCTAGCTGCAGCAAGTGGGGGTCACTCTCTAGCTGTGCACAGGTTTCTTATTGCAGTGGCTTCTCTCGTTGCAGAGCACAGGCTCTTGGGTGTGGGGGCTTCAGCAATTGTGGCTCATGGGCTTAGTTGCTCCACGTCATGTGGAATCTTCCTGGACTGGGGATCGAACCTATGTCCCTTGCATTGGCGGGTGGATTCTTATCCACTGTACCACCAGGGAAGTCCCAAGAAAAGCTTTTTATTAAAAGAGATAGCTTGTGCACAAAGGAAAAAGTGGCAACGAAAAAACACAACTACAAAACAAAACTTTCAGCTGCTGGAGTAGAAAGGGTGAGTTGCTTTTAGGACAAAAGGGAGGGTTTGTCTGATAGAGCACTGAAGACTTCCGGAAATTGTCAACCTTCTTTGATTATCAGCAGGTGGCTCCGTGATGGCTATCAGAAATAGGGAGTGCTTCTGTGAGGGGAAAGAAATGCATGAGAATTTTCTGTAAGAAAGCACAGGAACAGATAAGGTTACAATTTATAGTTGAGCTTCTTGTCTTGTGGCAACTAGGTATACTCCTTAGTGTAACAGAGATAAAGTTAATCTTTCGTTCCCTGCGGCCCCTGTTTTTTGTCTCTGGGCCCCAGACCCCTGGGGCCTTTGTTCTTAGCTCACAAGGCCTGTTTTTCTCCAGGCCCTTCCTGGTCCTTTTCCAAAATGGCTATGTTCTTGTCTTCCTGTCTCATGATACCATCAGGTAGCATGACACCATTTTGATACATTTCTCTGTATTGACAGTAGGATGAGTGCTTATCTAACACGGAGCTGAGACTTCCCTGGTGGGCCAGTGGTTAAGGCTCCACGCTTACAATGCAGGGGGCCCAGGTTTGATCCCTGGTCAGGGAACTGAGGTCCCACATGCCATGCAGTGAAAAATAAATAAATAAAATAAAATGGAGGCTGGCAATATTTTTTTCTATAAAAGCCCAGATGATAAATATTTTAGGCTCGGTGGGTCAAAAGGGAAAATCTGGGATACTACGTGGCTGCTTATACAACAAGAGAGTAACTGCTCCTGCCCACCCCCACCCCCATTCCCACTCACTGGGCGGTGGGTTGTACAGCTGCTTTGACTCCAGTTGCCTCAGCTGGAATCATCCACCTGACCAAGAGCAGCTGGCCTAAGGCAGAGGGAGACTGGCCTGGCCAGTCAGGTTCACAGGCAAAATGCTGTACTTCACTCTGTGCCAGTGACACCCAGGTCCCAGGGTGCCATTCTCTCCTCTCGGAGAAGCTGGCCCATGTCCTGGTCATCTGCTGGCTGGAGGAGAGCTGGTCTGCCCAGTCCCTGACTCCCCGATTGCGATTCCACCATTGGATGCCTGCCATCTGCTGACAGTGGAGTTTAGAATGTTCAGGTGGTAACGTTCAGGCCCTGAGCAGACCGCTGGCCAGACAGGCAGGCCCTGGGAGCTCTGGGGAGAGCAGGAGTAGAAACTGAAGCCTGGGTTTGGTCTTGGAGGCTCGCAGCCACAGCCTGCAGCCCACAGCAGTGCAGATATGGAGAGTGGGAAGAGGTGCTGTTGGCAGCTGGTGAGTGGAGGCCAGAGGTGCTGCCAGACCCTAAACTGCTCAGTTCAGTTCAGTCGCTCAGTCGTGTCCGACTCTTTGCGACCCCATGAATCGCAGCACGCCAGGCCTCCCTGTCCATCACCACCTCCCGGAGTTCACCCAGACTCACGTCCATCGAGTCAGTGATGCCATCCAGCCATCTCATCCTCAGGCCAGCCCTTTCGCAGCACAGAACTATCCCACATCATCAGTATGAGGTTGAGAAACCCTGATCTAGAATAATAATAATAAAAATTATGCTATAATTCATGAAATGCTTAAAGAAAAATCTTGATTTGATCCTCAGATGACTCATTGCCTCTTTTTTTCTTCTTAAAAAAAAAAAACCACAACATTTATTTGGCTGCAGGGGATCTCTAGTTGTGGCATGTGAGATCTAGTTCCCTGGCCAGGGATTGATTCTGGGCCCCCTACTTGAGAACGTGGAGTCTTAGCCTCTCGACCCCCAGGGAAGTCCCAGATTCACTGCCTCTTAAATATAGTAGTAGTCACTTCTCCACTAGACCATGAGGATCTCATTCACCATTGTTTTATTCATCTTTGTGTTCCCATTTTGTATAATTCGGAAGCAACACACACACACACGGGGCATTTGTTAATAATAGTAGCTAGCATCAGCATTTATTGGGTGTGAAGGCAATGGTACCCCACTCCAGTACTCCTGCCTGGAAAATCCCGTGGATGGAGGAGCCTGGTAGGCTACAGTCCATGGGGTCACTGAGGGTCGGGCACGACTTGAGCGACTTCACTTTCAGTTTTCACTTTCATGCATTGGAGAAGGAAATGGCAACCCACTCCAGTGTTCTTGCCTGGAGAATCCCAGGGATGGGGGAGCCTGGTGGGCTGCTGTCTGTGGGGTCGCACAGAGTCGGACACGACTGAAGTGACTTAGCAGCAGCATCATACATTACCCACTGTGCCAAGTAACTTACAGGCTTTATCTCATTTGTCACAACACAGACAGGCACCACTCTTATCTCTACTTTAAGGAAAGGAGATTTGATTTTGGAAGGTTATGTAATTTTTTCAATGTCATATAAATGGAGAAGCTGGAATTGATATATAATTAATGTATAATTTGTTATAAGGTGTATACTATACACTTTTCCTGAAAGCAGTAGTTATTAATGAGCTTTTTTCTTAAGCCTGTTAGTCATAACAAACTGTAAGACCCCAGATCAGTCTGTGGCTTAGTTCTCCATTTAAAGCTCTACTTCCAGAGAGAATGAAAATCAACAACTCTTTAATTTTTTTGTTCCACTTTCATCTCAAAATTGCTTTTTTCTTTCCAGAACCCACCAGTATTCCTTCAGATTTCAACGCCAAGTTTATAAAAGCACAAATACTTACCTTAACCTCATTTTGGAAACCTCCACCCGCAGTCCTGACCTATCTCAGACCAGCAAACGTAACTAGACTGCCTCTGCCAAGTATACGTTTCAGGGTTGGGGAGAATATTCCAGCCTCAAATAATAAAGACATTATCAGAATTTTAAGTCATAATAAACTGTGCCAATGAAGAGTTTGTTGAACAGCCAAATGAACTTTGTTTTAAAATAAGTTGATTTTTAAAATAGATTTCTCTTGTGGAAGCATTCCAGCATTCTAAGTGGAAAATAACATCACACACTTTGGGTAAAGATATAAGAACAAATCCCACAGAAATGGACATTGAAAAATGTGGCTTCTTTTTTAAGGATACCATGTGGCCTCATCAAGCTATCGGAAAGATTAGTACAATCAATGTATTATAATTTGTATGTTCATTTTTTAAATAGCAGGAGTTTCCCTTTTTCCCAAGGATTTAAAACTGCTGATTTGATTGCATATATTAATGATAACTTCCAGATGTTCAAGCTGGTTTTAGAAAAGGCAGAGGAACCAGAGATCAAATTGCCAACATCCACTGGGTCATCAAAAAAGCAAGAGAGTTCCAGAAAAACATCTATTTCTGCTTTATGGACTATGCCAAAGCCTTTGACTGTGTGGATCACAATAAACTGTGGAAAATTCTGAAAGAGATGGGAATACCAGACCACCTGACCTGCCTCTTGAGAAACCTGTATGCAGGTCAGGAAGCAACAGTTAGAACCAGACATGGAACAACAGACTGGTTCCAAATAGGAAAAGGAGTATGTCAAGGCTGTATATTATCACCCTGCTTATTTAACTTATATGCAGTGTACATCATGAGAAACGCTGGGCTGGAGGAAGCACAAGCTGGAATCAAGATTGCTGGGAGAAATATCAATAACCTCAGATATGCAGATGACACCACCCTTATGTCAGAAAGTGAAGAAGAACTAAAGAGCCTCTTGATGAAAGTGAAAGTGGAGAGTGAAAAAGTTGGCTTAAAGCTCAACATTCAGAAAACTAATATCATGGCATCTGGTCCCATCACTTCATGGGAAATAGATGGGGAAACAGTGGAAACAGTGTCAGACTTTATTTTTTGGGGGCTCCAAAATCACTGCAGATGGTGATTGCAGCCATGAAATTAAAAGACGCTTACTCCTTGGAAGGAAAGTTATGACCAACCTAGACAGCATATTAAAAGGCAGAGACATTACTTTGCCAACAAAGGTCCGTCTAGTCAAGGCTATGGTTTTTCCAGTGGTCATGTATGGATGTGAGAGTTGGACTATAAAGAAAACTGAGCTCTGAAAAATTGATGCTTTTGAACTGTGGTGTTGGAGAAGACTCTTGAGAGTCCCTTGGACTGCAAGGAGATCCAACCAGTCCATCCTAAAGGAGATCAGTCCTGGATTTTCATTGGAAGGACTGACATTGAAGCTGAAACTCCAATACTTTGGCTACCTGATGTGAAGAGCTGACTTATTTGAAAAGACCCTGATGCTGGGAAAGATTGAGGGCAGGAGGAGAAGGGGACGACAGGATGAGATGGCATCACCGACTCAATGGACATGGGTTTGGGTGAACTCTGGGAGTTGGTGATGGACAGGGAGGCCTGGCATGCTGCGGCTCATGGGGCCGCAAAGAGTCAGACACGACTGAGCGACTGAACTGAGCTGATTAATGATAATCAAAATTCATGTGGGACTGTTCTCCTTTTATGTTCTTCTTTTGTATCATTGGATTATTTGTGCAAGAATGCTTTAATATAGGGATAGTTTCTTTTTTTAGATTTCCAATTACAAGCAAAAGTATGTGGTGTGGTATGTTTTATAAAATCTTCCAAAAATGTTAGTTTTTTTTTTATATTTCTTCCCATTTTCTGTCCCATGCTTCAGTATTTCTGTGTTCAGAATTTTAAAAAATTAACTCAAGCTGGAAGCCTATATGCATTGCAGATACTTGGAAAAAAGAATAATGGCAGGATATTATGCTAAGTGAAATAAGCCAGTTACAACAAGACATATGCTGTGTGAGTCCACCTGTATTATAAGATTTCTCATGTCAGAGAATCAAACTCACAGAGACAGAAAGAAGAGTGATGGTTTCCAGAGTCTGGGGATAGTTGGGGGGATGGGGAGTTATTTAATGGGTATAGAATTTCAGATGAAAAGGGTTATGGAGATCGATTGTACAACAGTGTGGATGTACTTAACACTACTGAACTGTACATTGGAAAATGATTAAGATGGTAAATTTTATGTGTGCATGCTTGCGTGCTAAGTAGCTTCAGTTGTATCCAGCTCTTTGCAACCACATGGACTGTAGCCCACCAGGCTCCTCTTTCCATGGGATTCTCCAGGCAAGAATATTGGAGTGGGCTGCCATGGCCTCCTCCAGGGGATCTTCCTGACCCAGGGATAGAATCCGTGTCTCTTATGTCTCCTGCATTAGCAGGCAGGTTCTTTACCACTAGCACCACCAAAACTTTCTGTGTATTTGACCACAATCCAAAAAGAATAATTGGATTAAACCAGCAATTTATAAACCATTTAATATTTATAGATTTATTTTTAACTAATAAATATATGCAACTGCTGAGCTGCTGTATATAAAATGCACCAGGTAAGCACAGTTGTTTTGTTGTTGCTGTTTTTAATTTTATTGATTGTTTGTTTATTTGGCTGCACCAGGTCTTAGTTGCAACATGTGGAATCTAGTTCCTTGACCAAGTATCGAACCCAGGCCCCCTGCATTGGGAGTGTGGAACCTTAGCCACTGGACCACCAGGGAAGTCTCAGCAGACTTGTTTTAAGAATTGAAGAGCTATAGTTAGGAATTCAGAGAAAAATCAGCTTTAATGTAGTGCAGAATAAGGGACCAAGTAAGTGCAAAGGACATTCTTGGAGGGCAGAGGGTGTGTACGTATGCACGTTTCAGGAACCTGCAGAAGAGCCTTTTATCTTGCAGAGGCTAATCAATACTCGTATGATTGGATTTTATCTTGGGTAAATAGAGTTGGTTCTTAAGAATTGTGATTAGTGAACCTCAAGCGTCACCAATGCTGAGCAGCAGATAGTCACCTTGAAAGAAAAATAGAAACAACTTTATAATCATCTTAGTAAATATAGGTTGGTATTTTACAAACACTAGGTCCCCAAGTGACTGACTACCTAGAGCAGAGCTGCACCCCCAGCCAGGACTCCGCACAGGCCTTGACATGAAGGAAAAATAAATATTAAAAACATAAATGTATCAATCAATCAATCAATATACAATAAAGTAAAAAACACTAGACTCTTCTGGTTTATCTTACCCTCAATTTAAAAGAAGTATTTTTATACTATTCAGCCATTAAGAATAAAATTTTGCAGTTTGAACACCATGGATGGACTTGGAGGGCATTATGCTAAGTGAAATAAGTCAGATAGAGAAAAACAAATGCTGTATGATATCAGTTGTATGTAGAATCTAAAAAACCACAACAAAGTAGTGAGTATAACAAAAAAGAAAGACTCACAGATACAGAGAACAAACTAGTGGTTACCAGTGAGGAGAGGCAAGACAAGGGGTAGCGGAGTAAGAGATACAAAATATTATGTATGAAGTAAGCCACAAGGCTATATTGTACAGCACAGGGAATATAGCCAATATTTTATAACAACTCTAGATGGAGTATAATCTTAATTAGGTACCACTATATTGTACACTTGTAACATATAATATCGTACATCAACTATACTTCAATTTTTAAAAAGTGACATAGAAATAAAACGTTTTATAGGATGAACAAATTTTTAAAGTTTAAATCTTTGACTAGGTAATGTAATTCCATATTGCAAAATCCAAAAAGCATAAAATAGCACATATTAAAGCCTCCCTTCAACCTTCAGAACATTGCTACTGATAGACATCAAAAATGTTATTAGGGGCTTCCCAGGTGGACCAGTGGTTAAGAATCTGCCTGCCAGTGCAGGGGAGACAAGTTCGATCCCTGGTGCAGGAAGATCCCACATGCCACAGAGCAACTAAGCCCGTGCCACAACTCCTGAAGCCCTCGCTCTCCAGGTTCAGAGCTCGGCAACAAGAGGAAACCCTGCAGCGAGAAGCCTGAGCACTGCAACTAGAGAAAGCCAGTGCAGCATCCATGAACACAGTGCATCCAGAAATAAATACAGAATTTAAAAAATGTTACTGATTTCTTATAAATCCTTTCATTCAAGCATAAATATATAATGATTCACTGTATATATATCATTTATATACGCAAAGGCTTATACATTCTAATGTTTCTTTACAGGCTTTTTTAAACTTAATATGTATTGCGGAGATCTTTCCATTTTGGGTGTCAAAGAGCTTTCTTATTTTTTTTTTTATGAACACAGTATTCCATTGAATAGATGTATCATAAATTCACTTGTTTCCTATTCATGGACATTTTTGTGGTTTCCATTCTAATAAATATTTAAAAGCAATAATACATTTGGACCTAATAAATATATATTGACCAATCAGCCACTAGTGATTGAGCATTGACTTTAACAATTCCAAAGTTTGTTTAGTCCATTCCCTGCCCCGAAACAAAAAAATGAAAATCGTAAGTGATCTGTCTATACCTAGTTAGTGGCAGAGACTGGACTAAAATCTGACCGCCCTGAGTATGAGTCCTCCTTCTAGCAAATCAGTATAATTATTTCATTGTGTTGTAGTTTCCTTAAAAAATACATTATCTCAGAGATTTGAAGTTGAGCTCAGAAAGGACAATGAATCTCTTTACTTTATTACCAGAACATTTTAATTTTTTTAAGGATGAAATACATGAACATGGTTAGCAAAGAAAAAGGGAAATAGTACTAAAAGCTGTACAGTGAAAATAAATCTTCCTTCAGCTTTTGAACCCCACCCCCCTGCTCCCCAGTCCTTAATGGCCCTTTCCCAGAAGCAATCATTGTTTTTAGTGTCTGGAACATCTATCCACAGAGTCTGTGCAAAACCCAGCATATATTTTTATACAAGTCTGTGCGTTTTTAAAAAGTGACTAGCAGGATACTATGCATCTTTTTCAGTACCTTCCCTTTTTCTGTCCCCCTTCCCTTTTAAAGTTTCTCTAAAGTTGTTAACAAAGTTATGTATAATCAAAGCTATGGTTTTTCCAGTAGTCATGTACAGGTGTGAGAGTTGGACCATAAAGAAGCCTGAGCACTGAGGAACTGATGCTTTCGAATTGCAGTGCTAGAAAAGACTCTTGAGAGTCCCTTGGACTGCAAGGACATCAAACCAGTTAATCCTAAAGGAAATCAACCCTGAATATTCATTGGAAGGACTGATGCTGAAGCTCCGATACTTTGGCCACCTGATGTGAAGAGCTGACTCATTGGAAAAGACTGATACTGGGAAAGATTGAAGGCAAAAGGAGAAGGGGGTGGCAGAGGATGAAACGATTAGGTAGCATCACTGACTCAATGGACATAGATTTGAGCAAACTCTGGGATTATTTTTTGGTTCATGGGTCTGCCTTCTCCCCAGGATTGCCATCCTCCTCAATAAAGCTGTCTTTCCTTTTACCTGACGCTTGTCTCTTGGTATCGGATGCCTGAGTGAGGAGCAGGTGAACCTGAGTTCAGTAACAGTATGGAGAAGATTTTCCAGTACCATTATCAGATTATATATGGTGAAAGTGAAAGTCGCTCAGTCGTGTCCAACTCTGCAACCCCATGGACTGTCCATGGAATTCTCCAGGCCAGAATACTGGAGTGGGTAGCCTTTCCCTTCTCCAGGGAATCTTCCCAACCCAGGGATTGAACCCAGGTCTCCTGCATTGCAGGTGGATTCTTTACCAGCTGAGCCACAAGGGAAGCCCTATATCATGATGAACTGCTATTACTTCTGAAACTTCATTACTTCTGAACTTTAACATTCACTCAGCTTAGATTTTTGTACTTTGTGTCTTGCATTGCAAAAAGCTAACATATTTGAATATTAAGAAGGGAAAGGAACATATTTGCATTACAAAAGGATTCCCAATCATTCATTTATTTCAAGATTCCAATTTTGACTGTTTTCTCAATGGATTCTCTTCTCAACCACCACCACCTTCCTCCAAAGGACTATTACCTTAACCCTGGACTGTTAAACTCAAATCCTAACTCATATCCCCTATTCTACTCTTGCCATGGGGTCTTGCACACTTTTCTCCTTGGTTTAAATGCGCTATCCCCACATAGCCTGTTGACCCTTTCACCCTTAGTGATTTTTAAAATTTTGATTCAATAATTACTTTCTTAGGGAAACTTCCCAGAATGCCTCACAGATGTAAAGTATGCACTTTATAGAACCCAACAGCAAGTACCATGTTGTCTCCTTTAAAGGACTTAATAGATTTGTGCTTGTGTGCTAAGTCGCTTCAGCCATGTCTGACTCTTTGCGACCCCATGGACTGTAGCCTACCAGGCATCTCTGTCCATGGGATTTTCCAGGCAAAAATGCTGGAGTGGGTTGGAGATCTTCCTGGCCCAGGGATGGAGCCCACATCTTCCAAAGAATATTAAAGGCAAAAATGGAAACTGTATGACTGTTTATAATACAATTTTGTATATTGTTTTACCTCTTTGTCCTCCAATTGTTTCATATATGGTTGGTGTCTTCAATTGGATTAAAAGTTCACCTCATTGTTGTTCAGTTTCTCAGTCATGTCGGACTCTTTGCGACCCCATGGACTGCAGCACACCAGGCTTCCCTGTCCTTCACTATCTCCCTGAGTTTGCTCAGACATATGTCCATTGAGTCGGTGATGCCATCCAACCATCCTCTGTCAGCCCCTTCTCCTCCCACCTTCAATCTTTCCCAGCATCAGGATCTTTTCCAGTGAATCAGTTCTTTGCATCAGGTAGTCAAAAGTACTGGTTCTTCAGCTTCAGCATCAGTCCTTCCAATATTCAGGGATGATTTCCTTTAGGATTGACTGGTTTGATTGCCTTGCCGTCCAAGGGACTCTCAAGAGTCTTCTCCAACACCACAGTTCAAAAGCATCAATTCTTTGGTGATCAGCCTTCTTTATGGTTCAACTCTCACATCCATACATGATTACTAGAAATACCATAGCTTTCACTATATGGACCTTTGTTGGCAAAGTGATGTCTCTGCTTTTTTTTCCTCCAAATTCCCGGTTAAATAAGGACTTGTTTATTTTGAGGGGAAAAAAAAAAAAAGGTCCCAAACATCAGGCTGTTCACAAAAAGAACCCACAGTATCAACTTTAAAAAACAAACCTTAAGACTATTACACTAGTTATTTTTCTAGAGGATGCATTTAACATGCCAACTCTCATTCACAAAAAATACATTGTTACATTTGTGTTGAACAGCCCCACACAGCACTCTTATGTGGGGTATAACACACATACCTCTAACTCAAAGCTGCTCTCAGGTTCTACTCAACTAATGAGACTGCCTTTGTAGTTAGCGAAGCAGCTACTGTATGAATGGAAAGAACTGTACTCCCTCTCTAACAAGAGATTATTTTGGAGACAGTTGATACATCCTTTTTATTGTTAAGTCCTAAAGACTTATCAAAATTAAAGCAAAAATTACAGGGTAAAGACTAAACGTAACTACTAGGAGGGTCAAAGGAAGTGAAAATGGGCAACATGAATTAATGAACATGGGAAGGACAAGGGTGGGGAGAACAGTGAGCATGTGCTGAAGATACTAGGGGAGAGGATCTGGTGAAAATTTTGATCTTAGACAAGTGCCTAGGTAAAGAAATCATGGGGACAAGATTTCTAAACCCCGCTATGTGCTTAAGGGTCGCTGTCTCTGTTATCCTCTCTGTTTCATCATCCTTGATCAACTCCAGCTGGTCATCCCCCTGATCTTCACTGTCGTCACCATCCAGTAGGTCCCCCTCCTCAGCAGAGCCATCTGCACCCGCTGCTCAGACTATATCTTTGTTAGTTTCATCTTGCTCAGGGAGCTGCCGCTCTGTTCCTCTTCTGACTTACCCTTCTTCATCTCCACTCCTTGTTCCGTTCCTTTTCAATTCTTTCCCAGGCTTTCCAGTAAAGAACCCACTTTTTGTTTTATCTGGGTTAACTCCTTCTTAATAGCCTGAAGGTCATCTCCTTTCAACTTTCCAGACTTAGAGGGAAATCCCCACTGTCTGCTCTTAGAATTGAAGCCATGTTTGCCCCTTTATGAGGTGTTTCCTGGTATCTACTGGTGTTCTGAGGGCGCTACAGCCCGAGCAATAGGAGGAGGAGAAGGAACACATGCTGGGTAACTGTACATCCTGTCGTAATAATCCTGTTGAAAGTCACAGTCCAAGTCAAAAGATGGGCTGAGTGGAGGGGACGGAGAAGGGTGTTCTGGAACTGACCCCTAATCTGCGCTGCAGATCATTTCACACCTGCTTTTCCTCGGTTCACTTTGGGCTCTGCAGCCAGATTAATATCTAAAACCTGGCCAGCAATCATCCTGCCATCCTCTCCTGCCACAGCAGCCCGGGCGTTTCTCTCATTAACACACTGAACGAAGGCAAAGCCCCTATGAACAGAGCAACCCACAATTTTGCTGTATTCTGAGAATATTGCCTCCACGTCGGATTTCTTGACCACAAGGGTATTAAGATTCCCAGTGAACACATGAGAGTTCATGGAGCAAGGATCCGTCTTGTTGATAACATTGCTGGCCATTGTCTTTGATGATACGGTGCCTTACAAAGCCGAAAAATGTAGCTGAAGATCAAGAAAAAAGTCACAGGAGGGGGAAGGGAGAAGAGATTCGACTCTGAATCTCCTTCCCCCGAGTTCTACGTGGAGAAGCCGATAGCTGCTGGAGGTTGGCAACGCGGTCGCAATCGCTCAGTCTTCACCTCTTCACAAAATGTGTCTCTGCTTTTTAATACGCTGTCTAGGTTTATCAGAGCTTTACTTCCAAGGAGCAAGTGTCTTTTAATTTCGTGGCTACAGTCACCGTCTTCAGTGATTTTGGAGTCCAAGAAAATGACATCCGTCACTGTTTCCACATTTCACCCATCTATTTGCCATGAAGTCATGGGACCAGATGCCAAGATAGTTTTTGAATGTTGAGTTTTAAGCCAGCTTTTTCACTCTCCTCTTTTGCCTTCATCAAGAGGCTCTTTAGTTCCTCTTTGCTTTCTGTTGTTAGTGTGGTGTCATCTGCATATCTGAGGTTGTTGATATTTCTACCGCAATCTTGATTCTAGCTTGTGTTTACCCAGTCTGGCATTTTGCATGATGTACTCTGCATAGAAGTTAAATAAGCAGGGTGACAATATACAGCGTTGATGTACTCCTTTCCCAATTTGGAACCAGTCAGTTGTTCCATGTCTGGTTCTAACTGTTGCTTCTTGACCTGCATACAGGTTTCTCAGGATGCAGGTAAGGTGGTCTGGTATTCCCATCTGTTTCAAAATTTTCCCCAGTTTCTTGGGATCCACACAGTCAAAGGTTTTAGCATAGTAAATGAAGCAGAAGTAGATTTTTTTTTTTTAATTCCCCTGCTTTTTCTGTAATCCACCAGATGTCAGCAATTTGATCTCTGGCTCCTCCGCCTTTTCTAAATCCAGCTTGAACATCTGGAATTTTTCAGTTCACGTATTGTTGAAGCCTAGATTGAAGGATTCTGAGCATTACCTTTCTAGCATGTGAAATGAGCACAGTTGTGTTCACTAAGATCATGATTTATACCAGTGGTTCTTAATTTTGGCATTATTGTCTCCCTGGGGCATTTGGCAGTGTCTAGAGATCTTTGCCGGAGAAGGCAATGGCACCCCACTCCAGTACTCTTGCCTGGAAAATCCCATGGACGGAGGAGCCTGGTGGGCTGCAGTCCATGGGGTCACTAAGAGTTGGACATGATTGAGCGACTTCACTTTCACTTTTCACTTTCATGCATTGGAGGAGGAAAAGGCAACCTACTCCGGTATTCTTGCCTGGAGAATCCCAGGGATGGGGGAGCCTGGTGGGCTGCCGTCTATGGGGTCGCACAGAGTCGGACACGACTGAAGCGACTTAGCAGCAGCAGCAGCAGCAGAGACCTTTGCTTGTCACAGTGGCACAGAGGGGAATGCTACTGTCACCTAGTGGGTGAAGACCAGAGATACTGCTAAACATCCTGCAATGTGCAGGGCAGTCTCCTCCTCTCATAAAGTATTATCTGCTCTAACATGTCACCAGTGCCAAGGTTGAGAAACCGCTTTATATTTCTTTGGGACAAGGAAAGCTCTAAATTAATGGTCTTTGGATATACTTATATTATTTAATCATATATTACATTAATTTTATTGTATATAATTTTATATTACATACATATAGTATATGAATATTTATGATTGCATACATAATATGTGGCTATGATATATTAGTAAATATATATACATTATTAATATTCATTAACTACATGAAAGATATACAGTTGACATCTTGTATTAATGAATGTTTTTATAAAGATAAGTGACTCAAAATAACTGTTGACTCTTTGGAAAGGGGAAAAGAACAAATGAGATATTTATTATTGGCTTTGCTATCTAGAAATTATTGATTTGGAATACATTTGAAAAACATTTCTGGAGCATTGATAGTGACCCTTTCATCTACAGCAAAAATTTATTGGAAGCCATTTGGTACCATATGACCTCATCTCTCTAGACTGGGCTAGAGGAGGGCTTATTGTTGTTATTTAGTCACTAAGTCATGTCCTACTCTTTGCGACCCTATGGACTGTAGCTTGCCAGACTCCTCTGTGCATGAGATTTCCCTGGCAAGAATACAGGAGTGAGTTGCCATTTCCTTCTCCAGGGGATGTTCCCAACCCAGGGATCATATCCATATCTCCTGCTTTGGCAGGTGGATTCTTTACCACTGAGCCACCAGAGAAGTTCCTGACTCAAATTTGGCCAGTGAGAAATTCTTTTTTGGTGCTTTAAGATATCCTGTAACCTTAGAACAAATTCTTCTTTTCTGCTTAAACTAGCTAAAGATAGCTTCTGTTACAAAGCCATGATTGTGGCTTTGCCCAAAAGAACTACTCTGGGGATGAGTGTAAAATTCATCTCTAGAGGAAGACTGCTCTTTTGAAAAACAGTTTAATGGGGCATCTGGGTACACGAAAGTAAAATTTCACTCTAGAGTGAAGAAGCTCAGAGCAATTATGAACAATGATAATACCCAGTGATACGAAAGGATGACTACATTGTAGGCGAGGTTGTATCTTTGCAAGCACATGTTCCTATTTGTTTGCTTTCTGTTGTTGTCGCAGCTGGAGGAGGAGGGGTCTTTATTAGTACTGGTGCTTTTTTTTTTTAAGAGTTGGAGACAAAAAGCCATGAGAGTCTGAGGAAGGCAAGGCTGGATAAAGGAGGCTTTTATCCTGTCACGCTGAGATGGCCCATGAAACAGAGTGAGCAAAGGATCCACAGTGAAGGAGCATGACCTGAGAACTCCCACAGAAGATTATGCCACTTAGTTTTAGGATTTTTCCTGTATTGTGCTCAGGTGTTATTGAAAAAAAATTTAACACAGAAGCCTTGTCTTAACTGTGCTTTATGAAAATAAGGAAGAAGCTGTGTTCAAGCTTATGGACGAAGTATTGCAGGGAGTAGCACAACTACTTAGGAAAGTTCTTTGACTGTGTCTTGTATACCTCTAAGAGAAACTCTGCTGCTGCTGCTGCTAAGTTGCTTCAGTTGTGTCCAACTCTGTGCGACCTCATAGATGGCAGCCCACTAGGTTCCTCTGTCCCTGGGATTCTCCAGGCAAGAACACTGGAGTGGGTTGCCATTTCCTTCTCCAATGCATGAAAGTGAAAAGTGAAAGTGAAGTTGCTCAGTCGTGCCCATGGAGTCATAAAGAGCTGGACACAACTTAGCAACTAAACAGCAACAACCGTGATTTATCAATCCATTTTCCTGTCTCCAATATTTAGAAGTCTTACACAGCCTCCTAAATATTTGAAGTAATTTTATCATTGAAAGACGAGAAAATAAATAGTATGCTTGTTGTCTGGGAATATATATGGTAATTGCATAAAGAAAAGTTGAAATGGTTTTTTAAGAACTCAGGATAGTGGTTACCTTGAGAGGAAGCAAGCAGAGGGTGGGGGTCTGGAAGGAGCACATAGAAAGCATCAATAATACAGGCTGTTTCATAAGTTGGTTGTACATTCACAGGTCTTCACTTTACTATGTTTAATAACTTACATTAACATATATTCTTTAATACATATCAGACTTTTTACAAGTGAAGGAATAAAGTAACTGTCAAATTCCTTGACAGTACAGTTAAACTTATACTGGCTGAGAGTGCAAAGAATTGTGATTTTTTTTTTCTTTTTAGCTCTGCTTTGTGGGTATAGGGGAAGAGATTCCCACTTAAACAGCTATCTTGAACATCTTTGTGAGCTACCACACAATTTCCTCAGTTCCTGGGACATGGATGATTTCTGCCCAGCATTCCGCAGGAACTCGGAAGCAGAGAGGCAAGAAATGGTGTGCCCATATGGAGGCAGCAGAAGGACAGTAACTGATTTTACACCATTGCCAAAACAAAACAATGCTTTATATTTTAAAAGTTGCTGTACCTAGTTTATGCCCTTTTGATATAGTTCTATACAGTTTCCAAAGGTTGCAACAATTCTCCCTTCACCCCCTTTTTCCCTGTGCCTCCTTCCTGCCCACCCTGCCTTGGCACCTGTTGTTCCCTATGTTTGGAAGACCCTTTCCTGCTTTGCTGGTCTGGCTGACTTGGTACATCTTTAAAAATTGTAAGTTTAAGGGTTAATGCCTTTTGAAAACTGCCTTCTCTCACTCTTTGATTTCTAATCCCAGAATCATCACAGCTCTAAGATTTTTGGATAAGATGTGTCATCAACCCCGTTTCCAGGAGGGTAAGATTAGCCTGGGTGTTTGTGAGAAGAGCCCAGTAGGTAGGAAGAAGCAGGTTTCTGGGTCAGGCTGACTTGTTCAAATCCTGACCCTCCCCATCTTGCTGTGGGTTTAGATTAATCACAGGGCTTCCAGTTCTTCATTTCTATTATTGATTTTTCTTGGAGTATAGTTGCTTTACAACTTTGTGTTATTTTCTACTGTACAGCAAAGGGAATCACCAATATGTATACATATACCCACTCTTTTGCAGATTTCTTTCCCATTTAGGTCACCACAGAACACTGAGTAGCATTCTCTATGCTATACAGTAGGTTCTCATTAGTTTTCTGTTTTATGAGTGCCTGCATGCTAAATCTCCAGTGTTCTTGCCTGGAGAATCCCAGGGATGGTGGAGCCTGGTGGGCTGCCATCTATGGGGTCGCACAGAGTCAGACATGACTGACATGACTTAGCAGCAGCAGCAGCATGCTAAATTGCTTCAGTCAGTCAGTTCAGTCGCTCAGTCGTGTCCGACTCTTTGCGACCCCATGAATTGCAGCATACCAGGCCTCCCTGTCCATCACCAACTCCTGGAGTTCACCCAAACTCATTGTGTCCAATTCTCTGCGACCCTATGTACCTTAGCCCTCTAGGCTTGGGTTCTTCAGTTTGACTGAGGGAGGCTGAAAGAGATGGGAATACCAGACCACCTGACCTGCCTCTTGAGAAACCTGTATGCAGGTCAGGAAGCAACAGTTAGAACTGGACATGGAACAACAGACTGGTTCCAAATAGGAAAAGGAGCACATCAAGGCTGTATATTGTCACCCTGCTTATTTAACTTATATGCAGTGTACATCATGAGAAACGCTGGGCTGGAGGAAGCACAAGCTGGAATCAAGATTGCTGGGAGAAATATCAATAACCTCAGATATGCAGATGACACCACCCTTATGGCAGAAAGTGAAGAGGAACTCAAAAGCCTCTTGATGAAAGTGAAAGAGGAGAGTGAAAAAGTTGGCTTAAAGCTCAACATTCAGAAAACGAAGATCATGGCATCTGGTCCCATCACTTCATGGGAAATAGATGGGGAAACAGTGGAAACAGTGTCAGACTTTATTTTTTGGGCTCCAAAATCACTGCAGATGGTGACTGCAGCCATGAAATTAAAAGACGCTTACTCCTTGGAAGGAAAGTTATGACCAATCTAGACAGCATATTCAAAAGCAGAGACATTACTTTGCCAACAAAGGTCAGTCTAGTCAAGGCTATGGTTTTTCCAGTGGTCATGTATGGATGTGAGAGTTGGACTGTGAAGAAAGCTGAGCTCTGAAGAATTGATGCTTTTGAACTGTGGTGTTGGAGAAGACTCGTGAGAGTCCCTTGGACTGCAAGGAGATCCAACCAGTCCATTCTGCAGGAGATCAGTCCTGGGTGTTCTTTGGAAGGAATGATGCTGAAGCTGAAACTCCAGTACTTTGGTCACCTCATGCGAAGAGTTGACTCATTGGAAAAGACTCTGATGCTGGGAGGGATTGGGGGCAGTAGGAGAAGGGGACGACAGAGGATGAAATGGCTGGATGGCATCACCAACTCAATGGCCCTGGATTTGGGTGAACTCCGGGAGTTGGTGATGGACAGAGAGGGCTGGCGTGCTGCAATTCATGGGGTCGCAAAGAGTCGGACAGGACTGAGCGACTGAACCGAACTGGAACTGGACTGACTCCTAGAACTTAAAAGTCGACAGACCAAGCCACTGATTGGCCCCTCCGGGTGTCCCCGCCCCTTCTCTGGGAAACTCAGGGCTGGACAGACACCTCCCAGGCAACTCTCCAGTCTCATTACAGTTGTTGTTCAGTCGCTCATTCATGTCCGACTCCTTGTGATCCCATGGACTGCAGCACGCCAGACTTCCCTGTCTTTCACCATCTACCGGAGCTTGCTCAAACTATGTCCATTGAGTCAGTGATACCATCCAACCATCTCATCCTCTGTCGTCCCCTTCTCCTCCAGCCCTCATTCTTTCCCAGCATCAGGGTCTTTTTCTAATGAGTCGGCTCTTCACATTAGGTGGCCGAAGTATTGGAGTTTCAGCTTCAGCATCGGTACTTTCAATGCAAATTCAGGACTGATTTCCTTTAGGGTTTACTGGTTTGAGCGCCTTGCTGTCCAAGGGACTCCCAAGAGTCTTTTGCAACACCACAGTTCGCCTTCTTTATAGTCCAACTCTCACATCCCTACATGACTACTGGAAAAACCATAGCTTTGACTAGACAGACCTTTGTTGGTCCAACTCTGAGTCAAAGTTGGCTCAGTACAGTGCACTGGCTAAGTCGCTTCAGCCGTGCATTCTTCGCGACCCCACGGACTATAGCCCCCTAGGCTCCTCTGTCCATGGGATTCTCCAAGCAAGAACACTGGCGTGGGTAGCCATGCCCTCCTCCACCCGACCTTCCAGACTCGGGGATCGGACTCAAGTCTCCTGCATTGGCAGGCGGATTCTTTACCGCTGAGCCACTAGCGGAGTCCACAGCCACCGTCAGCACCTCGCTTGGCGGGGAAAGTCCTCCAAGAGGAAGAAGGGGCCTGATTCACGGCGGGGATTACGCCTTAGCGGCGCTCTAGCTTGGACCGGGGTAACTCAGCTCTCCCCGCGTGGGGCTCCTGATTGGCTGAAGCCCGTTGCTCTCACGCGTGTCTTCCGGGACGGAGGCGGGCCTAGAGGGAGAAAGACTTCCGGCATAAGCCGCAGTCGTCGCGTTTGTCCGGCCGGATGGCGGCTCCTCTGCTTCACACGCGGTTTCCCGGAGATGCGGCTGCTTCGGGCTCTGCGGTCAAGACGCTGGGCTCGCCGAGGACCGGGTGAGAATCCAGGACGCTTCCTTCTGTGCGTCCGGGAGCACAGCACTGGACCGGGATTAGGAGAGCGGAGCTGAAGGGTCTGGGCCAGAGCTCATGGAATGGGTGGGAGCCGAGGGAAGAGGGTCACTTTAGGTCGTCAGGAGTGAGCCAGTGACCCTTGGATGGGTAATAAAGGTGGGAGAGGGGCTGGGAAAAGGAACCTCCTCGGTTCCAGAGTCCCCTTTTCTCCCCACTGGGCTCCCTCATATTTTTCCAGGCCTGGGTACTACCTTATACTCCTTTACTCTTCTTCCCTCCTGCTGCTTCGACTGGATTCATAAAGAGATACTTGGGCTATTTGGATTATTAACCAAATGATGCCACTGATGGCAGATTGTGTCTTTGAGTTTTTGTTTGCTTGAAGGTTATTTGACGCACATTTGCTTAACAGTGTTTTATATCTAGCTCAACTTTTAAAACCCATAACTCCCATAAAACACTTTGGGGTTTAACTTTGAGAGTCTTTCAGTTCAATTCAGCCGCATAGTCATGTCCGACTCTGCGACTCCATGAACCACAGCACAGGCCTCCCTGTCCATCACCAACTCCCAGAGTTCACCCAAACCCATGTCCATTGAGTTGGTGATGCCATCCAGCCATCTCATCCTCTGTCATCCCCTTCTCCTCCTGCCCTCAATCTTTGCCAGCATCAGGGTCTTTTCCAATGAGTCAGCTCTTCGCATCAGGTGGCCAAAGTATTGGAGTTTCAGCTTCAACATCAGTCTTTCCAATGAACACCGAGGACTAATTTCCTTTAGGATGGACTAGTTGGATCTCCTTGCAGTCCAGGGGACTCTCAAGAGTCTTCTCCAACACCACAGTTCAAAAACATCAATTCTTTGGTGCTCAGCTTTCTTTATAGTCCAACTCTCACATCCATACATGACTACTGAAGAAACCATAGCCTTGACTAGATGGACCTTTGTTGGCAAAGTAATGTCTCTGCTTTTTAATATGCTGTTTAGGTTGGTCATAACTTTCCTTCCATGAGAGTCTTTAGCAAGATGCTATGTTTTTTTCACTGACCTGTTTAAAAGAAATAAACTTTGTGGAACTCTTGGCATAATATCATATATATGTTTTTTAAAGTACCTACTTTGGATGTTAGAGTTGGTGACAGTATATCAAAAGAGACAAGGTCCGTGTTCTCAACCGAGTTTAAAGTCTAAGGAGGGAAAGACAGTAAGTCAGCGATAATTTCAGATAGTGGTAACTACTGTGAAGAAATAAAATAGGGTGATGGTAGGGAAGAGGGAGAGGATAGGTACTTAAGATTTCTGATGTGGAAGGCCTCTCTCACATTTAAGCTTCAACTTGAAAGAAGACAAGGGTCCAACCACGTATACATCTGGAGAATGAGTGTTGCTGACAGAGGGAATAGTAAGTTATATGGGAATCTGATTGGTGAACTTGAATAGCAGAAAGGACTCTGGCTGCAGTATGTAAGGGTTGGAAGTGAGATCAGAGGGATAGGTAGGGGCTAGATTAATGTAGGACCTTGAAGTCTATAAGGAGTTTAGGTTTTTTATTTTAAGAGAAGTAGGAAACCTTTGGAGAATTTAAGCAGAAGAGTAGCATGATCTGTCTTTTTTTAAGTTTAAAAAAAAAAAAAAAAAATACTGGGTTGCTGTGAGCTTTCTCTAGTTGCAGCAGTCGGGCTGCTTTCGTTGTGGCGTGCAGGCTTCTCGTTGCAGTGGCTTCTCTCGTTGCAGAACACAGGCTCCGGGATGCCCAGGCGTCAGTAGTTGTGATGGCTTATTTAGTTGCCCCTCGACAGGTGGGATCTTCCCAGACCAGGAATCAAATCTGTGTCCCCTGCATTGGCAGGCAGATTCTTAACCGCTGGACCACCAGGGAAGCCTGTGTTTAGTTTTTGAAAGATTTTTAGATCATTGAATGAAGACTGCATTAATGGGGGATTCAAGTGGGAGGAGGGAGGCCAGTTAGGGGGCTTTAGCAGTGGTCTCACTGAATGATGTTGGATTTTATAAATTTTATTGTTGCTTGTCATGCACTTAATGGCTTGATATCTTTGGTTCTGTAGGCTTTCAGACATGCTCACATTAGAGAATGATTTCTTCAATTCTCCCCCAAGAAAAACTGTTCGGTTTGGTGGAACTGTGACAGAAGTGTTACTCAAGTACAAAAAGGTAAGAGGGGATAGTGTGAGGTTTGGTGGGTTTTTCCCTCCGATTTATTGACGTATAATTGATGTATTGAGGTTTGATTTTTGGTGGTCAGAATATAATTATAGCTATTATACTAAAGACCAGTAGACAAGATGGATTTTAGATATCAATATTGGAGTCAACTCAGTTTAACAATAGCATGGTGCTGTCCGCTCACAATTAGAATAGTAACCCCTTTTCTGCGGTTTTATACCTTCAGATGCTTTATTTACCTACTGTCCTTGAAAATCTTTAGCAAGTGGTATAATTAAAAAAAACCCATTAGATCAGAGCAATTTATTTCTTAAGTAGTTACATAAGCATTGCTTTGGGATAATAAACCAGCTCTATTAATGGGGATATTTGGGGGCTTTGTTTCCATGTTAGTTTAGAAGCGATTCTACGGTGTCTCAGGGATGGTGGGAGAATGTGCTTTCTGTGTACTTTGGTGTGTGACCTGCGTTTATATCCATATACATGCATGGGTGCTATCATGGTCAGATGTCAGTGCACAGGGGTACACAAGTGTACCAGAACACCCCAGAACTGAGATGTCGGCGTTACAGTTTTCTTTTTGTAATAGTTTAAAGTCCTGCTGTTGGTCTTTAAAAGGAAAACCCAAGCAAGCAAAAATTCATTTTTTTCCCTTCTTCTTAAGGGGGAAACAAATGACTTTGAGTTGTTGAAGAACCAGCTGTCAGATCCAGAGATAAAGGTAACTAATTTTGTGTTTGATTATTAGCAAAGTTGTTACCACTTTGTCGAGATGTTAATTTGCACTTGTTGTCCTGTTCCATTCTCTGGAACTTACTTTGTGACCCTGCTCTAATGGTTCTCAAGCAGGGGCACTTTCACCCTGAGGGAATAAGGGAGCAGTGGTACTGCCACCCAGTGAGTGGGCGACAGGGGTGCTGCTGAAAGCCATGCAACACACACAGCAGCCCTTCACGACACTGAACGATCTGGCCCCAAATCCCAGCAGTCCTGAGGCTGGGAAACCCTGCTTTAATTTGCCTTTTTAGAATCTACCTTCTATGCTGCAGGCAACTCTCCGGTGCTAAACAACAAAATGAAACCAACAAATGATGACTTGTATTTCAACCTGCTACTCTGTTTCAGCGTTTTTGGAAATGGTTCGAGATATGTACCCGTCACATTAATGTTATTCCCCTTTCTTCCTTGACTGCCCAGTTGTGGGAAGAATAGTCTGTTATTGTGGGCAGTAGTGGTCAGATTGCCTGGCATAGAATCCCAGCTCCATTGTTTCCCAATGTGTGATCTTGGGCACATTCTTTAACCTCTTTGCCTCTGTTTCCCTCCTTGTAAAACCAGAGAAATAAGTTCTTTAAGCGTAGAGGTCTTTCAAGGATCCAATGAGTGTAGTCTCTGACTCAGAGGACTTTGTTCATGTTGACAGTTTGCACTTTCTCATTCGTGTTTAAATCCACTGTGAAGTCCACTGCTGTATATACTATGACAAAGGTTACTGATGATTTCCTACATTCTGATTTCATGGACTTTCTCTTTCAGCCCCACAGTAGTTTCTTGTAGCAATTTGTACAGTTGACTGCCCATTTCTTAAAACCTTTCCTTCAGTTTCTTTGATCTTCCTGTCTTCTTACTGCTTATCTCTCATCACTCTCTTGACAGGTTCTTCAGAATTTTGGTATTGATTGGATTTCCTAACTTACCCCGTCCTCACTTTACAGATTCTTCCTGCGTGATTCCCCTGTGTTTTCGTGGTTTTGGGATTTATCTGTCCTCATAATAGAATTATTTGCATTTATAGATCAAATTGCTCTTTGGGCTTCAGACTTTGTTCTTTCTTTTTTAATTTTAATATCACTTATTTTTTTTATCAAAGTATAATTGAATTACAGTGTTGTGCAGACTTGTTTCTTAACTGCAAACCCACAGGTGTTATGGGTGCTCTGGATTTAGCATTTTCTCTCTTTCAAATCCACTCTACAGGCTTTATGTGCCTAAATGATTTATTGCTTGTCTGTCTCACGTACATGTCCCCTCCACCCCTTATATCCTTAACAGTGCATCTGAGTCATCTCTAAAGCACATTCTGAAAATGCCATTGCCCTGCTTCATGCCCACCGAGGAATAGAGGACCAGCGCCTTAGCATGGCCTGCAGCAGACTTGGAGTGTTCAGTCTCACTAGATACTCTGTTTCTTGAATTTGCCACTTTATGGCTTTGCATGTGCCTTTTCTTTCTGGCTGTGAGAGGTTCTCGGATCCACTTTGCTTGCTGCCTGTTTGAGCATGGGCTCTGGTTACATCACCTCCCTCTCTTACTGGCTTTGTGATTGAGGGCGAATTACTGCATTTCAGTGCCTAGGTGTCCCCAGCTATGAACCAATGGTAGTTCTCCCTATCTCATGGAATGTTAAAAGTCTTAGAATAGTGCCTTGCACTTAGTCTTATATTAGTGTTTATTATTATTATTAGTGTAATTATAAAACTATTCTTTGAGACCCAACTGAAATGTCATCTTCACTAATGAACTTTCCCAGATTTTGTCTAAGCACATGGTTGTGCCTTCATTCAGACCATGCCCCACCCTACAAGCAGATCTCTAATTAGAAATCTGGCTTACAGGGACTTCAGTGATATGTCTGGTCCCTCTTTGCTCTCCAGATTGATCTGTTGGCTTGCTTGCTCACAGTATACTCCAGCCAGCTAAACTGCTCTTGGTTTTCTGAAGACATGCTTTCACCCTTGTAAAGTGTAGAGCCCTTGAGAGTACTCAGTCTGTTTAAAGACAGTGGAAGCATCGCTTCGTCTTTAAAGCTTTCTCTGACCTGTGCCTTCTTCCCCGGCTGCACATTCTTTGTGTTCTACTGTATTTCATATCAGCACATCTCCAAGGAATTTTTACAGACCCAAGAATCACATCAGTTATGTTTATGTTAGTTCAGAGGAGTGTTGAAATAATTTGTTTCTAGTGATTGTTCAGTACCATAGTCTCTGACTGGTTTACTTGAAAACTGGAGCATTAAATGTCCTTATGATTTTGTTGCACTCGTTTTAGTGGAAAAGTGACAGACTAGAGCTAACTTCGGAGAAGGCAATGGCACCCCACTGCAGTACTCTTGCCTGGAAAATCCCATGGATGGAGGAACCTGGTGGGCTGCAGTCTATGGGGTCGCTAAGAGTCGGACACGACTGAGCGACTTCACTTTCACTTTTCACTTGCATGCATTGGAGAAGGAAATGGCAACCCACTCCAGTGTTCTTGCCTGGAGAATCCCAGGGTCGGGGGAGCCTGGTGGGCTGCCGTCTATGGGGTCATGCAGAGTCGGACACAACCGAAGTGACTTAGCAGGAGAGCTAACTTTGTGTGTAACTTAGCATGGCCTCTCTGCTTAAGTCTTGTTATCCTTAATGAGTGTGGACATTATGAAGTTACTGTAGTGCAAATGAGTTGTGACTTTATTTTCCTGCCAGGTTAGTTAGGGTTTCATCGGCAAATAGTGTCATGGAGGTTTGTCATATAGATAATGCATAGGAAGCTCTCACTGGTTGAGTGGAAGGTGGGGAGCTCCACTCTGTGGGGCAAGGCACTGTGTGAAAGTGGGCGGGGCATCGATCTAGGCAAATGGGTTTGAACCTAGTGTTTTACTGGTGAAAGTGAAAGTGAAGTTGCTCAGTCGTGTTCAACTCTGTGACCCCATGGACTGTAGCCTACAGGCTCCTCCATCCATGGGATTTTACAGGCAACAATACTGGAGTGGGTTACCTTTTCCTTCTCCAGGAAATCTTCCTGACCCAGGGATTGAACCCAGGTCTCCTGCATTGTAGGCAGATGCTTTACTGTCTGAGCCACCGGGGAAGTCCTTTTTACTGGTGTGGTGGGCAAATTAATCTTTCTTAGCCTCAGTTTTTTCATCTATAAAATGAGAATAACAGTAATCCCTTTGCAGCATTTTTAGGATTAAGGAAAGGTGTATATATATATATATGTTGGAGAAGGCAATGGCACCCCACTCCAGTACTCTTGCCTGGAAAATCCCATGGACGGAGGAGCCTGGTAGGCTGCAGTCCATAGGGTTGCTAAGAGTCGGACACAACTGAACGACTTCACTTTCACTTTTCACTTTCATGCATTGGAGGAGGAAATGGCAACCCACTCCATTGTTCTTACCTGGAGAATCCCATGGACGGAGTAGCCTGGTGGGCTACAGTCTATGGGGTCGCACAGAGTCGGACATGACTGAAGCGACTTAGCAGCAGCAGCATATATATATGTATGGTGTTAAGAACTGTGCCTGGCGCATGGTATGTACTCCCTATAAGTAGTCTATGGCTGTAGGTCCAGTCCTGTCTGTTAATAGTTTATCACTGGGGGTTCAACACTGTCTGTTTGTAGTCTGTTGCTAAAGGTGCAGCACTGTATTATTTTTGTTTCTTTATTTCTCTTTTCCCCTACTGAATATCATCATTAATCATTTTCTTTAAAAAACTAGGGGCTTTTTTTTTTTTTTGGCCATACTGTGCAGCTTGTGGGATCTTAGTTCCCTAACCAGGGAGTGAACCTGCTCCCTTGGGAGTGAAAGCAAAGTCTGGACCACCAGGAAGTTCCCCAGAATTAGGGGCTTTAATTTTTTCTTGCACATGTGTGTTGTATATATGCTTGAATACAAGCAATGTCTATTAAGTATCACTGATACCTTATCCTCTACATGGCCTCTTTTTTGAACTTAGGTTTTCCTGTGTCATGGAAAGTATTATGAATAGTAATTTTATTGTCTGAAAAATATTTAATGGAGTAGTGGAACCATCATTTATATAGAACACATTTTGATTCCTTTAGACCCATTTGCAAGTTGGGTTAAAAAGAAGTTACATTTATTGATGACTCTGGTTAATCAGCTTAGACTGAATATTATCCACATGCTTGCAGGTCATCATGAGGATAGAGGAAGTAGAGGTACCTATTGGTCTTTGTGGCCTTAGACTATTTGATCTGTTAGAATTCTTCACTTTAAAAAAGTCCCAGGTGTCAACATTTACCATTTGAGGTGTTCTCACTTTTCTCGGGTCAGCAAAAATGATTAGAATTAAACATTGCACTTGATTCCTTTCCCTGATATCAATTACTATATTACTTCTTCTTCTTTGTTTTTAGAAAAAAGGAAAATTTATTGTAACATCTTTTTGTATTTTGATACAAACTAAGAAATCTTCATCCCAATTTTGGCTTAAGTCCAAGTTTGTGACTTTTCCCCCCCTAATTTAAATATTGCTGATAGATGACCAATGCCAGGTAATATCATTTCTCTGTTATTTTAGAGGACTTGTGATTTTGAAAGTACTTTTCTTTTTTTAACTTAAGGATGACCAGATCATTAACTGGCTGCTTGAATTCCGTTCTTCCATCATGTACTTGACGAAAGACTTTGAGCAGCTTATTAATATTCTTTTGGTAAGTTCACCATTTATTTCAATGACTTATATGTAATTCAGTACTTTGAAAATAGTATCTGTTGAAAATAGTATATATTATATATATTGAAAATAGGATATATTATATCAGTAAAATGTTTCTTTTGTCTTTCCCTCCCATCTCTAGAGATTGAAGTGGTTGAACAGAAGTCAGACAGTGGTGGAGGAGTATTTATCCTTCCTTGGTAATCTTGTATCAGCACAGACTGTCTTCCTTAGACCATGTCTCAGCATGATTGCTTCTCATTTTGTACCTCGTAAGTCATTGCTCTTTGCTTGCTTCAGGTTTTCTTTTTAAAAATATCTCTGTTAAAAAGGCTGCCTTCCCACTGTATTTTGGAGATTATGCCACCATGGAAGAGGCCAGGATACTTACTGGAGCAGCAGTAGTTCTGGTGCTTGTCTGTTCCCTGTAATGATCTCCATGGAAGTGTCTGCATTTATTTGTTGCTGTGATTTTTATGGATTTAATTCCCTTTAGTGAGCTTCTGGTGAAGTCTTGGAATTCAGGGATTTTTAGCTGCTTAAACTTCATGCCCACATTGTAAATTTTATTGTATTAAGTTTGGACAACAGAAAAATTGCTTTTTTTATGTAGCTGTTGCTTGTTTAGATCAATGTTAGAAGTATAACACATTTTCTTTTTTTCTCAAAAGCCCGAGTGGTTATTAAAGAAGGCGACATAGATGTTTCGGATTCTGATGATGAAGATGAGAGTAAGTACAAAGAGGATTAAACAAAGGCCGCCTCTTGTGTCTGAGTATCCTGGTTCCTCCAGGACTTAGTCTCACAGATAGACGGTAACAAAGGGCAACCTTTGATGGGGTCTTTTTGTTATATATCTAACAAAAAGAATCTCAGTCATATTTAACTGATTACTATGCAATCAGTTGCAGTTACTGGCATTATTTATAGTCTTCATTGATAATCATGGAGAAAAGTCTTGGGATTATTATTTTGCTGACATGTGATTATTTAACTGACAGATGATTCAGTTTTGGTCAGCAGGGGATTTTAGCCTTAAGTAGGTAATTTTTCAGTTTTCAGTTTTATCTTAATGCTCATGCTCTCCCTTTTCACCTGTAGATCTTCCTGCAAATTTTGACACCTGTCACAGAGCCTTACAGATAATAGCAAGATATGTCCCATCGTGAGTATACTTCAGTTACTTATTTTGTGTTGTGGTGTTTAAGTCTCAAGAAAATTATGATCAGTTAGAAAATTATAAAATGTCCACAGCATCAAACCTGAAGTTGTATGCAGCATGTTTTTGTATCTCATTGCTGTCATATCACAGTTTAGAAAAAATGGCATTTCAGTTCTCTATTCATTGTCTTCAATTGTTTTTCAAAACCTGTATGCCAAGTCTACTCTCCAGCTTTTTATGGTGGTTGGACTTTTGCTTTTAACTTGAACAAACAAAATAGCCAAAATTTTTCAGTGAGAACCGCCTGTGTGTTTGTGTCTTGTCTTACGAATAAAAATTCGCTCTATATGTAGGTTTCTTTTGGAGGGGTGAACTTCAAATTCCCCCAGTAAGTTTAGCACATAAGCTAACTTTAAAAAGTCCAAGTTGGTAATTTTTTCTCCTTTTAAAAATAACACGTGTAGTGGGAAGTGTTTAGATTTTAAACTGAAGCTCTTTGTTAAAACCTGTGTAGAAAAAAAAGAATCCTCCTTTAATATCCTGATGATATCAAACTCAGCAGAAGCTTATTTTTCCCTAAGTTACAGATTTTCTCTGAGGTGTTTTCACTTCCATTGCTTGAGGTAGGAGTCGCCTTTTGCCTCTTGTATCCATATTTGCTCTTAGAATGGAAATGTTACCTTCTGAGAAAGTCTCCTTATCATGGATTTATTGATTTTTTTTTTTTTTTTTCAAATAGCACACCATGGTTTCTTATGCCAATACTGGTGGAAAAATTTCCATTTGTTCGAAAATCAGAGAGAACATTGGTAAGAAATCTTTTCATGGGGGAAATAATGGAAAAGTTGTGTGGTTTAGTTTTAGGTGAATTTGGGTCTTTTTCTTCAAAGTTTTGTCTGCTGAATTTTAAACTCAAGACTAAGAATTTGACTCATTCCTTTCTTAGCAAGCCACTGACTGAGGATTCTCAGTGCCTTTTCTCTTATTCCTGTGTGCGTGTCAAGGGCAGAGTCCACTTCAGAAATATCTAGATAGAACTTAATGTTAACACAGGTAGGAATTGCTGGAAGATAATAGTTCATTTATTACTAGTTGTAAACATGCCTTATTTGAAGGCAGAGCCTTCTGTTAATGAAGTCTTGGAAGTCTTTTGCATAATATTTAGATCATCTGTGTAGAGTTCAATGACAGTGGTTTCCTTCTAAATACAGAATATTTTTTCCTAAATAATGTATTACAGGTATTAAAGAGTTAATAACTTTTGTTGATATTTGTGAGAGTGTGCTTCAACTGGAATGTTACAAATTCTGTATCTCTTATGAACATAGATGCTAAAATTCTCAACAAAATACTGGGAAACTGAGCCTAACAACATACAAAAAAGAATTATGCATTGAAATTTATCCTAGGAATGCAAAGTTGATTTAATACTCCCAAAGCAATTAATATAATAGGCTGTATCAGTAGAATAAATGGTAAATACCACATGATCATCTTAGTAGATGAAAAACGCCAAAACCATTTTGTGACAAAAACAGAAGAGAGCTTCCTCAGCCTGATATCAGAAGGGCATCTATGAAAAAAATCTATGAAAAATTCAAAACTTGTCTTTATACTCAGTAGTGAAAGATTGAAGGCTTTCCCCTACAATAGGAACAAAACAAGGATGTCCACTTTTGCCACTTCTGGTCAGTATTATTCTAGAGTTTCTAGCCAGGGCAGTTAGGCAAGAAAAATAAAAAGGCACCCAGATTGGAAAGGAAGAAGTAAAACTGTCTCTCTTTGCAGATGACTTGATCTTATATACAGAAAAATCCTAAGGAATTCACAAGAACACTAGTGGTAATAAATGAGTTCAGTATAGTCACAGGATGCCAGATCAATGTGATCAATAATGATCACATTGATCAACCGATCAATAGTGATCGGTTGTGTAGGACAGTGGGGAAGAGAATAAATAGTCTTTTCAACAGTTGATTCTGGGACAGGAGTATGTTCATATGCCAAGAATGAAATAGGACTTCTCTTCACATTATATACAAAATTGAACTCAAATTGGATAAAACTGTTAGAAAAAATGTGGGTGAAAATATTTGTGATCTTAGACAACAATTTCTAGATATACCACAAGAAACCACAGCAAAAACAGTTAAATTGAATTGCATCAAAATTAAAACCTGTTGTGCTTCATAGTCTTCAAAAAAATGAAAAGACAACTTAAATAATGGAAAAATATTTGCAAATCATATATTGGATAAAGGACTTGTATCTAGAATATTTAAAGAACTCTTATTGAACCTAATTTAAAAATGTACAAAGAGTCTGAATGGGTATTTATCCACAATAGATATACAAATGGGTAAGGAGCACATGAAAAACTAAACATTTTTAGTCATTTGGAGAATGCAAGTCAAAACCACAACGAGATACTGCTTCTTACCTACTAGGATGGCTGTACTCAAAACGATAGATAATAACAAGTGTTGGCAAAGATGTGGAGAAACCAGAACCCCCCACGCTCTGGTGGGGATGTAAATGGTAAATGGTACAGCTGCTTTGGAAAACAGCCTTACAGTTCCGTTCCTCATAAAAGAATTGCTATATGAACCAGCATTTCTACTGCTCCCAAGGGAAATAAAAATATGCGTCCCCCTAAAAACTTTGGCACAAATGTTCAAAGCAGCTTTACTCATAGTAGCCAAAATATGGAAGCCAAGTGTTTAGCAGCTTATGAATAAAAGGAATGTGCTGTGCCTGCAGATTGGAATATCAGTCAACAATAAACATGGTTTACTTGCTGCGACATGAATGAAGTTGGAAAACATTATGCTGAAACAGCACATGTTGTAATATTCTCCTTATGTGAAATATCTATGCTAGGCAAATTCACAGAGAAAGAAAGTAGACCAGTGGTTACTTAGGGCTGGGAGGAGGTACATTACTGGAAGATACAAGGTTTTTTTTTAGGGTGATGAAAATGTTCTGAAATTGATTATGGTGATGGTTGCACAACTCTGAATAGTTGAGAACTATTAAATTGTACACTTAAAGTGGGTGAATTGTGTATCAACAAACCTGTTTTAAAAATACTGTAGGAGTATATACATCACAATTATGCTGATATTGTGTATATAAACAGTGTAGTTTCTGTGTTGCTTGATAATCTTTTTTTCTATCTTTTTATGTTTTAGGAATGTTATGTTCATAACTTACTCAGGATTAGTGTGTATTTTCCGACCTTGAGGCATGAAATTCTGGAGCTTGTTATTGAAAAGCTACTCAAGTTGGACGTAAGTATTGGATAATCTGTTTTCTCTTCAATTTTCTTTTCCCAAATATTATAGTATTTGTTATAATAATTGAAACAACAGTAGCAACAATAGAAGAGAATCCACAGTTCCACCTTTGATTCATTGAACATTTCTTAAACATTTCCTTTGAACATTGGTGTGTTATTGTTTATATAGACAGTCCTATCTCATGGTTGGGAAACAAGGTATTACTTAGATAGTCATGTAAGTGGAAAAGTATTGTGGTAAATGCTGTGGATGGAACACATGCATTATGAGCTAGAAAACCTGTTGTAGTCAGAAGTTGGGAAGACATTCCAAGGAAGTGACCTGCAATAAGTCGCAGAGGGAATGAGAAAGTAGTGGATTCTGGTGACACGTGGAGGAAAGGGCCTTGACTGGATTGGAAATAGAGGAGTGGGGGGGTAAGGGAAAGGAATCCCTCAAAGGTAGCTCCCTGTGGAACGAAAGCCTGATGTTGCCATCAGGAGGAAATTGCAGGACACGAGTTCCTCTTTGGATGGGTTAAGGTGCGGGGGAGGGAGCTGGGTGGAGAACTGAAGCTGCAGGTCGAGGACTGAGAGCAGACCCGACAGGGGAGAGTGAGACTGGCACTGGGAGGGAAGCCAGAGTCTGGACACCCAGGGAGGATCGGCTTCTCTCAGCAGCGTGAGACGTTGCTGGCCTTCTTCAGGAGGTTGAGGAAAGTAGAGTCCTTGGGTGTGGCGTTTCGGAGGCAGTCTGTTGCTGCAGAGAGCGTGGCTGGTTAGGAAGTGGGGCTGCTAGAGACCCGGTGAGGGTTTGCGGTGTAGAGAGAGGATGAAGCAGGGGTGAGAGGCATGTTTCAGGGTTGGGGAGAGGAGGTTTGTGGACTAAGGAGATAGGGCTTGATGGGAAGCACACTGATCCTGTAGTGGGGAGGGAGTTCTAGGAAAGACCAGAGGTTGGGTGGGCTGGCGCATTGTTCACCTGGAGTTAAACCTCTCTGGTCACCTGCATCTATAATCTTTATAAAGTCCTTCTCTGATGTATGCTTATGGAACATTTTAGAGTACATTTAGGAAGAAGGTCATGTATATAGACATGTTAAAAAGGCATATTTGACTGGTATGTTAAACAAGCTATCTAGAAATTTTCTGTTGATTGATCATATGCTCTTATATACCATGCATGTGCCTTGTGCCTAGGAAGTGTTGGGATAAATGTTAAATTTCAAAGCTATATGATATAGACCAACATAGCACAGTTCATATTGATTTTTATGAAAATATGTAGTACAGGGTGCTTGATTTACAATCTTGTCAATTCTTTCATGACCGAGTTTCATTTATAGTTTTGTGCCATACTTGTGTATTGAGTTACAATGCTGTATAGGGCACTAGTGTGGATATCTTGAGAACATGTACATTAGGTGAATTTCCAGTCGCTGAATACTGTGGTTGTATTTTATACATTTTTTTTCTTTTTCTTTGTTATGATGTAGGTGAATGCATCCCGGCAGGATATTGAGGATGCTGAGGAAACAGCTGCTCAAACTGGTGGTGGAGCCGATGCCACAGAAGCCCTATTTAATATGGTCAGCATTTGTGAATGTAGTCAGACATACACCCTCACAGTCGCAGAGGGTGGCAAGAGACAGCTAATGGTGCCTCACCTTTTTCAAGGCTGTGGGTTAAAGCAGTAGTTCGGCAAGCTTGAAAGTGACTCTTTAAATGGGCAGTTTGCTGCCTTGTTGCTTATCGACTAGGAGAGTTCATTTCCAAGGCTTTGAATTTGGGTTTGGTGAAGTCTGTTTCCCTTTTACTCTTCCGTCTGTTCCTTAAGTTTGTTTCTGTACACCCCATATTGTTTGTGGAGGAGTGACACATTGAAAAGCACATCAATGTGGTTTCTGTGTTCTACAAATTGTGTACCTTCATGCAGTGCTTCTCTGCTCGGAGTCGTGTCTTAAGTTGGGTTCACTGGGAGGAGCCTGAGATGGGGATTCAGGTGCCCTTGGGACACAGGGTGTGGGGAAGCAGGAAAGGGCAGGGGAAGGAAGGAGGTGAGAGTTGGGGGTTTCGATTGGAAGTCACTGCAGCCTGATCCCCCCCCAGGAGCTCTGGAGCATGAGTTACAGGATGGAGTAGGTCCTACTTTGGGACCGGGGGATGGCCTCTTGTGACCTCATGTCAGTTACTAGGTCTGATTGGGAGGAGCCAAGGCAGTTCTCTGGAGAAGGGGACAGCTGTGAGTTGGCAGCCAGTGCTCATAGTAGCTGAGGGTGTGGGTGCCCTGTCCCAGGAAAGGAAACCTGGCACCAATAGTTTGTGCCAGAAACTGGGGGAAATCTGTGATGTTTGCACAGCCACGCTGTAGGCAGCTCTTCTACATGAGAATCAGAGGCTGGATCTGTGCTTTCCTGTTGAATTCCAAGGGTGATTCTGATTCATGCCTCTGGTTGAGAGCCCCTGCCTGGGAAGATTTCTGGGTTTTCTCTTTATCTTTTAAAGGAAACCGTTACCTCAGAGTTTTCTCCCTGAACTACTTTTACTGAGTTTTTATAACGTCAGCTTTTATTTTACGTTCAAAGGATGAAGATGAAGAAGCTGACCACGAAACCAAGGCTGATCCAGGAAGGCTCGATCAGATGGTCCATCCCATGGCTGAGCGCCTGGACATCCTCCTGTCTTTACTCTTGTCCTACATTAAGGATGTCTGCTATGTGGACGGTAACAGCCTGTAGAAGTCACAGCTGTGATGCACTGTGCTGGGCATACTGATGGAAAATCACGATAAAAATCCTTGTTTTGACTATGAGGAAAAGAAAGTTTAGAGAGATTGTTTGCCAACGTGACGTAGCTTGAGAATAGTGGGACTGGGACCCAGACTCAGTTGTGTTTGTCTTCAATGGCCTTGGTGATCTTTTCACTGCCTACTGTATTAAAAGATTATATATGGAGTTTGGACAGTTTAAGGTGGACCTCAAGCTGGAGACATTTAAGAATGGTATAGTGGATACTTTGGAGAAGGAAATGGCAACCCACTCCAGTATTGGACAGAGCAGCCTGGTGGGCTACAGTCCATGAGATTGCAAAGAGCTGGACATGACCGAGCATACGCACACTTAGTAGGTATTTGGGGCTTTTCAGGTGGCGCTTGTGGGAAAGAACGTGTCTGCCAGTGCAGGAAATGTTAAGAGGATGCGGGTTTGATCCCTGGGTCGGGAAGATCCCCTGAAGGAAGGCATGGCAACGCACTGCAGTATTCTTGCCTAGAGAATCCCATGGACAGAGGAACCTGGCGGGCTACAGTCCATGTGATTGCAAAGAGTCAGACACGGCTGAAGCGACTTAGCATGCATGCATGCACACACTTGGTGTTATGTTTGAAATTTAGAGTCTGGGTACTTTTGGTTGTTCCAGGTGTTGGTGGACAAATTGATACGTTTCTTGCCCTAATGGAATTTTTAGCTTTTTAGTCTAGACACTTTGCCTTGAAAAAAGCAGTTTTTTTCTATTTGCATTTCTCAGATTTAAGAATGAAACTCAACCACTCAGAATAATAAGGCTTGAATCTGAGTTGAGAGTTACTACTTTAACTTTTTTGCTGCTATAAAAGTAATACATGTTGGTTAGAGAAGATTTGGAAAATACAGGAAAGGATTTTTTAAAAAAAGACAGTTTATATGGTCACACTCCTATTTGGAGAACCATTATTAGCATTTTTTTTTCTGTTCTATTTGCATGGGTGTATGTGTTTTTCTCAATGGATTTGGGGAATCATGCTGCTGCTGCTGCTAAGTCGCTTCAGTCGTGTCCGACTCTGTGTGACCCCATAGACGGAAGCCCACCAGGCTCCCCTGTCCCTGGGATTCTCCAGGCAAGAACACTGGAGTGGGTTGCCATTTCCTTCTCCAATGCATGAAAGTGAAAAGTGAAAGTGAAGTCGCTCAGATGTGCCCGACTCTTAGCGACCCCATGGACTGCAGCCTACCAGGCTCCTCTGTCCATGGGATTTTCCGGGCAAGAGCACTGGAGTGGGGTGCCATTGCCTTCTCCGGGGGAATCACACGATATGTAGTATTTTATAATCTTCCCTTTTTACCTCTTACGAACATTTTCTCATACAATTCACGGTTCTTCTAAAATAGTTATTAATCGTATGGATTTAACCGGTTCCTTATTTTTTTCCTCCCCCTGCTTTATTTGCCATTATAAGTAACAGTGTAATGAACATACTTATACCTGTATTGTCACTTGTTTGCTTGTGATAAATTCCTAGCAGTAGAACTTGTAAACGGCGATTTTCCAATGTGTAGAATCACAGTGGTGTGTGTGAGATAAGGGCCCACTTCCTTACCAGTCCTGGATTTTTATAATTAAAATGGAAGCTCTGTGCCAGATAAAGATGGCATCCTATGCCCCCACCCACCGACCCCCCATTAGCTTCATGGATGAAGTATTTCTTAATGGTCTTGTTTGCTTTTTAAAACTGTGGTAAATGAAACTGGTGGCTTGAAAATAATGTCTTTATAAATAAACTGAAATGCCAAATTTTCTTCACAGGTAAGATTGATAACAACAAAACAAAAGATTTGTATCGAGATCTCATAACCATCTTTGACAAGCTCCTGTTGCCCACCCATGCCTCTTGCCATGTGCAGTTTTTCATGTTTTACCTCTGTAGCTTTAAATTGGTGAGTATGTCATTTGTGTTATCATAGCTTTTGTTACTCTTGCCCCAAATTTTCCTTAAAAAATGAGGGGTGAAGGGAAATGTTGAAGAGGGACCATGAATTGACTATTTCTTTGTCTTGAGCTCATTTTACTTAGTGCCTCTAGTGAAATAGAAAGCCCTTCTCAACCTGTAGAAGGAGGAGAGGGCATAGCTGCCTGTCACCCGAAGCTGTGCTCTGAAAACGTCATCCTGTGTTTGGTCCACTAGGTGGTGTCCTTCCCTTTCATTCGAGCCTTCACTAAACTCTCATATGGACACATTTGTAAAGCAATTATATTCCAATTTTAAAAAGCCTCATATACAGTATGCAATTTTATTTTTTTAAATTCTGTTTCATTTGATATTAACTAGCCCAAACTAAAGTTTTAATCCAGGATTTTAAAACTTAAGAGTTTGTTTTTCTATTTTGAGAACAAAGCAAAACAAAAGAACACAGGAGTCTTCTTTGCACTATTTCATAGCTTCCTAGTTCTAGTCTAGGAGAGTACTGGTCATGGGTAGGAAGGTTAAACTCAATCTGCCCCAAAGCATATGTTAGTAGCTTTTGAAAAGCTTTGAGAGAAGTTGGAGGTTGCATTTTTCACTGAAAAGAAGGTGAATTGGTCAGTTTTTCCCCTACAGTTGGCATAATTAGTCGAATATCAACTGTACTTTAATCCTCATTTCTGTTTCTGGTTAAGTTTGTTATGTGCAGTCTGGAGGGTATGGCAAGAGGGATTCCCATGTGAGTGTGGATAAGCACTGCTTTCTAGTCACGGCTAAATATCAGAGTCATAGAGCTTTATTTGTTTATTTATGTTTGGCTGCACCCTGGCAGTGAGAGCACGGAGTCCTGACCCCCGGGCTGCCAGAGAATTCTCATTTAACAGAGCTTTTACAGACTGCTGGATCCTAGAGTCCTGTCCTGATGTGTGGAGTTCCAAAGCCCTACGTCTGATGCTCAGCTGGTCTGGGCATCCATTGAATTGTTTAAAGCTGGGGAATGCCTTTTGTTTTTGATAGTATTATCTCAGAGTGTTTTCAAAATAAGAACCATGATGACCCTATTCATTATTTAGCAGTATAACTGAGATACTGGAGCTTTCCCATGTTGGTGAGTTAAAAATCTTAGAATTCTGCTAGCTAGAATATCTGAAGCATTAGAAAAAGAGGAGACCAACACCTTCTCTTTTTATAGGGATTTGCGGAAGCATTTTTGGAACATCTCTGGAAAAAATTGCAGGATCCAAATAATCCTGCTATCATCAGGCAAGCTGCTGCAAATTATATTGGGAGCTTTTTGGCAAGAGCTAAATTTATTCCTCTTATGTAAGTAACCTGATTTTCCAAGTGCTTTTCTTATCATGCTTTAAAAAAGAATATAGTATTGTCTCAAGTCAGAGAAGTAACTGCCTTATTTTTGTGGCCTGTCTTTAAAGTGAAAAATTTGTTTCTGTACTCTATGCAAGATGTTTATATTTCCAAGAGGCAATTTCAGAATAAAATGTCTCATTTTTAAACTGTAAAACCTCACATGCAAAGCTTGTGTCATCTGTATCGTTGCACTTGAACATGAAGAGCCGTTTGTCTTCGTGGATGGTGTAGTGTTGTATACTGTTTTGATTCTTTTTATAGGTTTGTCATTTTTCATTTGCATTCCGAATCAATTGTATCTGTTAAAGCTGAAGAAAAAAAATCCCCTTTGAAGGTAATGGATCTGTTTAGGAGGCCAGTGCTGGGCCTGTTTCTTCTAGTGATCCATGAAGATACCCTTGGGCCAGAACGCTATTAAAAACTCTTCCCTGACAACTAAAAGCTGTCTGGGTATTCTGCCCTAAATTGTTGACCACAGGACTTCATCAGAACCCCCAGGGGATGGTGAAGTCAGCCAGGCTGTTTTTCTCTTCTGAGATGTGGGTAGACATGCCTCCTCTCTGACCGTTTTCCCTCAAGAGGACTGGGAGGCCATAGGAAAAGCCCTTCTGAGTTGACCAGGAGAAACTGTTCTCCAACTCTTGACACTTTAGGCCGCCTTAGGGGCCTTCCTGTTGTCATGGAAGGTCCACATTCTTGACTTTGTAATGGAAGGCTGCCCTTCCACCTGCCCATCCTTTCCTTTGCTTGCTTCTCCTCTATGCCCATGGGTAATAGATAAAGAAGCCAGTGGATAGACTTTTCTGAGTTTGCAATGAGAGGCAATTGTGTGTTTTTGTGTCACTCTAGTGTGTTATGAAGCAAGTGAAATTGACTTGAATTTTTCTTTTCTCTAGTACTGTAAAATCATGCCTAGATCTTTTGGTTAACTGGCTGCACGTATACCTTAATAACCAGGATTCAGGAACAAAGGCATTTTGTGACGTCGCTCTCCATGGACCATTTTATTCAGCCTGCCAAGCTGTGTTCTACACTTTTGTTTTTAGACACAAGCAGCTTTTAAGTGGAAACCTGAAGGAAGGTCAGTGATGTGGGGTTGATGGATATGAAACTGGATTTTCCTATGTACTAGTTATCCTTCAGAATGAAGATTAATTACTTTTTTGACAAAAATTGTTTGTTAGAAAACTGCATGTGCACTCAAGCTTTTACAAATAATTTCTAACAGCTTGTGGGCCCCTAAAAGTCCCGTAAGCCACCTTTTTAACAGTCGATGGATTTGTGATTGAGAAGCTCCGCTTTAGAAGGTGGCAGCAGGAGTCGTTGTCAGATGTGGCTCAGCACTTGCGCTGTGGCTGCACCGGGCTCGGTGCTTTTGATCCTCAGCCCCCACCCCTATGCTGCCCCCATCCTATCCCATCCCATCCCATCCTTGCAATGGCCCAGTGAACTGCGGACGTCAACCCTGCTTTACAGACGAGACCAAACCCCAGGGAAGTAACTTATTGGCAGGATGAGAAATTAAAACCAGGTGAGGGTGACCCTGAAGCTTGAGGTCGTTCCAGATATGCTCCTGTATCCAAAGACTTGAGTTAGTTTACTGGTTTTCAGTTTTGCTAATTTCTAAGAGTTAAAATTTGAGTCTACCAGATGAAGCTTGTTTCTTGGGTTAGTGTATTACAGTTGAAGGTAGTCCCCAAGAACAGCATCAGTTAAGTCAGTTTAAATGGTTTCATTTTCATGAATAACGCAAATGGTTTAATAGGCTATTTCCTCTAAGCCAGAGTTTCTCAGACTCTGCACTGCTGATACCTTAGGCTGGATAATCCTTTGTTGTGGGGGCTGTCCTGTATATAATAGGGTGACCAGCAACATCTCGCGCTCTCTACCTGCTCGATGCCAGTACTAGCCCTGCTCGTCCTCTGTTGTGACAAGTAAAACTATCTTCCAGACACTACCAGATGTTCTCTTGGGGGCACTGTGGCCTTTGGTTGAGAATCACAGCTCTAAACTGAGGCTTGTACATGTTGCATTACATGCATTGTCTCATACCATGACTACTACTAAAAAGATAGGGGGCTTAAAAATAGGTGTATGAATAGTAGTAGGACAAGATTTTATCACAAGGTAAGTAAAATCAGTGCTTTTCTCTGTAAAAATAAATGCTAAGAGTCTTAGTTAAAGAGGATCTATTTCTTGTAAGCCTTTACATTATTGCATTTTTAGTCACTTTTATCAAAATATATACATTAAAGAATCTCCTAACAAAAATATACTTAGGCACAAGTTGGTTTGCGCACCTCTTAGAATAAGTGTGGGGTTCTTCTTTTTAATATAGGAGAGAAGTATAGTCATTGATTCCAAGACAGTAGTATCTACCTCCATAGTTTTGTTATAAAAACAAAACAAAAAAACCCCGAAATACAGTGAATGCACACTTGAAAAATAGGCTCAACTCTACTGATAATTTAAGTTGTGTAAGTCTTGCTGTTGGCTTCATTAACTGTCATATTGGTGTGTGTGTGTATATATATAGATAGATAGGTAGATAGAATTCAGGAAGGAGAAATTCCATTCTGTACAGTCATTGCCTCGAGGGAATGGAGAATTCACTGTGCTCCTCAGCTGCTTGATGATTCCATGATTGTTAGCAGAAGTTGGATCAATGGTCTGTGTCTCCCTCTCTGCAGTCAGCACGTGCTGAGCTTGCATGTGTCTGAGTTCCAAATTGTCTTATAAGCTCATAGCCCACTAGGAATGTATCTTTACTTTCCTGGATCTTTAAAAGAGTAAACTCTTTTCTTTAGAAAAGTTGGTTTGGTCGTAAATGCGTGTGGTTGAGATAAACGATGTTCTTTGGGCTTTGCACTATGTGAATATCTACATGAACCTATAAAGCATTTGTGCAAATACCCTTTTAAAATTTAGTTTTTTTAATATATATATAGAATAATGAGTGCTGCTTAGACTGTTGTGTTTGTACTTTTTAAAAAAATTTTTTTGTTTGTTTTTTAATCAAAGGTTTGACGTACCTTCAGAGTCTAAATTTTGAACGGATAGTGATGAGTCAGCTGAATCCTCTGAAGATTTGCCTGCCCTCGGTTGTTAACTTTTTTGCTGCAATCACAAAGTAAGTTCTTTCTGCTTTATTTCTGGAAGTTACTTAAAAGTAAACTTATGTTAGTATTGTAAAATTCCATTAAATTTCTGTGATATTACTTTAAAAAATTCATAACAAAAAGACATTTAAAAACCAGTAACCCAATACCTGCAGAAAACACTGCATTGAAGGTGTTGTTTTTATACTTCTGGTGGCATTGGAAATTGCTACTGCTTTTTAATCTAAAGAGGATCATTCAGCAGAAGCTCAGGCACTTTGAAGTAAGTTCACAAGCCAAGAGGTTTTATGTTTATTAGAATGACTCCTGTAATAGTAATAAAAATAGACTGGACATGAGATAAACATCCGACAAATAGGGAGATGGTTCAGTGGGGGCCTTGTGGCCGCAGCTGATGCATGGCGTTTGTTGTGTGCCCAGCACAGTTCCGATAAGCACTCTACACAGAACTCACCTGTCTTATGACTGTATTACTAACCGCTGTTTATAAATGACAAGGTGGGGTCACAGAGAGATTGAATGACTTGGGAGAAGTCATGGGTAGACTGTGGCAGAGCTAAGGTTTGAATGCCGACAGGCTGGCTCCTTTGTCAGCATTCACTGAACTATCCTGCTTTGTGTAGAAAGTGAATTGGAGACCTTGGGCCTCTAATTAGGATATTGAGGACAGAAAGAAGTGTTAGTCGCTCAGTTATGTCCAACTCCTCTTAACCCCATGGACTGTAGCCCTGCAGGCTCCTCTGTCCATGGAGTCAGATTGTAGCTTAAAATGCTCAACAGATGGTGCTATTAGAAGACAAGGATAATTTCTGCTCCCCTAGACATCAACAGCCTCATTTTTCCTTCAGTGGGTATCTAGTCTAAGGATTTCGCTCTCTCCTGAGATCTCAAAAATGATAGTAGAAAAATAAGAAACCAACCAGCAATAGTGCCCAGCGGGTGGACGTTTCTAGCATGTTGCAGGAAGATAGCCTCTGGAAGAATAAGGATGGATGGAGCAAGGCAGAGGCTGCTGCCTGTAGAGTATGTGTGGGTGGGAGTGGAGGCTGCAGATGAGGGGCAGGCTGGTCATAGAGGCTGGAGATTTGGGGCTGGGATTAGCAACGGAGGTAAGGAGTAAGATGGGAGGCTGCAAGCAAGAGGTGGAGATAAAGGTTTGTGTCAAGGATCTTAAGTATTATTCTGTAGCTGCTGCTTCTGCATACTTATTGAGTTAACCATGTGGACCCATATGGCTGTCTTTTGATGTTGACTGCTGTGTAATGTTCTTGTAATTTTAAAAAATCGATTCTTTGTTGGGATTTAAGGAGAAGGCAATGGCACCCCACTCCAGTACTCTTGCCTGGAAAATCCCATGGGTGGAGGAGCCTGGAAGGCTGCAATCCATGGGGTCTCGAAGAGTCGGACACAACTGAGCGACTTCACTTTCACTTTTCACTTTCATGCATTGGAGAAGGAAATGGCAACCCACTCCAGTGTTCTTGCCTGGAGAATCCCAGGGACGGGGGAGCCTGGTGGGCTGCCGTCTATGGGTCGCACAGAGTCGTACATGACTGAAGCGACTTAGCAGCAGCAGCAGCAGCAAGCTGCCTTAGTCTTCCAGTGTTGGGAACATGGTTGTATGTGTGTCCTGGCACACAGGCACAGACTCCTGTCACCCAGAAGTACAGTTGCTGGGTGATACAAGTACACACCTTCGGTTTTACCAGATACTGGAAAGTGCAGTTTTGCCATACTACCTTCCCACCAAGAGTCAAATGTGATCCAATGGAACCGAAACAGCCATATGGTACTTAAGATTGCAGTAATGACCTGAGAACTGATGCCCGAATGAGTACCGTGGGAGGGAAGCAGGGAGCCGGGGGAGTTAGCAGAAATGAGCTAAGTCCTCATCTCAAAGAAGCGGCCCAGTGAATGATCGTGAATTGCTAAGTCATAACCCACAGAGGGATTGACCGTGTCTTGGTCCCATGGGTTTTTATTGCAAGGTCTTCTGTCCACTTAACTGTTTTCACTCTCTATTCCTTTCTTTACCATTTTCTGAGGTTGTGATTCAGTAAACCCCATGTCTCTTCCTTAGGACCCATCTTAATTTCTTCAGTAGCCAAGTCTCTCCATCAACAATGCGTATTTTCTCTCAGTGAAACCCAAAGCCCTTTTTTTCACCAACCCACTAATTCTCTTACAAACAGTAAAAATAAGTAGACGGCTACATAATTTTGTAAATTATAACAATTACCATGAACCCATTCGTTTTCAGTGAGTGGTGCCTATTAATAATCTAAGCCCACTCTCATATTCTTAAAGTGATAGTACATTTTCGTCCTCCTTTGCCAATTGTAAATAGTAGGCCCAGAGGACTGTTCCCAAAAAGGATTACTTTCTACTTTATGCTGTTTTTTCTTGCATTTGTTATGTTCAGTAAGGTCTATGTGTTGGGGTGGTTGTCACCCAGAAATGGGCGTGTCCATACAGAGTAACTGTGGCACTGGAATGCTTCTGTCGGTGTTGGTTTTGTTCCACAGCAAATACCAGCTCGTCTTCTGCTACACCCTCATTGAGAGGAACAACCGCCAGATGCTGCCCGTTATCAGAAACACTGCTGGGGGGGACTCGGTGCAGACCTGCACGAACCCACTGGACACCTTCTTCCCCTTTGATCCTTGTGTGCTGAAGAGGTGAGTCTTACACAGTTGACCTTTCAGTGGTGAATTTAAATGTGGTGTGTATATGCCTTTCCCAGGATCAGCATTTAGGGTTTCTTTGTTGTGCGTGGCTCTTCTAGCCTTTGATAGGGTCTCGTGGTCTCCTTGTGTGTATTCCAGGCCCAGTGTGGAGAAGCCGGTTTGAGGCTGCTGAGGTCTACCTCAGTAGGAGCCCAGATTGATACCAAGGGGTTTTTGTCATCCTTGAAACTTGTTGGTTTGAACATAAAAGAGGCTGGAGAAGGAGGATGCTGCCTTTTCTTTGCGCATAAATTTCTCCCAAATGACTCGTTCCTTCCTCTAGAGACCACATCCCATAGTCTTGCATGATATAAGCAAATGCCAGGTGATTTATCTGGATGGGTAATTAGAGAAAACCTCAGGCCAGTCTTAGCTTCGCATGTATATAAGGAAGCAGAATTTCTGTTCTGACAGTCTATAACTAGCAGCAAAGGAAGTTCTAGAATAAGAGTTTCACCTTCAGTTTGAACATACTATAACTCACTGTCAATCTTTGCACAGTCGAAGTAGTTTTCACTTGAAATGAAAAGATGAGAAATAGTAGGTGTAATACTCCATCTCTGTGAGTGGATGTGCTCTTACAAAGAAGGAGCCATGTTAACAGATCCTGCATAGGATATTTTTGGACACTGTTATTTGAGTTATAGTTTTTACTTTTTCATTTTGGATTTTGTGAGAAAAGAGCTAATAAGTATATGACTTTTGCTGTTAGTATTTATTTAACTTGATTTTGAAATGTGATCTTTTTGACAGGTCAAAGAAATTCATCGATCCTCTTTATCAGGTATGGGAAGACATGAGTGCAGAAGAGCTTCAGGAGTTTAAGAAACCGATTAAAAAGGTAAATAAAGTTGTGATTTCAATACACTTTCTGGGAATCTCCTATATGGCTATAGATCACAGTAAAAGAGTTAAAGGCATTGTTACATTTGAATACTGTATTTGTTCATTCAGCCATTACGGAACACCAGATGCAGGTTATGTTCTTATGAGAAGAGTATCTGCCTTTTTTGTTTGTTTGTTTGTTAAAGATTTATATATTTATTTTTGGCGGTGCTGGGTCTTTGTTGCTGTGTGGGTTTTCTGTAGTTTCGATGTGCAGGGGCTACTCTGTTGTGGTGTGTGGGTTTCTCATGGTAGTGGCTTCTCTCGTTGCGGAGCATGGGCTCCAGGGGCGCGAGCTTCAGTGGGTGTGGCACGAGAGCTTAGTTGCTCCACAGCAGTGGGATCTTCCCAGACCAGAGATTGAACCTGTGTCTCCTGCATTGGCAGGCGGATTCTTAACCACTCGACCACAAGGGAAGTCCTGCTTGCTTTTTAATGAATTGTTCAAACCAGATAGCGCACATGCTGACTCTGGGACGTGAAGGATAATTAGAAATCAGCTTAACAAATTTAGATCTTTACCACCAAGAAACAGTCTCACATTTGCTTATTGCTGAAACGTCCCCAGAAGTTCACACTAATTTTGTAGGTCTTCATAAATAGGTGCTGAAGATAGGAATGTCACCATCTGTTTCTTTGTGGCACATTCATTTCTTCATTAAAAATCAGATTTAATATGCCTTTCTTTTTCATAAGTTACCATTGGAATGCTTTTTATTTTCATTCTTTCTTTAAATTTTGCATTTGAGGAAGGTGGTTATTTATTCCATGTTACGTTAGATTGAGCAAGAGTGATATATCATGTTACCTGTCCTCCTTGAACTTAAAATCTGTTTAAAAAAAAAAAAAATCAGATTTTAAAGAGATGTTCACAATGTGTCATGAGCAATTGTGTGAATGGTTTGTAATAAAGAGGTATGCACCAGAGGGAGCCTTCAAAATGAAGATTTTTTTTTTCCTTCACTTTTTTTTTTTCTCCAGAAGTAGCACATTTCTGAGGAAAGGAATTCTTGAAAGCATTTCAAACTGCTGCTTGCAATCTTGTTTGTAATCTCTGTTTTTATGCAGGAGGTGGTAGAAGATGAGGAAGATGATTTTTTGAAAGGTGAAGTTGGAATCACACCGAGCTCCTTTGACGCGCATTTCCGCAGCCCTTCAAGTAGTGTGGGCTCCCCACCTGTCTTATACCTGCCGGACCAGTCCCCCCTGGTCACAAGGATTTGTGACTGAGGCTGCCATTCCTCCCATAGTGCCCTTCAGTACTGGGTTTCATCCTGTTCGAGTGTTTCTTTGAACTTGAGCGAGTACATGCTTCAGGCATCTTACTTTCAAGTTAGACTTACTCTGGTGTCTGAACAGATGTGGTTGGGTTTTTTGTTTTCTTCTTTTTTTTTTTTTTTTCTGTTTTGTTCCTGTAGAGACTAAAGGAAAAGACAGAGTATCATGTGCAATATTTTACAGTGGAGTTGGTGATAAATGTTGAAAGCTTGGCTCATACTTACAAGACTTTGTTGACACAATATCTTTTCACTGAAAAGTCCTCTAGGACACTCTTTAAAGTCTTCAGAATGAGTTTAACTACTTTGGATACACTGTATACCCTCTGCCTAATTGCATTTGTGTTCTGGAGTTTCAGTGGGGTGTAGGGAACATAGGAGGACAGATGGGGGAGGCGGCCAGGGCTGGTCCTGGATGCTGCAGGTTGGAGCTGGCACTGAAGGAGATCTCCAAGGACTTCAGAAACCAACAGACGCCTGGAGGGAAGAGAGAGAGGACTAGAAAAGCAGAATCAGACAGATCATACATTTGTGAGTGCAAAAATGGATTTAAGAGGAAAAAAGGAGTTCTGGGTTAATGTAATTCACAGTGACTAAAAGAGGGGTTGAACTTTTATATAACACAGTATTTTATCTTGAGGCTCCCAAGAGTGCTGTTAGAACTGGAACTACTTGTTCGCGGTGGAATGTTGTGTTGGTAACTGAGAATTCCTTTGTCCAGAAGTGGGGGAAGAGGGGATTTTAGGTTATTTGGTGGAATGGTTTTGCTAGCAACAAGAGGCCAGGGTTATAGCGCAGTCCCTGTCTACTGGCTATTCATCGTATCATGAATTCCAGCTCACTGAAATCTTCCTCTCTCGAGTCTCTTTTTGTATTTTTATAACCAAACACTGAGCGAGAGGAGTCTAAACAACATTGCTGTATAACAGACTTACGCAAGCGCTGCTAGAGTCATTTTGAAGCTCCTGCATATTTTAGCTTCCTTTGTTATCTGTGTACTTTGTTGTTATTTGTGAAAATGGACATCTTTAAATATATTTATTTTTCTGTCACTTTTCCTATTCTTTATTTAAAGTTAAGCGATATTTTCTTGATCACAAATATTTTGTAATGAAATACTTTTCTCTTTCCTAGGGCTTTGTATGCTCTTGTATATTACATTGATGGCATTGTAGAATTTGGAGTTTCAGTCTGTAAATACGTTTTTGAAAAACAAATTTTTATTGTTTTAAAAAGTTTTGGATATTGGTGATTTTCTTTTGGTGACTTGGTGGAAGGTCCTTTGAGAGCCTTTAGGTTCTCTTTCTAACTGCTGACAAAAAGATGGGATTTTTGTATAGTGCCTAAAATGAGTGATTGAAAATGTGTCCATAGAAATTAACAGTGAGTGGAGTCTTTGTGAGTTGGGGAATAGCTTTAATGTAGAAGGATATATTTACATAGAAGTCTAAAATTTCAAAGGAGTTGGAAAAAAAACCCTATTGTGAGAATAAAACAGTGACGTGGTTAACTTGGAACTTTTGTTCTTACACTCTCTGAGCTCCACTTTGAAAATAAAAGTGGAAATTAATAACTACTTGTGAGGATTTGATGAACATTCATGTAAAGTCGGTTGTTTCACCACCTTGGGTAAAGGGAGATACCCCGATAAAGAGGCTTGTCACAAAAATGTTCTTCTGATTTCTGTGGTTTTTTTCCTTAATTGACCTACTGTATTAAAGCACCATTTTGCAATATAAAACTGAAATTGAGACTTTACTAAACTGAGACTTTATTAAAGAGGCAAAAATAATTGTCAATGTGTTTGCAAGTTGTTGTTTAGTCACTAGGTTGTATCTGACTCTTTTGCAACCCCATGGACTATAGCCCAAAGCCCACCAGGCTTCTCTATCCACGAGGTTTCCCAGGCAAGAATACTGGAGTGGATTGCCGTTTCCTTCTCGAGGGGATCTTCCCAACCCAGGGATCAAACCCACGTTTTCTGCATTGGCAGGTAGATTCTTTACCACTGGGGCACCAGGGAAGGTCAGGTTGCAAGTACTCAGAAATAGTTGCATATTGGTGATGAGGATCACTTCTAGAGGGCATCCCACCCAACTGGTCCAAGGAGAACAAACACTTCCAGAAAGTTACAGGTTTTTAAGGAACATCTGTGAAAAAGACACGACTGAGCAACTTCACTTTTCACTTTCATGCATTGGAGAAGGAAATGGCAACCCACTCCAGTGTTCTTGCCTAGAGAATCCCAGGGACGGGGGAGCCTGGTGGGCTGCCGTCTATGGGGTCGCACAGAGTTGGACATGACTGAAGTGACTTAGCAGCAGCAGTGAAAAAAAAAGTTGTTTAATCTCCTTCGGAATTATGTGAAAACAGGATTTTTCTATCCCTCTTATTCAAAAGCAGGCTTTCAATGGAGTAGGAGTCCCAGGGTCCATCATTTTGTCTGCCTGCTACGGGTGGGCCTTCTTTAATGAGAAGTGGCTAATTCTTACAGATGTGAAAGGACTTGTAAAGTGTCGAGGGTGTCAGACATGTCTTCTTTCTGAGGAACTGTGTGACCCTGAGCAAGTTACCTAGCCTCTCTGAGCTCCACTTTGAAAATAAAAGTGGAAATTACTAATAACTACTTCACGGTTGTGATGATTTGATGAACGTTCATGTAAAGTCAGTTGTTTCACCACCTTGGGAGAAAGTTACGCAGGAAGCATGGAAAAGTCTTTTCAAGACGAAGATAACTTCCATTTCTCCCATGTTTACCTATTTGGTACCAACTTAAACAACCTCAACTGGAGGAGAAGGGTCCGGAGGCTCTGCTTGCCAGGCAGTGCTTACTGCAGCATCCTAGAGACAGTCTAATAATTTTTGCTGTGTGTGAAGTACGTCCCCCTTGATCATCTCACCATTATGACTTTTCTAAAATTGTTTCGTTCATTGTGGAGTCATCTATTTGAATAGTATTGGCTCCAAGGTGAGAAGCCTCGCACCAGTGTACCTGTCCTCAGTAGGTTCTGTAGGGCATTTTGCTGATCTTTACTCAGCAAAGTCACTTGTAAAGTAAAGGGCTTTTCTTAGCCCATCTCTGAGTGCCTATTAAATGTCAAGCATCAAGCATTATTGTGCCTACTTGCGTCCTAAGTTGCTTCCGTTGAGTCTGACTCTACAGACCCCTATGGACTGTAGCCCACCAGGCTCTCTGTCCATTGAATTCTCCAGGCAGGAGTCATGGAATGGGTTGCTTTCCTCCTCCAGGAGATCTTCCCAACCAGGGATCGAACTGGCAGCTTTTTAGTCTCCTGCGTTAGCAGGCAGGTTCTTTTACCACCCGCGCCACCTGGGAAGCCATGATCTGGAAGAGATCATTATTAGTGATATCTAAATGTGCGGGGCTAGCAAACTTCAGGCTCCATTTTTTCATCTTAAAACAGTTTATCATTAAATACAGCCCTTTGAAGCAACAGGGCAGGTTCGCAGACTTGCTGTAGTTCACTATGATGAACTTAGGCAGGCGACCCCAGTGCCCAAACTCAGGCCAAGTTGGCTGAATTGTGAGCCTGGCTGCCGCTGCTGCTGCTGCTGCTTGCTAAGTCGCTTCAGTCGTGTCCGACTCTGTGCGACCCCATAGACGGCAGCCCACCAGGCTCCCCCGTCCCTGGGATTCTCCAGGCAAGAACACTGGGGTGGATTGCCATTTCCTTCTCCAACGCGTGTGTAAGTGAAAAGCGATAGTGAAGTCGCTCAGTCGTCTCCGACTCTTAGCGACCCCATGGACTGTAGCCTACCAGGCACCTCCGTCCATGGGATTTTCCAGACAAGAGTACTGGAGTGGGGTGCCATTGCCTTCTCCTGTGAGCCTGGAGCTGAGGGCAAAGGCCCTCTGGAGAAGCGCGCCTCCTCCCTATCCTGCGTGTCTTTCCACGCTTTCAGAACTACATTTCCCAGCGCCCCTTGCGGAGGAGGCGGGCTCCCTCCGGTTTGTACTACGTTTCCCATGGGGCCCTGCGACCCCGCTCTAGATTTCCTTATCTTCTTGGGACTGCGCCTCCGTCGGACTCCATTTCCCGGAGGCACGCGCGGCACGGCGCGGCGGGGCGGGGCGGGGCGGGGGGTGGCCCGAGGCTGGGGGCGGAGGGCCGCCCGGGGGTGGGGAGGCCGCTGCCTCCCTGGGCCTGCCCGGGCGGCCGCCTCCGCGATGCCGCTGCTCGTGGACGGGCGGCGAGTGCGGCTTCCGCAGTCCGCCGGGGACCTGGTCCGAGCCCACCCGCTTCTGGAGGTGAGCAGAGCCCGGGCGGGGGGCTACGAGGCGGGCCCGAGGGAACCCGCAGGCGGGCCAGAGCCCTCCTCAGCCCGCCAACGCCGGCACCACCAGCTCTTCCCGGAGTCAGGCTCGAAACTTGGCGCAGCCGAGGTGCTGTCGGCACATCCGGAGCCTGGGCTTGAGGCGTCTGTGGAGCTTTTACCTTCTTTGGACCTTACAGGGCATCTGCGGAGGCCCCACTCTTTTTCCAGAAGAGGGGACGGGGGCCCCGAGAGGTTAGGTGACTTGCCCAAGGTCGCCCAGCAGCTCGGCTGGAGGACACGCCGGGACCCCCTCTTCACACATAGGTCGGTCCCAGCCCCCCAACTTCGGATTTTGACCCGTTTAGGCGAATCTGGGCAGCGCCCTGGGTCGCTCCCTCGCCGCGCATCCCCACCCGCGGTGAGTGCAGCGCCCTCCTGGGGTTTTCAGGAAGCCGGAGGTTGTTCCGGGTGTGGGCAGGGGCATCCCGGCGGGTCCCCTGGGCATCTGGCCCTGGGGTGTGGGGCTCCCCGGTATTTTTAGACGGAAGAAAGGGCCCTCCGTGTTTTCCCCCCGCTGGGCTGTGTTGAGGACCACACCCTATGGGAGGTTTTTTTTGTTGTTTCCTGCTTTTGTCCTTAGACCTCTGAACCCTTATTCGATGCATAAGCGGACACTGTTTGGAAAACGGTTTTTACTGTTAAAAAAAAAAAATCGGAACCAAACCTCCCACTTGCCCCAGATCCAGTACAACCCATTTCATGGATTTAAGAGATGCCCGCTGAGCCCCTCATGTGCCTTGATTATGGCTTTTGCCTCTTTCCTTACAGTCAGGGTATGTATAGGGTGGGGATGGTTTTTATGTTTTTTAGCCATTGAGTGGCTCAAACACCATAACTGTTAATTAAGTGCCATACAGGGGAAAACGCCCCTTTTCACTCTGCAAAGTGAATCTCAGGAATCTGGCCAAGTCTGTGGGCTTAGGAAAGATATTCTTGAGGTTTCTTCTGTACCAGTTGGGCGGTGTGTAATGATTTTGTCCAGCAGGCTTGCTTTGTTTTCCTTGATCTCCGCCTCCCCTGGCGAGAACAAGCTTCCTGAAGGCAGAGTATGTGTCTTCCCTTTGTATCCTCAGAGCCTAGGGCAGACCCTGGCAGTGAATTTGTGCTTTGTAAATATGTGTTACACAAATGAGTGAGCAGAATGACCCCTGAAAAATGAGGCAATGTTAATGACAAGGGAAGAGGGGACAACTCTGTGTGATTCTCAACTTAGATTTCAAGAAAGCCATAGTAGTATCAGCCAGCACATACCGGCCGCCCAGCGGACACTGGTCATCGTGTTAAGCGCTTTCCTCCTCGTGCTCTGTCACTGCCACACCATTAACTGCTGAAGCTGGGACTGGGACTCACCAAGGGGAAAAAGTTGCAGCTGCCTAAAGAACGTAGTGACACTCTATATTTATGTCTGTTAGAAAGTTTCTATGAAAAAGTTAGTCCACGGCAGCACCCTAAGTGTGGAGAGAAGGGGAATGAGGTGAGATACCAGGAACCTCTAGAAGGGAGGTTTGGCCTCTGGGGAGACTCGGCCTAGAAAGGCTGTGGAGTGGGGACCAGTTTGCCTTACAGGAGTGTGGCTGGGGTGGGTGGCCTAAGGGGAGAGGGGAGGCATTCTTGCTGGGCCAACTGGACTGTGCCCCCGGCCCCTGGGCAGGGCAGGAGGGGCTCCGAGGGCGGGTGAACTGGCTGGTTTCCCTGGCACAGAGGGCAGGAGGGCAGAATGGGAGGCAAGCCGGAAGAGGTCGGTCATACTTAGGTTGCAGAGGTTTAGATGGGTCGATCAGCCGACACACAGTGTAGAGAAATGAAAGGTTTAATTATTATTTGTTTAATAGCAAGCAGTATCCCCTCGGTAAGAAAAAAGAAGGCTCAAAAAGAAGAAAAAAGAATCTGACTGCAGCCATGCTTCACACTTTGGTGAATAGCCTTACAGAGGTTTTTCTTTGTACATGACGCACTTTTTTACATGGTAGCGTACTGTATCTTCTGTTCTATAAGGTGTCTCTTTTCCTGTGACAGCAGGTTGTAAGTATGCAGTAGCAGCCGTTACTAGCCTGTCTACAGCTATGTTTAGCATAGGATCATAACAGCAGCAACAGTAAGAGCAGTGCTGTGGAGCTCGCCGGGCATCCCAGCCCTAGGAGGCAGGTACTACTGCTGTTCCCATTCTACAGGTGGGGACTCTGAGGCACGGAGGGTGGAGTAAGTTGCCCAAGGTTTTGCATGCTGCGAGAGGTGAACCCTGGCGGGTTTGCCTTTGCCTCTGGAGCAGTGCTGCTCAGTACGGTAGCCATTGGCCACAGGTGGCAGTTTACATTTAGTTAAAATTCAATAAAATTTAAAAATCAGCTCCTCAGTCACACTGGGCTTCCCAAGTGGCTCAGTGGTTAAAGAATCCCCCTGCAGTGCAGGAGACGCAGGAGATGCGGGTTCTATCGTGGGGTTGGGAAGATTCCCCTGGAGGAGGGCAAGGCAACCCCCTCCAGTATTCTTGCCTGGAGAATCCCATGGACAGAGGAGCCTGGCGGGCTACAGTCCATGGGGTCGCAAAGAGTTGGACACGACTGAAGCGACGTGAGCGCACACACAGTCACACTAGCCACGTTTCAAGTGCTCGACAGTCATGAGTGACAGCGGCTGCAGGATGAGACCGAGCGGGTGCAGATGCTGCCGTCCCCGCGGAGAGCGCCCTCGGCCCGTGCGGTCCAGAGCCTCCGCGCTTATCCAGCCTCTGGATGCTCAGGATCCAGTCCCTCAGCATCTTAGGACTTAATGGTCCCATGGAATTCCACATAACGTAGTTCCTGCTTTTAAGCATGCGAGACATTTCTGCTCTTTCCCCTTGAGGAACATTCACAGAGCTGAATCTTTATAAACCCCTGTAATTATCCCATGGAAGGGCTTTTTGAGCAGAAAAGCCCTGTAACAGAACCAGTGTTTTGAAGCAAGGATGTGGGCAGCCATCGCAAGGAGAGAGTGGGTAGGGGAGACCTCAGGGTCAGGACCGGGGAGCAGAGGTGGGGAGTAGGGACAGCCACTCCCCGCAGGCCTGCTCCCAGTTAATCCTCCCACAACCTAAGCAGTGGCCTCGTTTCCCAGAGGATGGGATGAAGCACAGGGGCTCAGGCTCTGCCCAGGTCACTCACTCCAGGACAGGGAGGGGTGCCCCCTACTCCCAGCATTGTCATGCCTTGTATCTTTTCTAGGGGCACAAGTTGCAGGAATTGAGGTGAGAGGTGCATGGGGTTCAGTGGAAGAATTCTCACCTCCCATACAGGAGACCCCGGGTCCTATTCTCAGCCACAGTATCATTGTGCTCCCGTTTCTTGGGCTTCCCAGGTGGCTCAGCAGTAAAGGAGCCACCTGCCAATGCAGGAGATGCAGGTTCGATCCCTGGCTCAGGAAGATCCCCTGGAGGAGGAAATGGCAACCCACTCCAGTAATCTTTGCTGGGAAATCCCATGGACAGAGAAGCCTGGCGGGCTACGGTCCATGGGGTCGCAAAGAGAGTCAGACACGACTGAGTGATTGAACAGCTACAACTGCAGGTGTAAGGGAAGACTGGCCGGAGACAGGGAGGCCCTGTGGAGGGAGCGAGGCTCAGTCCCGAGGGCCGGGCTGGGCGGCGCTTTCATACTTGCTTTCCCGTTTTTGAAGGAAGAACAGACAGAGTCTGGCAGAGGGCTGAGGGGGACTTAGTCGTCCTCTGGGGTGCACCTCAGTGATGGTTGAACGCAGGGACAGTCAGCTACAGCCATGGGCCGCGTTCTGTTGGCGGATGACCCACCAGCCCAGAGTGGTTTCTGCATTTTTAAACGATGAGGGGAAAGAAAGGAATGCTTCCTGACCCGTGAAATATGAACTCTCGTGAAATTCAGTGTTCGGTGTCACCCATGAATATTTTCTGGGGACACGGCCGTTTGTCACGTGTTCTCTGTTGATTTCACACTGAGAAGCTGAAACCGCACGGTCTGCTAAGCCCCAAATATTTACCGTCTGGCCCTTTTCTGAAACAAGTGCACTGACCCCGGGGATAAGAGGACAGTGCCCTCCGATAGGAACTGAGAAATGAGGGTGAGCAGTAGCAGGAGAGCCTGAGGGAAAGGTCTGGGGTTTTGTGTGTGTGTGTGAATCTGAGTGTTCAGAACATTCAAAAAAACTTGAGAAACCTGGGGCTGCTTTTATTTCAGAAAGGATATGAGTTTATATAGTAGGGCTGGGTGCTTTTTCTTAGAGGAGAACTTTGGCTAATCTTCTTTGAAAGTGACAGACCAAAGCAACGTCGCTGTTTTCCCTTTCAGGCCGTCCTCTCTCCTGATCAGTGCGCTTCTGTTTCTCTGGGAAACAGTAGGCGCTGTGTAAATCAGAGACGTTGTGATTTGGGGTTCTTAGGTAAACAAGTGATAATTCATTCCTCAGAAATAGCTTTGCTTTTGGGTGGTGACCCAGTTGTGAAAAGAAGCGGTAAAAATTTGCCTTGACTCCTCCCTCCCTCTCCCCGAAACGAACCAAAAGAGGTGAGTATTAAAGGAATGATTAAAAAAAAAAGGAAATTCTGCATTCTCCTTTATCTTACCTTGAATTGAGGTGAGAAGTGGTATGAAAAGGAAGAGCGCTCACTGCTCTGAGGTGTGAGTTTTTGCACAATCGGCTGCATTTCTTTCTCCTTGACTCGGCCATCGGATCGCACACTGTGCTTCATTCAGTCCTTCGTTCCTTTCTTTTTAGAAAAATATTTTAAATTGAAGTATAGTTAATTTGCGATGTGTTGATTCCTGCTGTATAGCAGTGATTCCATTTTATGTATTTATATTCTTTCTCATATTCTTTTCCATTGTCATTTATTACAGGATACTGACTGGTTCCCTGTGCTACATACAATTAGGACCTTATTTATCCATTCTGTATGTAATAGTGTGCATCTGCTAATCCCCAATTTAATTCCTTTCTGAAGTGGTTCCTCACTGTTTCTCACTGTACTTCCTCTCTGTGACTGCTGCCTCGCTTCTAATTAGTGGAGGTTTATTAGAAGAGAACTCTCTACAACTCATCGAATGGATTGTCATGTTCTGTTCTATCTCTTGTATTTTGTCCAGTAAGCCAGCACTAACCGAAATTAGCCCCAGCTGTGAGGAATGGCCGGCAGCCAGTGTAAGTCTATAAAAATGTTTCCTGGTCTAGACAAGTACCTACATGCTCTGTGTTTGCACACGTGGTTAGGAAATTGTTTATTGAGGAGTTTATTTTTTGTAAGTAAGAAGGAAATTAGGATACATTTTAGCAATGCATCAATTTGACATTTTTGGAAAAAAAAAAGTTTAATTCTCATTAAAGAATTAATTGGGCTTCCCTGGTGGCTCAGACAGTAAAGAATCTGCCTGCAATGCAGGCAATCTGGGTTTGATCTCTGGGTCGGGAAGATCCCCCAGAGGAGGGAATGGCAACCCACTCCAGTATTTTTGCCTGGGAAATCCCATGGACAGAGGAGCCTGGTGGGCTACAGTTCCGGGATTGCGAAGTCGGACACAACTGAGCAACTGAGCGAAGAATTAACTGGCCACCTGAGTTTTCCCTGCTCCAGATTTACTACATAAGAATTTATACAGATACTCGGTGGACACCTAATGTTACCCTACCTTTTCATTAGTTTGCTTATTTATGAGTTCTCTTTTTTGGTTCTCTACTGTAGCCTTTTTTTTTTCTTTTGGGCCACGCCATGTGGCATGTGGAATGTTCCCTAACCAGGGATTCAACCCGTGCCCCCAGCATGGGATGCTCAGCGTCCTAACACTGGACCACCAGGGAAATCCCCTGGTTTTCTACTTTAATAACATAATTACCTCATAGGGCACTTGGAGAATAGAGGAACGACAGCTGGGACAGTTAAATGCCGTGCGTTGGCCTTGTTCCAGCACCATCATGGTTATATTGGCGGCTCCTTCCAGTATTTTCCCCTATGTGTAGTAACATTTTCAGCATTGTCGTACTAATAGCATATTTACAGCTTAAATTTCTGTTTTCCCACTCTTGTGTCTCGCTCTTCAGTTTTACTTTTCTCAAAGCTCCTTTCCCGTAGTCTTCATTGTTGGCGACTGTGCAGTTAACAGCTGTGAGCCGGTTCTGCACAATGGCTTACCTTTTCTGTTGTCGTCCCCAGCTTCGTGCCGTTCCCGGTAACACAGGGATAAGCGCATGGGCATTTGGGGTTATTCCCACAGTACAGGTTTCCAGAGCGGGGATTACTAGGTTGGGGCATAGGGAAGGCTTGGACCCATCCTCATCTTTAAAGAGAGTGAAGAAGGGCTGTCATTTCTGAACCACTCACTCCACTAGTCCATCTGATCCGATTCTCTTTATAGTTGCAAAGAATTGTGGGAAAAGATCTTTGCATCTTATTTCATAGGTTTTAGAATGTTGTTCTCTAGGGTGAAAAAAACCCAGAACTTCCTTGCTTTCTTCATTGTTCCACATGGTAGTGTTTTTATTTATCCCACTGCGTTTTTATTTTAGCCTTTCTGTCAGATAATACACACACCTCAGACCTCACAAGGGTCTGTTTCCACCTAGGGCGCACTTTGGCTCTCTCCACCTATCTAGTTACTCAGTCCTCACTAATTTCCATCACTATTTTATTTTTTTTTTTAATTAAACAGGAAAGAGCCAGACTTCTCAGAGGTCAGTCTGTTCAACAAGTGGGACCCCAGGGCCTTCTGTATGTTCAGCAAAGAGAGCTTGCAGTGACCTCCCCAAAGGATGGTAGGTTAGGAACCAGTGAATTGGGCCTTCTCCCCAAAGGCTAGTGGATATTTTATTTTATTTCTTTTTTAAACAGGCTCCATCTCCATTCTGGGTTCTGATGATGCCACCACTTGTCACATTGTGGTCCTGAGGCACACAGGTATGACGAGAGACACCAGGAAACCGTTCCTTACCTGGACCCACCGCGTGGGACCACGAGCGTCTCGATTTGCGTTTCCTGGCTCCGCTCACCTCTCCTCCGTCTGCATGGCCCCTCCCCGAGGCCCTGGTCAGATGGGTTGGCTGGGCAGCCCAGACGTCTCTGTTTTTCCTTCTTGCAGGCTGTTCAAAGATGAGGCGGTCCGAATGGACAGGCGTAGACCTGGGCTGCGCCCCGTGTTCTCATCGGGAATAACATGAGCCGTTTCACCCTTGTTCTTCAGGTAATGGGGCTACCTGCTTGACACACTGTGACGGAAGCGACACCAAAGCTGAGGTCCCCTTGATCATGAACGCCATAAAATCCTTTTCCGACCACACTCAATGTGGAAGGTGAGCGCCCCGCTCCTGCGTTGCGGCCTGTGGGGAACTTGGCCCCGTCGTGTAGGGGAAGCTGCCGGGGCGCGCGCCCTCGCCTCAGCAGCTGCTCAGGGAAGAGTGGGCGACGGGACTCGGGGCCGGCCCCGGAAGGAGGGTCTGGCTTTGAACCTGCAGCTGTGTGCTCGGTGGCGCGCTCGGCCCTGTGTCCGCCCGTGCCTTGTGGGCCAGCAGTGGAACTCTCCCTTTCTTCAGGAGGTGTTTGTTGAACGTTTCCTGTGAACTAGAACTGGTCACAGGTGCCAGGGGCCTCGCAGTGAACGGGGGAGACAAAACCCTGCCCCGGGGCTCACAGTCCACGGGGAGGAGACGCCAGCAAAGCAGGATGTTAAGTAGCGGATGGGCTGCGAGGAAAAGGAGGGTGGGAACGAATGAAGGGCATCAGCGTTGCAGACTGTGTGCAAGACTGGCGCCCGCCTGGGCGCCCACCACAGCGCCCGCCTGCTCACCAGTGACAGACAGCGTGGTCCCCTCTGCTTCCCACGTGCGGCCCCCAGGCTGGGCTCTCAGGAGCCACGTGGCTACTTACGGGAGCCACGACCCCAGCCAGGCTGTCCGGCTGGTGCTCGCTGTCACCTCCCCTTTCTCTCTCATCGCCAGGCCTGGCAGGCATGGCTCTCATCTTATTTGAAGTCTGGGGCAGCAGTTCACTGGAATGAACTAGCCTAGTCATACACACGTTCTTCAAATCCCAGGGATTTAAGGAAGGCCTCCTCGCTGTCACAGTTCCCCTAGTGGAACACAGACCCTTGCTGGGTCTCTGAATGGCCTGGGCTGGCCTCAACCTTGTGTCCTGTCGGACGCTGAGCCCGGCAGGTTATATAGCTGGACTGGGCTCCAGGCCCAGGGCCGTGGTTCTCAGCACACGGTTATGAGAGAGGATTCGAGGCCACCAGATGCTTCGTGCTGAGCCGTTGACACGGAAGATTCTGGGGCCTTCCTCAGGAGGGTTCTGTCTGTCAGTTGAAGGGAGTGTGAAAGGTGGCTGCACTCTCTTGAGTTCGGGTCCCCAGGTCGAGGATGGGGGTTAGCAGAGAAGTGAGCCTGGGAAACACAGGGTTAACAGAGTTGATGCAGTTTTTCCAGCTATAGGGTTTCCTGGAGCTTTGCTCTGCTGCTGTGCGTGGTGTCTCCCCTGGGAGCGGGCGAGGCCTGCCAAGCTTATTTAACCCCAAGAACACTTTTCTGTCTCGTGCGGCCAGTGTTCAGGGGGACACACTGAGGAAAAAGCTGGTCTCATAGATAAGCATGCGCTTCAGACGCTGACCCGGTTTCCTTCTCTGTAAAATGGAGATGAGACCCCTGTCTCTCCAAGACGCTTGCCTCCTGGTGGCGGAGATGCCCTCGCGCAGGGCCGGGTCAGTCTCGTCCCTCCCCGACCCTGCTGAGACTTTTAAGAGGTTTCTGAAGCATCCCGCTCAGGGCGGGTGAGTAGTCATCTTCTAGACCAGCCTTTCTTACTCTTGCCTCCCGGTGGCATCATGTTTGAGACACAGCGCCCCTGGGCCCCCGGGCAGAACCCCAGTGTGTGCTCCATGGCGTGAACAGGGCCAGGAGCCAGGAGCTGAGGCTCGGGGCAGACCCAGGCCTGCCGGGCCGAGCTGAGCCGTCCCGCCTCTGAGCACACCCTCCCGTCTCTTTGCCAGGCTGGAAGCGCACCTCGTGGGAGGCTTCAATGACGACAGGCAGTTGTCACAGAAACTGACTCATCAGCTCCTTAGTAAGTTCACTTATCCCCTCAAATCTGATAAAAATGTGTACCTATTTTTGCTTAGATGAAAATCTCAATTAGTACAGAACCTGCGAGGGGCACACCTGCTGGGAGCCACCCAAACTGTTCAGCTTGGAATCTTCCATAAACACTGGAGAGCAAAGAGCTAAATGTTTAGAGCTCACAGGATGGGGACAAGGTTTTCCTTCAAAACAGTAGGTGATGCCTCACAGTAAGCCTGTGAATTGTGTGGGAAAAAAACAAACCACCCTCCTGCAGAAATGTTCATGTTAATCTGCAGAAAGTTAAAATAACCCTGATAATACTATTTTTTTCTTGGTTAAATTAGCAAATACCACCATGAGAAAAAACAACGTTGTTCTGTGATTAACCATGAAGCAGCAAGGTGGGCGTACTTCCATCCTGCAGTACTTTGGTGGAGCCTTTGGTGGAACCTGGAAAGCCTTTTGGCATCATGGTCCATCACAGACCCAGTAATTTCTCTTTTGAGAATCTTTTCTAAGAAAATTAATCTGAAATGTGCATAGAGATTTACACCTGAAGGTGGGCAGTACATTATTTACAATAGGAAATCTAAATGTCCATTAGTAGAGGCATAGTTATACATACCATTAAAAAATATTTAACGAAGAGGTTTGAATTGCATGGGAAAATACCATGTACACACAATCAGGATGTGAAACTGTCTGCACAGTGTCCGAGCTCAGCTGCGCACGGGCAGATGCGGCAGGAAGTCACTCACTGTTAGGTGCTAGGATTATTGGCAGGAGAAGCCCATTCACTTACACCTTTAAAAGCCACATACTCCTTATACTCTTCTGTATTTTCCAAATGTTTCATAATGGTCAAATTTTTTTATGACCCATCATCAGGGAAAAACGTTCTTTAGGAAAAGGTTAAAATCTTATGACTCAGTTTGTCCTGCCAGCCTCTCAGAATAGGGAGAAGGAAAGTCTCTGTGGAAGTTTTCTCTGGGCCCAATGCTGGGAGCGCGTCTGACCCTTGGCAGGCAGGGTGCTGGGTGTCCGCTCACAGGTATCTGCCTCCGATGGACAGGCCAGGCTGTGGTCTAAGGGTGGTGGATCCCACCCTCCATCCCCCTCTTGTTCAGTGTATGCTCTGCTACTTAAGGGAACTTTTTTGACATCAGTTTTAAAATTCTCATTGTAGGTGAATTTGACAGACAAGAAGATGACATTCATTTGGTGACATTGTGTGTGACAGGTGAGCTCTGCCATCCTTCCCAGAGCAAAGCTGTAGCTTTGGGGGATGTTTTGCCCTCGCCCTGAAGGCAGGACCTCGCGTCTGTGCCTCAGTTGCAGACGGCACCACGCGTCGTCGGACTGCTGCCCTCCTCCAGCTTTCCCTGTATCTGCTGGCATGGCCCTCCCTGCCCTCCCACATCCAGATCCCGTGCAGCGTCCGCTGAGATCCTGACCGCCCCACCCTCCAAGGGCTCTCCTCTGACCTCCTCGGATTCTCAGCAGCCTCTTCCGTTTTCTAGGAAGGGGTGGGGCCGGTCCTGAGGACCTGCCTCCACGCATGTGGGTGATCGGAGGCTCAGAGTCTGGAAGGGCAGTTTGTTCCAATAACCTGACCGCCCCGGGCTCAGCTGGGAAACGGGACACAGGCCCTTTCATGTTCTGATCCCCCTGCCTTTGCAGGCAGGGGGAGCTCCTTGGCCTCTGTTTATAGAAAATAAAAGCAATTATTTAGTATTTCTTAAAAATTAGATCTTAAAATTCCCTTTTTTTTTTTTAATGTGTTAGAATTAAATGACCGGGAAGAAAATGAAAGCCACTTTCCAATAATATACGGCATTGGTAAGTAGCGTGTTGGGCGGAGGGTCTGTGATCTTACGCTGGTTAAAGGCCGATTCTGCAGCTGGTGGGCCCGGGGCTTTGAGTGTGGCAGAGCCTTAGGCCCAGGTCCTGACTCCTCTCTGGATCTGCTGGGTGAGCCTGGGCAAGGAGCTTACCTTCTCTGACCTTATGTCTACGAGAGAAAAAATTGTCCACATCCTAGACTGTGAAGGGAAACAAGGCAGCGAATAGAAAGCCTGGGCCTTGCCTGGTTAGGGGACAGCTTGATGTCAGTGGGCTCTGCTCCCCCAAGAGGCCCCTCTGTTTTTCTCTAGCCAGAGCTCTAGGGGCTGGAATGGGGCGATTTGAATCTTCTTATACTCAGGGAACTAATTAAGGTTCTGATGGAGAATAAAGAGCCTACAAAGCAAAGTGAAACCATCAGGCTAAAGATGGTTAGCCTGAAAGAAAGCCAGAGTGTCCCTTCCTCCTGTGACAGCCCCTGGGACTCCTGCGGCATTAACAGGCTGGGAGTGGCTGTCTTTATGTATTTGCTGTAAGTATTTATTTGGCTGCATTGGGTCTCAGTTGTGGCACGTGGGGTTTTCTCTTGCGGTGCCTGGGCCTCTCTCTAGTTGAGGCACTACTGAGAGCTCAGTAGTTGAGGTGAGGGCTTAACTGCCCTGCTGCATGTGCGATCAGCACCAGGGACTGAACCCCTGCATTGGAAGGCAGATTTTGAACCACTGTACCACCAGGGAAGTCCTGAGACTGGCTGTCTCTACAGAGGGTTTCTGCCATATTCCTAACGTTCAGTTTATTTGGCAGGGTGTTCACTGCTTTATTCTCTATCCTTTGTATGTCAGAAACAGTCATAACCAACACACACCGCCAGCCCGGGCGCCGATCCCAGGCCACGTCCGCAGCCTTGTCTTGTCAAGGCTTGTCTTCCTTGTCACAGGGCTGAGCAGGGAGGCCTTGCCACGGGCTGCCTGAAGAGATGGCGCGTCTCCCGGGTGGGGGCGGCCCTTGGTCTGGAACCAGGTCTTACTGGGTCCAGCTCGGGCCTCAGCACTTCTCAGTGAGACGCCTGGCCAAAGGGTTGCATTCTCCCTTCCCAGAAAGGGAGACTACCGACACGTAACTTTGTTCAGTCCTATCACGGGCGATGGTATGCGTGTGAGACTTACCGGCTCCTTTTGCCAATTGGAGTCATCCTGTTGTCCCCACAGCTATCAACATCAAAACTGCGGAAATCTACAGAGCCTCCTTCCAAGACCGAGGTCCGGAGGAGGAGCTGCGGGCTGCCCGAGCTTTAACAGGAGGACCAGTGAGTCCGACAGCATCTTGTCTTAACAGGGTGAAGGGAAAAGGGGGGGCATCAAACTCTAAAGCCTTGAGCTTTATCCACCTTGGAAATGAAAAGTTTCTGACGGCTTCTGGAAAGCTGCCCACGATCAGGAACCACCACACACTCACAGCACGTAGAGAAGAAAGAATGTTTTAGGTTAGAAGTGCAAGACCCCAGTTCTCTGCCCTGAAGATGTTGGGGATATATGTGAATCCCCCTGCATCCAGATCCAAACAAAATGAACCCCTTGTACTTTGTAAGAACTTTGCCACTGAAGTTACTGCAAAGAAAGGAGAGCTAAGTGGGGAGAAGAGGCTTTTCTCTTCTGTACTGCAGGTGATGCTGTCCCCAGACGAGGTCACTGGAAAGCAGTTTGCTGGGATGAATTGATGCCCAAAGAATAATCAGATCAGTTTAAAAGTCTGATTGCCTTTCGGTCTTTTTAGTTAGCTAACACCTTCATTTTAAAAGTTAGGGGAAAAAAAATAAGACTTACATGCTGTTTGAGGAACAAGTGAAAAAATCCTTTAAAAACACGTAATGTGAAAAAAACAGAAATCGCATCAGAGCACCCAACAGAAGTCTGCTTGCTTAGGAAAAGCTGCCATTTTCACTGGAAACGTCTGGACCCAGTGGTCTGTTTTGCCAACCCTTTGACATTGTTAGGTTTCCTTTCTCAATGTCTCAGGGAGAACAGTCTTGATTTAGCTAAGATTCAGGACATATTTTAGTCTCAGTAACCGAAATTGAACATTGCTGGTTAAGCTGGAAACTACCATTGGCACATTTGAGAATTCAGGGAATTGATCATTCGGCAAATTTTTACGAGTTGGCTTTTCCCTTCTTTTGAGGGGGCAACAGGCATGTGTGGTTTTAAGCTCCAAGATGACGAGGGGTGTGGACAAGGAGGCGGCGAGGGCACGGGCTTGGGTCAGACACACGGGGTCTGCAGCCCAGCCCTGACACTACAGACACGTGACTTTGGGCAGCAGGCCCATCTCTCTAAGCCTCAGGTCTCCAACCAAAATGGAAAAAACACCAGCTTCCTGCAGGATTGTTGTCAGAACTAAACAAAATGATGTCTGTCGCCCACCAAGTGCAGTACCAGACCGGTGGGAAGTAGTTAAGCGGCAGCTTGTTTCAGTGAGACCAAACTTGAAAGACGCTTCTCTACCAGATAAATGCCTTAAGTTCAAGACACGGGAGCCTGCGTTAAAGGCAGCATTTCCACCGATAACACTCCTTAAATTCTGCCCCTGAAATGTTCTTTTTTTAGATGATTAGCATTTATGATGCAAAGACAGAGCAACTTCGTATAGGACCGTATTCCTGGACGCCATTTCCCCATGTGGATTTCTGGTTGCAGCAAGATGATAAGCAGATACTAGAGGTGAGCATCTACAGGCTGGGCATCTCTCTGGCCCCTGGTTTCCTCATCTGTGGAAGAAGAGTGTATAGACGAGACAACAGCAGCTTTCCCTTCGGTGTCTGTGGAGGGCGCCATTCGCAGACCCTGCTGAGCTGCTCCCAATGTTAGTCGGGGGTGAGTGGATCCTGGGTAGATGTCTACGCAGCATAGCAACAGGCAGCCATCTACTTTGTTCTCGTTAACCCAGCACACCTGTTCCTTATGTAACTTTACAAATTATATATATTTATACAGTGATCCGAGAACAGCCTGATGAATGTGTAAGGAGCACAGAGACTCTTGACAGCTTTATCAAAGTAGGGAACAGAGCAGGTTCTCCTCTCACACCCCAAATCTTGTTTTTCCAGAACCTTTCCACATCACCCCTGGCTGAGCCCCCCCACTTTGTTGAACATATTAGATCTACCTTGATGTTTTTAAAGAAACATCCTTCTCCAGCTAACACACTGTTTCCTGGGAACAAGGCTCTACTCTACAAAAAAAATGAAGATGGCTTATGGGAAAAGATCTCTTCCCCAGGAAGCTAAAAAATAGGAATTACCAAAGAAAGCACCTCTCTGATACAACAGAAGACACCTGCTGGGGGCAGGGAAGAGTGTGAACTTGGAAACTTCCTCCATTGAGTCTGAGGTCTCTCTCCTTACTCAGTGTTTTTCAGATGACTTTAAAATAAAATCTTATTTTGGCAAAGGCATTTGTTTAGGTTTTCTTCTTGGTTAGTATTGAGGCCAGAGGAGAAGCTGGCTTTCTCACTGTTCTATAAGCAGCTATTTCAGATACTTGGGTAAGTCTGGGTAAGTCTTCCTAATTCTGCTATATTAGTGAATAAAGGAAAAATTGTCGTTTAGTTTAAAATGCAGAGGTGAGAATTTATACATCTCAGATTTTTTTTAACCTCAAAATACTTTAGAAGCATCAAATCCAAGCTTGATATTATGTATTTTTAGAAACCTTTATTCTTTTGAAGTTGTTATCCAAAAGGAAGTCACCGTGCCCAATTAATGCTAAGATTTACAAAGTGAACTACTGGGAACAATTTCAAGAACCTTTATTGAAACCAACATTCAAATAGTATCTCAAGGGTGAAATTCTGTTTCAGCAAAACCAATTTAACAATTTCAAATATATATAAAAACATTTAAAAATTAATCTTGTTAAAGGTGATAATTTCCCTTTCCCCCATTTTATCTGCTATACTTCATTGCACCAAAGAAACAGGGAAGACTTGTTTAATCATTTGCACCAGGAAGAAAAAAGGAAAACTGCATTTTGACAAGTGCCAAATGTCAGAAATCACATCAAATCAGAGTGTAATTATAGGCTTAATATGGTATAACTAAGGCTTTCAATTCGACAGTGCCAAACCCCATGTGAATTGCCACCATATTAAGGTCTCCCATAGCTTCACTGCTGGACTAAAAGGCACAGGGGCTGCTGCCGATGGTAAAGGAAGTGACGCAGTACTTAGAAACAGGCCGAAGTTAAGGGTTTACTTCGGCAGTCTTCTGGCCTGATCAGCCTGAGAAAGACTGCCCCTCTGGATCTTGTTTCTGAGTTGGGCCCAAAGGGCTGAGCTGCTGTGAACAGACACTCCAGAAGCTCCCGTGAGAACAGGTCAGAGGTGGACTTAAATTTAGAATTTCAGCATAACGAGGTGCTACACAGCATATTTAATACGAGGCTCTTAAGAGCAGCATCTGTTGAGTTTTCAGATATTAAACATAGAAATAGAAATGAGTACAGTCTGTACTTCTGTGCCAATTTAAAAGCTTTACCGGTATTTAAAAATATACATATATATAATATGGTTGAGAAGAGTCTGTACAGTCACTCTGCATAGAGGAGTTTTAATTTGTTTACAAACAGCATATAAAGGGGACACGGGCTGGCGGCAGAGCAGAGCCAGCAGCGGTGCCGGGTCCAGCCTGAGCTGCCGCCGCCGAGCGGACACGGCCCTGACCCACGTCTCGGGGGCAGCAGCAGCCAGCGGGGGTGCAGGCCAGGGCTTCTGACGCTCCTGTGTACAAGCCCATCACACCCACTCTCCTTCAAGCCAGACAGTCCAGCTGCATACTGCGACCTGATCCAACTGAACACCAAGTAAGACAGACGGCAGAGATCGCCGTCTGTGCAGCAGGGCCCCAGGGAACCCAGAAAGTTCTAGAAAGCTGTCTCACCAAGAACCTACTATGTGCAACCTAGTAACGTCTTCCATGTGTCTGTTTAGAAAGAGAAGCGCAAGTATTTCAAGTGGCAGGCACTTGAAATTCTCGTGTTTTTTGTGAATAAAAAGTGTATGGTAACGGGGGGGAAATGGTATTACTACAGTTGGGTAGACAGAAACAGTAGTTGTTGGTTGTTGTACAACACCCACAAAATCAGACATGTCAACTGCCCTCCCCCTCCCGGAGGCCTGGCTCTCAGGCACGTATTTGTGCGACCATCCCAGTTAAGCACAAATAACAGTAATTTCTCTCACATCAGCATGTGGCACGGTTCACATTTTCAGAATAACTTCATCTTCCCTGAAACAATATTCAGTACAGTCTCCAAGCAAACACTGAGTTTTATCTTAAGCTCTCTGGCTCTTCTACCTGCGGGCGGTCATCTTGCAGGCCCTGGGCCCCGTCCTGGAGAGCTCCAGGCGGCTCGGCTTCCGGAGGGGCGGGCGCCCCTGGGTGTCGCTCATGGCTGTTAGCTTCTGAGGCCTCTTGCCCACCCGACGGTTGCTCCATCTTCTCCAAGTCTTCGATGTGACTGACTGAGCTGGTCTCGCTGATGGCATCCGAGCCACGCAGGGACCTTTTAAATGGCTTCTGGCCTAGAAGATCAATGAGCAGCACTGACGCTTCAGGAAAGGGCTCCCCTGCGGCAGGAGCCAGCTGTGCTCTAAGCGATGTGTGTTTAATCACAGCAGAAATCCCAGGGATCCCTGGCTCTGAAGCATTAAGTGATGAGGCGAGAAATGAGAGCCGATGTGACACTAACATGCCCCCAGCGCCAGGGACCATGAGGGGACCCCAGCTGGGAGAAACTCAGAGGAGTAGACACAGGTTAAACGTGACGCTCCACAGGTGACTCCCCAAGGCTCAGAGATGGCTGAAGGGGCAGAGACGTGTGTGCTCAGTCACTTCAGTCGTGTCTGACTCTGCGACCCCATGGCCTGTAGGCCGCCAGGCTCCTCTGTCCTTGGAATTTCCCAGGCAAGAATACTGGAGAGGGTTGTCATGCCCTCCTCCAGGGGATCTTCCTGACCCAGGGATTGAACCCGTGTCTCTTAAGTCTCCTGCATTGGCAGGTGGGTTCTTTACCACTAGTGCCACCTGGGAAGCCCAGGGGCAGGGACCACTGTTCTTAAATGAAGAGAAATAGAACTTTGGGTTGAAGAACCAAGAAGACAGGAATGCAGGTCCTAAAAGCACTATGGGAGGCCAAGGGCATTTCCCCAGGGAATACAAACACCGTTCTTCAGTGTCAGTGAACTCAGGCATGGGGACTGACGTACCTGGAAGCCTCTGTTTGGCGCGAGTGCCTGTGGGGGTCTGAGGCGGTGTGACCCCTGAGCCTTGCACTTTGTAGACGTATGTGTGTTCTGTGGACTCCAGGGAGCCTGCGGGAAGGGGGCAGGGAGGTGTGGGGTAAGCGCCCAGCGCAGGCGGCCCTGCGGAGGCCCGTCAGCCTCGTTCCCCACGAGCTTCCGGCCAAGGCTCCAGCTCCCCGAGCCAGCTGCTGGTGGCTGAGCTGTGAGTGCTGGCCCCGTGGGGTGTTCCAGCCTCGTCCCCCCGCCATCCTGTGTGCGTGTGAAAGCAGCCAGCCTGCAGTGTGGCCCGAGTGTGCCGGGAGAGCCAGGCCCTGATGGGAAATGTCTTTTAGCAACAAGGAGTGGACGCCTCTTGGCTAAAGGCGGAGGCCTGGCGGGTTGAGAGTCAGATTGTCCCCTGCTGCCCTGTGACTGCATAGTCATCATTTCCTGGGGAATGGCCCAGGTTCGGGGAGCCTAATCCACTGGCAGAACAGCAACTGGGAGTACTCGCTGTTTGAACTAAAATGGCTACAGACTACAGCCTTTCACTTGCCCCGTGCAAAAGCAGCCCTCGACTGGGGCAAAACACTCATGAGAGCTGCAAAGAATATTAACACTGATCGGAACAGAAAGCTGCGTGGGCTTGGACCCCAGAAAGGGAGTCTTCTGGGGCACGGGCACCTGCCTCCGTGCTGTTCCAACTGTTGGGACAGAAGAGGAGGATGAGAGTCCAGGCAGACAAACCTCGCCTCCTCTCCGGTCCTGGCCCAGCGCCTGGTGTGAAGCCTGGGACGCACACACGGCTCCTCATCCCAGGACACCTGGCCAAACACTCCAGATGCGAGAGATTGGGAGGAAGGTAGTCCTACCTGCCGTCAGGTTGAACGTCCTTCCTTTTTGTGATGCTTGTACTGGAGAAAACCAGTTCAGCACGGATCCAACCACGGGGATCTGCCGTAACACCCCCTGCAAAACACAAGCGTTGCTCAAGGCCATGGTCCGGAGGCCAGCTCCCAGCCCGAGTCCCGCCGGGGGCCCAGCCCGGAGCCTCACCTCTTCCAGAAGCCGCTCCTCGTTTGCCTTCTGCAGCTGAACCTGAGCTTCCTGAATTCCTTTCCGAACCACTTCTGTCATGTTTTCCAGAAGCTGTGTTAAGACCAAGAAAGGCGTTATCTGTCCAAGCTGCTTGCTGGGGTTCTAGATTTATAAACACAGCACTGGGGATATTTTTCAAAAGTGTGTTAGTAAATGGCACTTTAACATGTCAGTGTGAAAATATAGCAGAAAATCAAACAGAAGAGGTCAAGACGCTAAAGGAGGCCTAGTGTTAGGCACCGTGGTGACTGGCCGCATTTGCCAGGGAAGAGAACTGCCCCTATGATCTGAACGTCCTACCAACAGGAAACAGACACAACAGGGACTTCCCTGGTGGTCCAGTGGTTAAGAATCTGCCTTCCAATGGAGGGGACATGAGTTCCATCCCTGGTCTGGGAACTAAGATCCCACATGTCTTGGGGCAACTAAACACGTCTATGTGTCACAACTGGAGAGCCTGCACTGCAGGAGGACCCAGTGCAGGCAGAAGGAAAAAAACAAGACACAGTGCTCAACATTCATGGAAACGGAGGCAGAAGTGATACAGGCGGGGTCAGAAAACTTTAAGATGCCCACCCATGAACCAAGAAAGTTGGCTCCTAGGCTCCATTTCAAACCCCTTTTCTTCTGCACCCCTCCTACCAAACATGAGTCAGGCCAGCCTCGCGCTGCTCCCTTTTCCCTCCCTTTGAGGGATTCCTAATGACTCACATATCTGGTGTGGAGAGCGTCCCGTAAGCCTGACAGCCTGGTCCTCTGTGCCAACTGGCCAAGAGCAGCAGGTCTATTACGGGCGGGAAGTTCTGTTACCTGAAGCACCATCCCATCCAGCCCCAGGACCAGCTCTGACCAGCTCTCCCCTGGCCTTGCGGGGCAGAGGTGATGTGAACGCATCTTCCTGAATGTGCATGCACCACCTCACTTGCTCATATACGTCTTTCCCAGGCTGGCTCGTGAGTTCACTGAGGGCAGGAACTGCCCTGGTACCTGCTCAACGCCTGGCTCGCAGGCGGCCTTTAAATACTTGGGGAAAGAATGAATGGACAGACATCACCGAGGGAAGCTTCTTCCTTTGTGACTCCAGCTAGTTGCCCAGGGAAAACCCAAACAAGGAATGAGGCACAGATTACTCTTACAGACCCTTGAGTCCTCCTCGATTTCTCGGGCTGTGACTGCAATGGTCTCCACTAGTTCAGAAATATCGATGTCATCACTCGCCATGCCAATGTAAATACAGCTCTTCATGCTTTTATACTCAGGGCCTGTGGGCAGAAACAACAGACTAACTTGGTTCCCAAGTCCGCTGTCATGAGTCAGACACAGGCCATTCTGTGCACACCACGCGGCCAGGCACGGGGCAGCCTCCCCGAGGGGGTGAGGGCATGGATCTACTGTGGATTCAGGACCCAGCGAGGCTGCGGCAGGGGCAGGAAGCTCTCTCATGCTATGAAGAGCTACACCACTTAAGACAGCCCAACTCCCTTTAGGCCAGTTAGAAAACGACTTCCAAAGTCCATAGCTGACTTATAGGAGTAATTACCCATTTTAAATGTAAGGTCAGATTCCAGTTCATTTAACTTTTTCAGAAGCCCAGCATGGATTTTTTCCCCTTCTGGATCCAATTTCAAACTGCTCTTATCATCATTAGCGTGTTCATACCTATAAACAATATCACATAACAGCACTTCAGTAATCTAAAATAAGTGTCCCTCTAGACACAGGACAACAGGTGGAGTAGAAGCTGCTAGAAGTTACCAAGGGTGTGGAAGGAGACACAGGGCAAAGGAGCCGCTCAGAGGGTCTCAAGAGTGAACCTTAAGAATGTCCCAGGGGAGCCCAAGTCTCCAGGTACATGAAATGTACAAAGAGGGGCATGGTCAGGAAGCCCCATCACTCGTAAGAGGAACAGGAGGCTTCTCTCATCCTGAGAGGGGACAAAGGGACTCAAGACGCCCACTGAGTCAGAGGTTGGAGGGTCTGCCCGCACTGGGAAGTGGTTCTCCGGGGTCAGTGGTACACTAGTAACTTTCAAGTTGGAGCAGAAAGAACACACAGCAACTCCTGCTTCACTGAGCGCGTGCTGGGCCGCTTGCCAGCTGTGCTCTTTTAAATGCCCAGGTCTGGGTGAACTTGCATCAGACACGAGTGCTGTGACTACACATATTCACTTTAGATTTCTCAGCTGGTTCACAAAATGATTCGCCCTCGGTCTTACCATACCTGACAACTCCTATTCCAGGCCAGTTGGGGTCGTCAACGTATAAGAGGCCTGCCGTTGCCTCCACCTCCTGCTTGAACTCCTCTCGCAGCTGCAGTGTACAGGTCAGGACCGGCAGCTTGCTCTGGACGCAGGCCACCAGCTGATCCACATCCTCTCCCCGAGTCCCTAAAACTGGACATGTGCACAGAATGTCAGGGAATCGCTTAAGGAACGGCTGGAAAGGAGGGAACTGTGCTCTCAGTTCCACCATCAGAACATCAGCAGTTCTCAGTATAGCCAGTCAGTTGCAGCTGAGGACTCAAAAAAAAAACAACCACTAAACCCAGATACGTGAGGATATGAGATATCTATGGATGAGAGAGTTGCACCATAAAGAAGGCTAAGTGCCAAAGAATTGACGCTTTTGAATTGTGGTGTTGGAGAAGACTCTTAAGAGTCCCTTGGACTGCAAGGAGATCCAACCAGTCCATCCTAAAGGAAATCAACCCTGAATATTCATTGGAAGGACTGATGCTAAAGCTCCAATACTTTGGCCACCTGATGTAAAGAGTTGACTCACTGGAAAAGACCCTGATGCTGGGAAAAATTGAGGGCAGGAAGAGAAGGGGGTGACAGAGGATAAGACGGTTGGGTGGCATCATCGACTCAATGGACATGACTTTGAGCACACTCTGGGAGATAGTGAAGGACAGGGAAGCCTGGTGTGCTGCAGTTAATGGGGTCACAAAGAGTCGGACACGACTGAACTACAAACATGGATATGGAAGAAGCAGGTGTTAAAAATTCACATAGCCGATGGCCTAGGTGTAGACACATTTTGTTCTTACACAGAAGATAGCATTAGCCCCTCTGATTTAACACACAGTGAAATCCTACCATAGAAATCAAATTTCTTCTTGAAGAAAGACTCTGCTTAAGTCAAGTGATAAACGCTGTATCAGGTTGGAAACACGAAGACAGCCACACAGTTCTATTAACATGGAGGGGAGAGAGGTGTGGGGTGGGCGGAGGGGCAGCAGGCGGGGTGATGGCGGTGACAGCACCAAGTGCTTCTGAAGGTCAGAGCCTGAGGCCTCAGGGTTCACTGCGCCCTCGCTTCCACGATTCAAAAGCTTATGTGATCCAAGCCTCAATACGTGCAGCCTGGGGTGTCCACAGTTACTCTTTCCAGTTCCAGACCCCCTGCTCAGCAGGACCAAAGGCTCCCAGAATGTCCCGAGGCCTCTGGCCACAGTCATGACATGCGGGACAGGTGCCTGCACTTCCCTACTTTGAAGTCTGTGGGAAAAATACCTTTCCAAAGATGCCGAAAACACCTCATGAAAAACCATCAAGCGTTCTCTGAACGTATTTAGATCATCTCAGAAAAAAGCACAATCAGATTTCTGATGCATCTCTATACAGCTTATTTTGAACTGCCTCCTATAAAACATGCCAAGCACCACCCAAACCACTGCATGTTCACAGTCTCACAGTCAGATCTGCACATCACCTCTGTGAGGTGGTGGGGAACAGGTCTGGAGACAAGAAACTCGCTCCAGGCCCCACAGGTATGAAGTGGCCAAGGGGGGACAAGAGCCCCCAGGACTTTCTGTCATAAAAGTCCACGTGCTTTCAGCTCTGTTGCTCTCTAAGAGGTCTACAACAGTGATCTTGACCTTCACTGGCCTGTTTGATGCCCTGGCTCCATTCCAAGTACACTCAGTCAACCAGAATCTCTGAGGTGGGGCTGGGCACTGGGGGGTTTTCAGAGCTCTGCAGGGATTCTAAAGTCACTCTGGACTGAGAACCAGTGAACAGGAAACAAAAGGTCAGAGGACATCAAGACACAGGAATTCGAGTGACTTCACAGATCTCTCTTTGTGAGGAGGTACCCTGGAAAGGGGCTTGTCTACCTAAACTCAGCCAAATGAAAAGTAAAAGCCTCCCCAGGGAGAGAAGACAGCCTCATAGGGGAAAGCGATCAGTCCACAGCCTGGACTCTGACAACCTGGCACCGGTACCCTTGAACAACACCAAAGGTGCCCCACGGAGACCGCTTACCTGCCGCCGTCATCAGAGGGCTGAACCGCACACACGTGCCCTCAACCTCCAGATCCATGACCGTGAGGCCGCTCATGGGCACCAGCTGCTTCAGCTGTTCTCCCAGCTGCAGGGAAAGGGGCAGAATGAATGCACTGTGGCAAGGAGGGCACCCGTGTCTCCTTGTCCACTCAGCCCAGACCCAAGAGGTTCCTGGAGGTGAGTTTCCTTTCATCTGTAATTTTCTTTGAATACTTATGGCACCTTCATTTTAAAAATTGTAAATTTTACATTTTTTCTTACTACAAAAATGTTTGCTATAGAAAAATCTAGGCAATACAGGTAAACCAAACCAAAACAAACAAAACAAAAACGTACCCACAATACACCACTGAGAAACACCTACTGATTGTTGACATATGGTATAACCCTCCCCCATCTTCTGTGCATGGGAGTCTGTTTCTTCCGTTGCTGTTGTGAAACAGGATATACTACATGCTGCATAGTAAGCTGCATTTTTCCATGCAATTCACAGTGACCATTTCCCTTCTGCCATGAACATGCAGCTACACGGTTTATACTGGCTGTTCTGAACTTCACTGTATGGGTGTACCTTATTCACCCGAACACCTAGGTTCAATTCAGTTCAGTTGCTCAGTCGTGTCCGACTCTTTGCTACCCCATGAATCGCAGCACGCCAGGCCTCCCTGTCCATCACCAACTCTCGGAGTTCACCCAGACTCACGTCCATCGAGTCAGTGATGCCATCCAGCCATCTCATCCTCTGTCATCCCCTTCTCCTCCTGCCCCCAATCCCTCCCAACATCAGAGTCTTTTCCAATGAGTCAACTCTTTCAATTTTTTTTTTTTTAGGCTACCCTTTGCAGCATGCAGGATCTTAGCTTCCCATCCAGGGACTGAATGGGCCTGTGCAGTGGAAGCTCTTGAGTCCTAACCACTGGGGGCATGTCTGAGGTTTTGCTAGGGTTGGTGCTGCTCTGATGAACACCTTTACATTGTTTAGAATATTCTTTATACTGAAATCATCCCATGATTTCAGTGTCAAAAGACAGCCAAAGCAAAGTGCCCCACCGAAGGCATGCAGGGTAGGCTTCATGTGCCTTCTGGGATCAGCAGAGCTCCACAGTGCCTGGACCGCAGGCCAGGTTTGGCTTGCTGTCATTCACCCTTACAGGGAAGGAGAGAAACGGTTCCGTGAAGAACCTGTGGGAACAGTGCTGATAGGACCTGCCAGAACTTGTGCAGCCTCTGGGGCCATGGTTTTTGCTTAAGAAGCCCAGGACAAAGCCCCACGCTTCACAGGGGCTCCCCTGTGAATTTCTGCCTTCCTAGAGGTGACCATGCATTATCCCAACCATCCAGACGCAGCACGAAGGGCACGTGACAGCGTTCTTACCCAGCGGTTCAGGGCATCACAGGAGTGCCTCTCCCGGGCGACGGCTGAAGGGGCAGCGCTGGGCGCTGGGATGGCATTAAGTCCTGGGTCTGACACAAAACACAAAGGGGTTTGCCTCTCAGAAACACAGCCAACTACAGCAACCCCCCGCCCCGGCTCACTTAGTGCCCAACGTGAACCTGAGAGAAAAGTCTCAAGTCCTGTGAAGACCAACACGCTCACATCTATTTATACAAATGTAATTCTTAATTTCATTAACACATTTTCTCCCTCAAGGAATTCTGAGCAGAAATCAAAGCATAAAAATGATAAGTCACCAACTAGTCCACAAGCACTGAGCCCTGTGCAGGGGAGTCGGCCCAGCAGCACGCCAGGCCTCACAATGCAACGGGCCTCCTGCGATAAACGGTCAAGGTGCCTGCTCGTGCCAGGCGCTGTGCAGGGCCTGGGGTTAGGATATGAGGCAGACAAGGCTTTTGTCAGGCTGGCGCTTATGTTCTACAGGAGAAACAGCATAAAGAAATGAAATCACTAAATACTGTTGTCAGGGCCTTGAAAGAAGGTGAGGCTCTGAAACGACATGAGGGAGTCAGTCACCTCAGACAGGACAGGCAGGGAAGGCTCCACGAGGGGGTGGGCACTGCGGGGACCTGAAGGCGGGCAGGAGCCAGGAGGACGAGGGGGGCAGCGGTGCCTCAGAGGAGACCAGTCTGACCGAAGCACAGTGAGCAAGAAGAGGAAGGCGGAGAGAAGGGGAGGGCTTGGACTCGCAGGCTGCGTGAGGCCTGGTCCAGAGCCTGGACCTCATCCATTGGGCACGGGAAGACACGCAGGCTATGGGCAAGGGGGTGACAGGAAGTGGAGAACGGTCTGGAATGGGGTCCATGGCTGTTGGGTGACACCTGAGAGAGCCTTGGACTAAGCAGGGCACCTTTGGGACATTATTTACAAATAGAGATTCTTGAATCCGCTTACTGAATCAAAACACTTAGGAAGGAGGGCCCCAAATTCTGTTTTCAAGAGACTCTCTCTCCTTCATTCCAGCAGTGGTCCAGGGACTGGCGTTTGGAAACCACTGGTTTAATCACAGCAAACTGTCAGTAAAGTGCTAAGGCAAATAGGCCTGGAATTCTTGTGAACCTTATTACATTTTTTTGCAATGATGACAAAATTTTAGCAATAAAAATATTTTGGACTACCTAGTTAACTTGAAGTCATTTAACACTCAAAGCCCTTACACTCAGAAAAATAACCCTCATTTAAAAATCACCTACCAGAGCCCGGTAGTTCCTGGAAAAATCTGAATACCACCACTGGGGAACTGAGCTCATCTTCCACCTGAAACATGGAATCCAGTTATTACCAAGTGATAGTAAATTCCAAACACCTACAAAGTCAAACGGTGGGCCTGGAAATTTGGCTGCAGATGTTGCCCTTAGAAAGCATGCAAAAAGAATCCCCTGGTGGCCCAGTGGTTAGGGCTCAGCGCTCCCACTGCCAGGGCCTGGTTCAGTCTCTGATCAGGGAACTAAGATACCACAAGCTGCGCAGCAGGAAAAAAACCAAAACACCAAAACCAAGAAAACAAACCAAAAAACCCAACCACCACCACCGCCACAGCAAAAAAACCACATCAAGTTCAAAGGTTAATTTCAGTTGCTAGAGAAACAAAAATCAAAGGTTTAGTAAAATTCTTAGAAATAATTATAAGCCAGTCCTGAGAATACATTATAATATGTGCCACTGGTACACTGAGAAGCAAAAGGAAATTTTTGATGGTTATGGATAAACATGGGTCCAACACGAAAGATCAAGAAAGGCAAGAAAAAAGTGGCACTAGAATCAGTGAGAGAGTCCAAGCTTTCAAGAATCCAGAAGTGAGGCCACCGCAACCAGGACTGACTGGAGCCTTTCCTACTCATCCTGTACTCATCGTGTGAAACTTGCTGAACAGAAGGCAAGTCCTGCTGGCGTGTGGATAACCGCAGTCTAGAACTGAGGCTGTGTTTCTCTAAATCACCGAAGTGATACTTACATTCAGGACAGGCATCAGGCAACCATCTTCACTAACAGATTTCCTAACAGATGAAGACGGCCACTGCATTGACTGCCCAGCCCGAGGTTGCCTGTTCTCCACTGAACAAATGCACAGTCAGCCGTCAGCTTCCCCTTGGGGGCAGGACACAGAGGGAGCGTCAATGCCCTCGACAGACGGTCGTGTTGGAGGAGGGGGTGGGGGTAGAGGGAGAGGGGCTCCCCAAGCATTCAACAACTCCAGCACTACAATTCTAGTCTTGAAACCTATTTCCCAAGGCGCTGGTAGGGCCACGCCAGGACATGCTAACTGGGGAGACAGGCCCAAGACCTTCCCCACTAAGCTGTTCAAAGGGAAAATGTGTGTGAGTCCGATTAAGCAACAGGTAGATTTGAATCTGCCAATTATTTATGGAGTCAATTCTTGTGCTTTCATATCTACTATCTCTTTTAATTTTCACATAAACAAATAAATCTGTTATCTTTAAAGTCAGAGTGGTTTAATATTTATATAGAATGGAGTAAGCATAAAAAGTAAATGGTAACAAAGTGACAAAACTCTACATTCCTATTTTCAGAACAAGGTAGAGTTTGAGTGCCAAGACTTCTCTAGTCTTCTGTTTCTTACTTTTTTGAGCCCAGTGGCCTCAATGTCAGTGTGCATAAGAAATACTGTACAGGGCTATATATGTAGAATTCTGGTTCTGGCCACATGGTAGACCAAGCCAATACTGAAGTCATCAATTCTAAATACCTGAAATGCTTGATTAAATGTAATCAATAACCAAAAAAAGTTCAAATCATTGTTAGGCTCACAAAACAGGTGAATCCGGAAATAAGAGAAAACAGAAAGAATATTGTAAGCTGAGCTGCAGGGCCTGGGGGGAGGGGAGCACAGATGGGGCCTGGAACTTAGCATTAACATCTAAGGTCGTGGGTTTTTAAGCCCATGTGAGGGGTAGTGCTTAGTTTACATAAAGCCAGGACCCTTGAAAAATGCTCTTCACGAAAAGAGAGAAAAACTTCACCCACTGATCAGTAAGAAAGCTTCACTCTGCCTAAGGCTCTGCAGAGAGACACAAAAAATTCTTTCATGAGAAGAAAACATCAGGTGTGTTCTGCACCTGTGTGTGACGTCCCCTGTGGGACTCCTAAAGCTGGGAAACCAACATAAATAAATGGACCCTGGCAAGTCATACGAGAGAAAAAAATCTCACTTGTAACATAAAAATTATGTAACACAGGAAGCAAGAGTCAGCAGACACAACTGAGAGGACGATATGTGGCCCCAAAACCGAGACTGGAACAGCCATCGGAAACACATGGCGATCACGGTGTTTAAACACAGAGACAAAGGACCAGAATCCTTGCTTTAAAAGATGATTATAAAACAGAATAACTTGAAAAAGAACTGAAAAGAATATTGCAGAATGAAAGAGGTCACTGGAAGTAAAAAGCTCAGTGAATGGGTTACACAGCAGATGAGACGCTGCTCAAGAATAAATGACTGAACTCAAAGAAGGATCTGAAGGGAGGCACCAGAAGGCAGAGAGAGAGAGAGATGGAGGCGTCCAAGAGACTGATGGGGGTGGAGTGACAGGTTCAGTATGCAGCTCGCTGGTGTTCTCGAAGGGATGACATATCTGAAAAAATTAACTGTACGGGATTAAAAAAAAAGAAGAATCCTCATGTTAAATCAGCACAAGTCCCAAACAGGACTGAAAAAAAAAACCCTCACTTAGATGTATCATGGTCAAAGTGGCAGAACAATAAGGATATAAACATGAAACGATGCTCAGTCCCACGGAGGCATTCTGGAATTCTCGGGCGTAATGGTGGCAGTGTGAGAGTTTCCCCTCACAGGCCGACTTTAGAATCCACTCCAAGTGCTTGATAAGAGGCCAGTAAAACAGCAGCCTTATCAGAACGCAGTTGCCGAGGAGACTGAACTGGCACCCTGCAAAAGTGGGTTGCGAGTGCCACCCCTGGCCCTGGCGCTGGAGGTGCTGAGCTGGGGAAGTGGGTCCTTGTTTCTGCAATGGGAGAGGCTCCTAAAGGGCCCTCCAGATGGGAAGGAAGAAGGTCGTGGGCGCTGGGAGAAGGGAGCGGCTATGCAGCAGAGAAGCTTTCCTGAGATACCCTGGGGTCAAGTCCTGGCTTTGCCACATACTAGTTCTGGGACTCGACACACAGCTCATTTGAGCCACAGAAACAGACACTGCCGCTCGACCCCAGAGGCTTACTGTGAGGGTTCACGAGTCAGCACCTATGAAAGCACCAGACAAAGGCTGTAGCAAGGAGCAGAAGACAATAATCACTTCCACCTTATGGTGCCTGACGGCCTCCATTCTGCCTTCCCATACGTTAGCTGATACGCCCCTCCTAACGAGCCACCGAGGCAGACGAATCCATTCTCCTCTAACTACCCTGAGACAGAGGGTCCACTGGCGGAGGACACAGGCTTTGAGAGTGCACCCCAGCTCTACGCTGCTTCACCACTTCCTTATCCTGTCTGTGCTTTAGCTTCCTCCCCAGGTAAAAAAAAGGAATAACCACTGCGTCCAACTCACAGAGTCTGTGTATTTATCCACACTTGAACACCTATTGTATGCCAGGTACCACACTAGGCGTAGGATATAAAGTCATGAACAGACAAAAGTCTTTGCCTTTACAAGGCTTCTCCAGACAAAAACAGACAAGGAACAAACACAGCCCACAATTTCAGGCAGTAATAATGATGAAGGAGAAAACCCAGAGCACAGAGAGTGATGGATAGTGGTGGGTGTTACTCTGGTGGGGTGGGGTGAGCCTCTCTGAAGAGGTGATATTTGGGAACTAAGATCTGAAGGATAAGAAATTGGTAATGAGAAGAATTAAGGGGAATAGTGTTTCCAGGTATGGGGAACAGCATGTACAAAGGAGATCTGTGACAGTTAAATGAAACAGGCATGGAAGGGGGACTTAGTATCACGCGTGCTACACAGTAAGCATGTCACAAACAGGAGCTGCAGTGGTGCTGGTGACGATGACGACGGTGGATTACTGACAGGAAGATGATGACGGCGACGACGGTGGACTACTGACAGGCCACAGTGCCTCATGGTGTTTGCCAGTGACTGTCCCAGCCATTGGAAGGAGGAAAGGAACAGGGTTATGCCTGGGCTGTATGTGGCCTTACAAAGAAGTCCAAACCAGCTGGCAATTAGTGAGCAACATCAGCTCCTCCTGGTTTGCAGGAGAATGAGGAAGGAGAGGAGTGAGGAGGAGCCCAAGAGGGCTCAGCAAAGGAGCGACAGGAAATACACAGGCCCAGCACTGCCTGTAACCCACCAGCGTGCTCATTCCAGTCCATAATTTAGTCTCTCTGTTTGCAATCAAGAGTGTCCAACCAACATACCTTCACCGACAGCTGAGCTCACAGGCTTGGGAGGTTAACAGAATGAGTCAGTGTCACAGGGCCCCTGTGGCACGGCTGAAACTGGAACCCAAGTCTCCTGACTTACATTGATCCTCTGCTTCTCCGGTGGGGCCACTATCCCCTTCCAAGCTAGGACTGGAGTCACCTCAGGTCAAGTGAGTAGCTCCCAGCTCCTACTCAGAAGGCAGTGAGGGGAGCAGCCCCTGATCAGCACTCAAACCAAACCATGTACTAAAGTGGACACAAACTGCACTCACTTGAACCCCAAATAAACTCAAATGTTAGTTTTAAAGTTAACTATACCCTGTAGAATTGTCAAAGAAAAGCCCCTTCATGCAAATGCTCTCTGGGATCAGAGGGCTTCACAAAGAGTGGCCCAAAGCACTCTTGAGAGACAAAACGATTTTCCACTTGAGGAAGACGGGTGTTCTAAAAATCCCTGGACAGGTGAAATCAATGGTGCTTATTACATCTTTGTGCAATTTTAAATTTTAATAGAATAAAAACTGTGAATGGACTATTTGAAAAGCACTGTAGGTGTTCAAACAGTGTATGGGGCAAATTTCTAGGCTTTCTGCTAACTGCAGAATTAGGTCATCGGGACATGTATGACTTTCCCAAAGAATGGTGGTTAACTGGAGCTGCACAATTCCATGCACATGCACCAAATCTGGAGAAAATCATGCTAAGTCACTGAAGGTAAAAGTTACTGACTGTAAGAGACAGACCAAATTATATACTGTACCAAGATTTTGATGTGGTTCACTTTCTTCAAACTTTCTTGCAATCGTTGACTCTGCAAATGACAAAAAAAACAGTTTCATGTAATTTCATATTAAGAAGTAGTTTTCATAAGGGTCTTTGCAAGTCTGCAAATAAGGATCTTGGGCAGATAAAGCCATCTGCGACTTGATGATTTCTAAATTTGGCTGCCAATTTTTCCATTTCAACATCTGCAAATATTCCCCAATATGCCAGTTACAATTACATTTAGTGATTCCAGAAAAGCTTTTTCTAATTAGATATATGTGAATTTGTCATGTTAGCAACATAGAGGTCATTCATTCATTCAAAAAATACTGAGTGCAAGGCACCAAAAACAAAATTAAGCAAGCAGACTACATCAGACTAAAAAGCTTCTGCACAGCAAAGGAAGTCATCAACAAATGAAAAGGCAGCCTATGGAACGGGGGAAATATCTGCAAATCATTTACTTAATAAGGCGTTAAAATCCAAAGTGTATGAAGAACTCACACAACTCAATGGCAAAAACCCAAACTATCCCAATTAGAAAATGGACAGAAGACCTGAATAGACATTTTTCCAGGCAAGAGGCACATGGAAGGATAAAGATGCTCAACATCGCTAATCATCAGGGAAATGCAAATCAAAACCACAATGCGATGTCGCTGCACACCTGGGAGAACGGCTGTCATCAAAACGACAAGAAACGACAAGTGTTCACAAGAACATGGAGGAAAAGGAACCCTGTGCACCCTTGGTTGGAATGTAAATTGGCGCAGCCACCGTGGAAAACATATGGAGCTTCCGCAAAAAATGAGAAATAGAACCACCATATGATCCAGCAATTCCACGTGGGCTATCTGCACTGAAGAACAGGAAAATACTAATTTGACAAGGTATGTTCACTTCAGCATTATTTACAATAGCCAAGATATGTAAACAACCTAAGCATCCATCAAAGGATGAATGAGTTAAGATGTTACGGCATATAATAATACACACACACGCACACAACGGGAAATAATCAACCATAAAAAAAGAACTAAAGCTTGTCATTTGCAACAACATGGGTGGACCTTAGGGCTTCCCAGCTGGTGCTAGTGATAAAGGACCCACCTGCTAATGCAGGAGACATAAAGACAAGCGTTCAATCCCTGAGTTGGAAAGATCCCCTGGAGGAGGGCATGGCAACCCACTGCCACATTCTTACCTGGAGAGTTCCCATGACAGAGGAGCCTGAAGGGCTACAGTCCTTAGGGTCACAAAGAGTCGGACACAACTGAGCATCTTAGCATGCACACACGGGTGGGCCTTAAGGGCATTACTCCAAGTGAAATAATTCAAACAAAGACAAATACTGTATGATCTCACATGTAAAATCTAAAATGAAACAAAGCTGATAGAGAGAAGACTGGTCTCTGCTACAGGTGGTGGCTGGGGGAGGTCGGTGAAGGGACTCAAAAGGTAAAAAGTACAAACTTGCAATTGTTAAAAAATAAGTCATGGGGAATATAGTCAATATTACTGTAGCAATTTTTTTTTTTTTGCCATGCTGAGTGACATGCAGGATCTTAGTTCCCTGACCAGGGATCGAAACTGAGGCTCCTGCAGTGGAAGCGCAGAATCTTAACCACCAGACCACCAGGGAAGTCCTGGAAACTAATTCTTAATATGCTATCACTGGACCTTATATTTTGGGGGAGCTGCAGAGACCAAATGAGAGCCTGCATCCACGGTGCCCCCTGGTGCCACATAGTGGTTGGCACTGAGTGTAAACGCTCTGGAACTGCTTCCCATGAAGACAAAGAGGAGAAAAAGGAAGAAAAAGAGGAGGAGGACACTGATTTTTGCTCAGGGAATGTGAGGCCTGGTGTGGACTACAAGGCAGGACGGGACATGGGAGACCACACCTGCTGAACCTCTGTGGACTTTTCACACATGCGTTTTTAGCTACATGAGTCAGCAGCGGAGGCCAGGCCTCAGGAGGGTTTGCGACGCACTGTGGTGTCTGCTGGCAGGTAGATGCCAGAGTGCAGGGACCTCAAGTGTCTGGTGGCTAATGTCATCATTATTCTCTTGTACTCTGTAAACCAAAGGGAGCTGAACACCTCTCCCTGGAGTGCCCCAACCTTCCCCAAACTAAGTTACCATGGCAATGAAGGCTTCTCCTTCCGAAGAACCAAACCTCAAGATGAGAGCCAAGAGCCCCATGAGAAAATATTTTAAAAAATGGCTTCTGTAAACATAATGAGCATGAATCTTAATATTACTTAATGTAAAAATGAAACTACTTAATTTAGAATGTTTATATTTCATTAGAAACTCATGTTAAAATATCCTATTATAACAGGACCCCTATTACAGTAATATGAAAATACTAATTTTTCTTAAATATAAAAATGACACAAAGATGTACGAATTCCAATAATATATTTAAAAGAAAGATTTATTTTTTCCTGTTTTTGGCTGCACCCATGCAGCATGCAGGATCTTAGCTCCTCAACCAGGGAAAACAAAGATTTATTTTTAAAACTATCTGCATACCTTACCATATGATTAGGCCCTACTGTGAGAGCTTTACCTGTACGAACTCACTAAGTCCTCATGACAATCTTTCATTACATCATCACCTCTATTTTACAGGTGGGAAATCAGAGGGACAGAAAGGTGACATCATGCTGTAGACTTAGGTAGAACTCAGCTCTCAAAAACTGCGTACATAAGGCATTTTTTGTTTTCTGAACTGCAACATAATTATATAGCTTTCACAATTAGAACACCTCAAACAGAGAATTAGAACTGTCCCTAAAGCTTTGCAATTTGGGAGCCCAAGCCAGCGGGTGTTAAAAATATCCATGCCAGCCTTACTCCCCCAGCCATCCTATTCTTTTACCCTCAAGAGTCGGTCGGTCAAGTGGAATGCTTATCCCAGCCTCCGCATCCTCCTCCACTCCTTGGATGTCACCGTGACTTCTTTTCTCCCCCATGCTGACAGCGGCATTCATTTTAATCTGATTTCATTTGGACACAAATGCTGGGACAGCCCCAGCAGTCTCTCCCAGAACTTTGAACAAGAAACCTATATATGCAGGACAATTAGTCTGCTTGCTTATGAGAAGGGAAATCCAGACAATGAGGTATTGAAGGCAGGGTAAATCAGTGAAGGATTTTTCTGTTTCTGCCATGGAGCATCTGTGACTTGTGCGAACTTCAGGTTTCCACTCACCAGCTGACAGGCATGCTTGATCCTCTCCACAATCCCATCAAGTCCCAAGTACTGTAAAGACAACCACAGTGGCAGGGCACGGAGCTTGTCTGCTGGCTTATTTGATGTAAGACCGGAAACTAAAGTCTAAAAAAGTCAATATAGGTTTATTACTTCAAGCCAATGAAATCGCATAGCAGAACTAACCACTTTCCATTTACTACGTACTTAGTTTGTGTCAGATGCTATGCAGGCACTTGGCTTGCATTAGTCATTTGATCATCAAGCAACTCCATGAGCCAAGTATTCTAGGCAACTTGGCTCAGAGACCTTGCTTTTTTCAAGGGTCCGTGGCTAACATGTGGCAAAGCCGGGATGAGAATCCAGACAGGCTCATCCCAGAGCTGGGGCTCTTAGCCACTCAAGAGGCAGCCCCTTCCAAGGCTGTTCTGAGCATCCCCAAATACTTGGCCAGAAACACATGAGCAAGGCTTAACTGTTTAAGAATCACTGAAAACTTATTTCACAGTTGCCTATCACTAACTGGTTCACTAACAAGAACCATCACTACGCTTTTAAGAACTACATCATTTTGTAACTTTTTAGACAATGTGGAGGATCAAGAGCCTTAAAATAATCTTAATTCCACTGTGGGAATCCAGTCTAAGGAGTAATTTGAAACACGAGTGATGCTCATTATTTCAGTAACAAAAATTTGAAAACAGCCTAAAAGTTCACAAATGGAGGATGACTGTGGTACTTAAATGATGGAATATTATACAGTGATAAAAGTTTTTCATACACATGGGGAAGTATGGGGAGAATAAATAGAAAAAAAAATATATGGCATAGTTTCCCTTATGTAAAAAAAATTTTTTTAATGAAAAATCACAGATGTAGCATTAAGGAAGAGATGTACTTTTTCCTTTTTCTGTATTTTGCCCCCAGACTCAATGACTACTCGCCACTCCCTAGTCCCTCCCAGTGAGAGGAAGCTTACCAAGGCAGGATCGTCATGCTTATAGAGGGTCACGGCCGGAACAGCTGGCAGACCCAGCCACGGGCCCGGAGTCAGCGTCATGCTGCCACATTTGGTTGCAGCCTACCACAGAGAGAACAACTTCCTGTTAGACTACCAGGATCCAGTCAACCCAGCACCCTCTTCCATGCATGAAAACCATCCAGGGTTAAGTGATTTTAAATGCCTTCTTAAAAACACAGTATCTAGTAAATCAACAACATACCAGCACTGAAGACGAGACATAACCTAGAGCCAAGGTTGCCAGATTCACACTGGAAGAAAAAACACAGACCTGAGAACTAATTATTTACTGCTGCTTATTCACTAAGTATGTACTTATCCCCCACCCCCGCCCCAGAAAAAGAAAAACAAAACAGGGCTGTGCTGTTCCACGCTGACATTTACATGTCTTTCAGCTGTGTTGGTAGCATTTGCAATAGCAACATAAAATGTGGTACATATATCATACAAATTTCAGGAAAACCTGGAAAATGCATTTTAATTAAAATGTTTCAGGGGATGGTTTCTACTTATCTAGTGTAATAAGTGTCTTACTTTCTATCTTGGTAGGTATTATATCCAAGTCATCACGCTTCCCAGAGGGACAATATTAAGCAAAGCATCATGTACGTATGATGTGCTAGAAATGGACCCCCAGGGCTGCCCCACATCCTCCCCGCCTTTTGTCTTTGCAGCACTCCAGCAGCCTTCTGGGAATCCACTTTCCACCTCCTCTGTGAGACCTCAGCCTCGAAATCACCTAAACTATCAGAGAATTACATTTCCCTGGCCACAGCAACTGGCTCAGCATGAGACTCCTGGAAGGATTTCTGACCCTCTGGACGCAAAGCTGGAAAGCGGCTGGAGTTGCTGCAGCTACTCTGCACCAGAACAGGAAAGGCTATCTAGCTCCAGACGGAGCCACCACGGAGGAAGGTCAGCCAACGTGGTGCTACTGCTGATGCTAACATTGGTCTGAGTTATGGGAGCCAATAAGACCTCTTTATTATCTGCAACCCAAAGAGTCTTTGGGCTTCCCTGTGGCTCAGCTGGTAAAGAATATGCCTGCAAGGTGGGAGACCTGGGTTCAATCACTGGGTTGGGAAGATCCCCTGGAGAAGGGAACGGCTACCCACTAGAGTATTCTGGCCTGGAGAATTTCATGGGCTGTATAGACCATGGGATCGCAGAGTCGAACATGATTGAGTGACTTGCATCTTCACTTTCACTTCACCAAAGAGTCCTTAGAGATAAATGTGACAACAGAGTGAGCTCCTCCCAGGCACTCTGCAGGCCCACCGAGGACCCACACTCCCCTCCACTTACCCCTCCACGTGGAGCCATATGCCGTATTGCTCACAGAGCTCCTTCAAACGCCCGATCTTATCTGTGTGCCCCACTGCTGCAGTTCCTAGGATAAAACATCCAAGAAAGGACACAAATATTTCCTGAGTCTTTACAGCATGATAAAAGCTTCTATATACATTATCTCCCTTTGAGAGAAGTAATATATCTGTTTTGTTGAGATTTTCCTTGTAAACTGGCTTAAAATCAACCACTGCAAGCTGATTATGCAAGGATTATTCAAGTTTTGAAAAATAAAAAATCAAGCTTGCTGTCAATTTAAATCCTCTCTCTATATATCTATGTACACTAATTTTCTATGTACTTGATCTGTTGTTTCAGAATATATTCAAGTTTCCCACCAAGACTGTGGGTTTGTCAATTTGTACCAGTATTCTATCAACTTTTCCTTTATACATTTCAGTTATATTCATAAGCATTTATATGTATTATCTCTGAGTAGATGCCATGAATTATCACTATGGAGACTATTTCATCTCACAGCAACCCTGCTATAGTACTTTTGTTCTGTCAGCACTTGCCCAAGATGTGTGTGTGTGCTCAGTCGTGTCTGATTCTCTGTGACCCACAGGACTATAGCGCGCCAGGCTCCTCTCTCTGTTCATGGACTTCTCCAGGCAAGAATACTGGAGTGGGTTGCCATTTCCTACTCCAGGGCATCTTCCCAACTCAGGGACTGAACACTCGTCTCTTGTGTCTCCTGCATTGACTGGCAGATTCTTTACCGCTATGCCACCTGGAAAGCACTTGCCCGAGATACCCCTTACTTTTTGTCACTTTCTGGGTTATTTTTATTTAGATGTGTCCTCTATAAAAAATAGAGGGAGACCTCGGTTTGATCCCTGGGTTGGGAAGATCCTCTGGAGAAGGGAATGGCAACCCACTCTAGTATTCTTGCCTAGAGAATTTCATGGACAGAGGAGCCTGGCAGGCTACAGTCCATGGGGTCGCAAAGAATTGGACACGACTGAGCAACTTTCACTTTCTTTCCCTTTCTATAAAAAATAATATAATTTTTTTAACCCAGTATGAGGGGTTCTTTGTTTAAATTTAGAAAGCACTCTGAAGTCAGCTTAAACACATTACACATGTTGACCCACCCCTTTGGTGACATTTACATGGCAGGCTTTGCTGGGAAGACCCTCTTCACAGAACATGAGTAAAATGAAGAGTCAGCATGCTCCCAATTGTCCTAAATTTCCAATTAGCAGAAGCCACCTAGTAAGATTTCAGATCTTCACCAACTGATTCAAGGAACACAACTAAGACAAGTGCTTCTCTTGCAGGGGCTGTGCCAAGGAAAAGGCTGAAAACTCCACCTCCCAAACCCAAACCCATCTCAAATTAAAAAAAAAAATCTTAAATGACACATTTGGTTTAGCCAGAACAAAATCAAAGGCCAAGGCATGGGTTGGGTCACATGAGCCATCAAAACATAAGGCACAATGCTGTGTTTAAGCAACTGGAGGCCAGATTCACATTCTCTTCATCTTGTGGCAATGTCAGCTGGCTGACCGCTGGGATGCGGGGTCTGGGGAACGCAATGTGGTCCCACTGGTAAGTCACTCAACTGCATGTAAACTGAAGCCCCTCCCATTTGTTAAGTGATTGATAGTACATTGGTTCTGTTTCTATTTAAATATATATACACTAAATCAGGCAGAAGAGACAGTTTTTCTGGTGGCAACAAGGTGGATGGATGCTTTTTCTGTTTATTATTGTTTTTAAATAACCGACTTCACTGATTGAAGTATAATTTATGTACAATAAAATCCACTCATTTATGTGCGTGTGGTGTGCTGAGTTGCTTCAGTCGATTCAATGAATTTTGACAAATGTATACGGTGTGTAACCAGCATCACCCCAAAAGTTCCCTCATCTCCCCCTGAAGTTTCACTCTTCTCTCCACTCCTCACTGGCCCCAGACAACTGTGATCTGTTTTCTTTGCTGTCATTTTATCTTCTTAGAGTTTCATATAAATGGATCATACACTATGTAACTTCTTTTATGTCTGGATTTTGGCACTTAATTAGCATGCTTCTGAAATTCATCCATGTTGATATGTGTATCAGTAGTTATTTTCATTTACTGCTTAGTAACCCATGATTTGTTTATCCTACAATTTATTCATTCACCAAGGGAGGGGAATCTGGGCTGTTTTCAGGTAAGAACATTGCATCTCTTCAGCAGCCTAAGAGTTTCAGTTATTCTGCATTCTCACTAGTGTTTGGCACTGTATTATTTTATATTCTCCATTCTAACAGGTGTATAGTAGTAGCTCATTGTGGTTTTACTTTGCATTTCTCTAATGACTAATGATGTTAAGCATTTTTTTCGGCACTTATACATTCATATATTTCTTTGGTGAAGTGTCTACTCAAATCTCTTGTTCACTCTAAACACGGTATTATTTATATCTGTAATACTGAATTATAAAAACTTGTATATTTTGGATAGAGTCCTTTGCCAGGAAAATGTTTTGCCACTATTTTCTCCTAGTCTGTTACTTGCCTTTCCATTTTTTTAAACATGTTTTTTTGGATAGCAAAAGCTTTTTTTTCCCCCTTAATTAAATTATAGCTGATTTACAGTGTTGTGTTAGTTTCAGGTATTGTTCAGGCGCTAAGTCATGTCCGACTCTTTTGTGACCCTATGGACTGAAGCCCGCCAGGTTCCTCTGTCCATGGGATTTTCCAGGCAAGAATACTGGAGTGGGTTGCCATTTCCTTCTCCAGGGGATCTTTCTGACCCAGGGATCAAACCTGTCTCCTGCTTGGCATTCTTTGCCACTCAGCCACCTGACAGCAAAGTCATTCTTTTTCAGATTCTTCCATTAAGGTTATTACAAGATATTGAATATAGCTCCCTGGGCAGCAAAGCTTTTACTTTTTGATAAAGCCCAATTATGGTTCTGCCTTTTGTGTCCCTAGAAATCTGTCCTCAGTCAAGGTCATAAAGACTATGTTCTTCTAGAAATTTTACTGCTTTGGCTTTTATGTTCAGGCTTATGAACTATTTACAATTAACATCTGCATGTAGAGTGTGGTAAAGATTGAGGTTCAAGTTTTCCTATTTGATATCCAATTGTTCCAAAACCACTGATGGAAAAAGACTATCCTTTTCCTTTTCAATTACCTTTGGCATCTTTGTTAAAAAAAAAAAACTAAGTGACCATATTTCTATGGGTGAGTCTATTTCTGAACTCTATTTTCTTCGGTTAAGCTCACACTGTCTTATCTGCACCTGTATAGTAACTCTAAAAGTCAGACAAAGTAGGTCTTCCAGTGCTGTTCTTTTTCACAATGATTTTCATCATCTTAGACCATTTTATGTCCATATAAATTTTAGAATCAGCTTATCCATTTCTATCAGCAAGGAGATCCAACTGGTCCATCCTAAAGGAAATCAGTCTTGAATATTCATTGGAAGGACTGATGCTGAAGCTGAAACTCCAATACTTTGGCCACCTGATGTGAAGAGCTGACTCATTTGAAAAGACTCTGATGCTGGGAAATATTGAAGGTGGGAGGAGAAGGAGACAACAGAGGATGAGATGGTTGGATGGCATCACTAACTCAATGGACATGAGTTTGAGTAAGCTCCAGGAGTTGGTGATGGACAGGGAAGCCTGGCATACTGCAGTTCATGGGGTCGCAAAGAGTTAGACATGACTGAGCGACTGAACTGAATTGATCCATTTCTATAAGAAATTGGAAGTCTGCTACGGTTTTGATATGGATTGAGCTGAATATATAGATTAATTTGATAGATAATATCAAGTCATTCAACCCATGTTTATGGCACACTGTTCTATTTATTTGGGTCTTCTTCAATTTCTCTCAGCAACATTTTGTAGTTTTCAGTGTATATATCTTGCATTATTTTGTTACTTTTATCCATGAAGGGTTTTTTGATGCTATTATGAATGGCCTTTAAAATTCAATTTCATAGCAAATGAAGCAACTGACAAACAACTAATCTCGAGAATATACAAGCAACTCCTACAGCTCAACTCCAGAAAAATAAATGACCCAATCAAAAAATGGGCCAAAGAACTAAATAGACATTTCTCCAAAGAAGACATAAAGATGGCTAACAAACACATGAAAAGATGCTCAACATCACTCATTATCAGAGAAATGCAAATCAAAACCACTATGAGGTACCATTTCACGCCAGTCAGAATGGCTGCAATCCAAAAGTCTACAAGTAATAAATGCTGGAGAGGGTGTGGAGAAAAGGGAACCCTCTTACACTGTTGGTGGGAATGCAAACTAGTGCAGCCACTATGGAGAACAGTGTGGAGATTCCTTAAAAAACTGGAAATAGACATGCCTTATGATCCAGCAATCCCACTGCTGGGCATACACACTGAGAAAACCAGAAGGGAAAGAGACACGAGTACCCCAATGTTCATCGCAGCACTGTCTATAATAGCCAGGACATGGAAGCAACCTAGATGTCCATCAGCAGATGAATGGTTAAGAAAGCTGTGGTACATATACACAATGGAGTATTATTCAGCCATTAAAAAGAATACATTTGAATCAGTTCTAATGAGGTGGATGAAACTGGAGCCTATTATACAGAGTGAAGTAAGCCAGAAAGAAAAACACCAATACAGTATACTAACGCATATATATGGAATTTAGAAAGATGGTAACAATAACTCTGTGTACGAGACAGCAAAAGAGACAGTGATGTATAGAACAGTCTTATGGACTCTGTGGGAGAGGGAGAGGGTGGGAAGATTTGGGAGAATGGCATTGAAACATGTAAATATCATGTATGAAATGAGTTGCCAGTCCAGGTTCGATGCACGATACTGGATGCTTGGGGCTGGTGCACTGGGACAACCCAGAGGGATGGAATGGGGAGGGAGGAGGGAGGAGGGTTCAGGATGGGGAACACATGTATACCTGTGGCGGATTCATTTTGATATTTGGCAAATCTAATACAGTTATGTAAAGTTTAAAAATAAAATAAAATTAAAAAAAAAAAAAAAAAATAAAATTCAATTTCAATTGTTCATTGCAACCTTGATAGATTTGCTTATTAGTTCCAATGGCTGTTCTTCGTGGTTTCCTTAGGACTTTCTATCTTACAATCATGCCATCTATAAATAAAGACAGTTTATTTCTCCTCTCTAATCTGTCATGTAACTATTTTTGTCATGTCATGTATGTCATATAATTATTTTTCTTGCCTTACTGCACTGTCCAGAACGTGAAGTACAATGCTGAATAAAATTTGGTGAGCACAGCAGAAAGCGGTAGTTGACTTGCTATCTCAAATGTGGAGATTTAAGTGTGACATTTAAAAATTCAATTTAGAAAGGAAGCACATGATGGAGTAGAAAAGCACTTACATCCTAAATGAAAAAGTATATACACACAAACAAGAACTCCCAAAACAAACCAACATTTTACTATTATAATTCTCACCATGGTACCATCTACCTCACATTCTTAGGACTGGATCTCTCTAAGGCTAAGTACCAATCTTCTTTTTTTTTTCCAATCCTCTATCTTGTATGTTCAAAATGGAAGATTCAGGTTCATGACACCTACCAGCATTTGCAACCAGAAGCAAGGGCAGTTTTCCTCGTTCTATGTCATCTTTAATCAGTTTCTCCAGGAAGGCAACATCCTGGGATTGAAAGAAACGACAGAAACGTGAGGCAACCAGCATAAAAGCTGAACAAGGAAAAATGGCAACTTCTGAATGAAGCAGGTACTCTCACAATTTATCAGTTCTTTTGTACACAATTTTCCTTTTTATCCCTCTAATTATAGATGAGAAAACAAAATCATTTTACTTGAAGATTAACTAGAAAACTCAGTTAAATGAAATTAAAGTTAGAAACTACATACACAAAACCAACATTTCTCTACTTTAAAACATTTACGATTTTAAAAATTCTCTTAAACTGGCCACTTGCCACTACAAAAACAGCCAAAAATGTATCTCTAATGTTATGCCAACAAAGGTCCGTCTAGTCAAACCTATGGTTTTTCCAGTAGTCATGTATGGATATGAGAGTTGGACCATGAAGAAAGCTGAGTGCCGAAGAATTGATGCTTTTGAACTGTGTTGCTGGAAAAGCCTTTTTTTTTGCAACTCTTTGCCCCCCTTCCCCGCCTACAACTGTTTATTTTCTTTCCTGCAGTCTTGGTTGCAGCACGCGGTGTTTTTTTTTTTTTGCTGCAGCATAGGGATCTAGTTCCCTGACCAGGGATTGAACCCAGGCCACCTGCATTGGAAACATCAGTCTTAGCCACTGGACCACCAGGGAAGTCCCCTAGGGAAGACTCTTGAGAGTCCCTTGGACTGCAAGGAGATCAAATCAGTCCATCCTACAGGAAATCAGTCCTGAATATTCATTGGAAGGGCTGATGCTGAAGCTGAGACTCCAATACTTTGGCCACCTGATGCAAAGAACTGACTCACTGGAAAAGACCCTGATGCTGGGAAAGATTGAAGGTGGGAGAAGGGAATGACAGAGGATGAGGTGGATGAGGCACCACCGACTCAATGAACATGAGTTTGAGCAGGCTTCGGGAGTTGGTGATGAACAGGGAAGCCTGGCGTGCTGCAGTCCATGCAGTTACAAAGCATAGGACACAACTACGACTGAGTGACTGAACTGAACTGAATGTTATTCAGTGATGTATCTAAACCAGAAAACCTAACTACCTTGAAAAAGAAATGCAGAATCCTAAACCCATCCCTTCTGCTTCTGACTTCAGTATGGAAAGCCTTACCACCTGTATGTCTGAAAATAAGCAGAATCCAGTCCCAAGGATTATGATAAACAACCTTACTTTCAAAATCTGCCCATTCATAAATCCAGGTAACAGTGACAACCATTTGAAAGAATGGTTTAGAAGGAATTTCTGATGGTTAATTGAACTCCATGTTTCTACTTAAAGCAGGTGATACAGTGATTATAAGACTCTTTAAGAGCCAGGTGCCGCTCACCTTTCTGCCAGTCACCCTGTGTGGACATTCAAACCTGGAAGCATGTACTAGGCAATGGGAAGATCTAAGCAATCCATGAAAATGGTAATAATTATCTGGAGCCCAGCGAACAGAGCCACGATTGAAAGGAAGACACAGTTTCAAAACACAATTCTTTCTTATTTTATAAACTTATCATCAGAGCTTACCACTATATTTTACCATTATAAACTTTACCATCAGAGCTTACCATCTGATGCTGGGATCCAAACACAGTGTTACAGGGCACTCGACACAAGCAGGGAAAGGGCAAGCCAAGCTGTGGGAAGAAACATGCAACTTCACAAGAAGGACCTCTGTCTCCATCCCCTTACATCCCCAAAAGAATGTGGTTCTAAGTCACAATTATTCTTTTAAAACAATCCCTCCCTTAGGAACACTTAATATTATAAATATATAGATGTTAAAGTATATCTAGAGAGTCAAGCCAAAAAAATCATGTGGTGGAGGAGGGTGGGGTGGTAAATTTCCAGGAGCTGTCTTCTAAGAGCATACAGACAATGTAAAATTTTCTAAATGAGTCAATTGAATGAGTAACTATCAACTCATCTTCTAAATGAGTACCTAATCTTTGCTGTATTTTAGAATATGCCAAAAAAACAAAAAACTTTTCCAAATGGAGAAACAAGCTGAGCCTTTAGCATTTTGGGGGGTAATTTAGGATCTCCCCTCTAAGGATTAGTGGTAAATAACACTGCCTAAAGGTATTCAAAGAAAAAACGTATTTATGGGCCCACCCATTCCTAAAAAACAATAAATATGGACCAACAGATGTACATATCTCAAGAGAAATGAAGTCAGTGTTATAAAGACAGTAATTGTCAAATAAATTTTATATTCTTCATTTTTAGCTTCCAAATCCTTAAGGAGATTATGTTTTAGGAATTTTTTAACATTTGAGCATATTGCTCTATATAACTAAGACTTGTAAGCCTTTATAGACCAAAAATTTAATGAGCATTTTATTCACATTTTTTTTCCTGTAAAGAATCTTTGCTCTAAATTATGAAAGTGAAACCCAAGTAAAACACATGATAAATAATTACAGAAATTAAAAGTGAAAATGTCGTCTCATTCCCCCCACCCCTCAGACCCCCCAATTAAGCCACAATCTGTCACTGTTGGGCTTCCCTGATGGCTCAGACAGGAAAGAATCTGCCTGCAATGCAGGAGACCCAGGTTCAATCTCTGGGCTGGGATGATCCCCTGGAGAAGGGAATGGCAATCCACTCCAGTATCCTTGCCTGGAGAATCCCATGGACAGAGGAGCCTGGCGGGCTACAGTCCATAGAGTCACAGAGTTGGACACAACTGAGTGACTAACATTACCCCTGTTAATAGGTTAGTATAGAACTTTCCAGATATTTTCTAGGCAAAAATATAATGTATTTATATATATGTATTTTTCCAGGTATAAAAAAATATGCACATTAGCATGTACATACTTTTAAAACATGAGCGGCTGCCACCTGCCTTTCCCACTTTTCCTCACACATTTTTTTGAAGACTCGATTGCTGTCCCAAGATAGCTCTGAGCCCCTAAGAGCCTGGCTCACAGCAAGTATTCAATAAGTAATCTGTTTCATGTTTCTACAGAGGTATTATAAAATTCCTCATTTTGTATATCTTTAAGAAGAGGGCACGATTTCTTTTTTTTTTTTTTTTTGATGTGAAAACGGGTAAAAATACTCTGTATTGCCGACCTGATTTAGTCCACTTAGGTTAATATTTGTTGTTGCTGATTAGTCACCAAGTCGTGTCTAACTCTTTTTCAACCCCATGGACTATACCCCGTCAGGCTCCTCTGTTGATGGGATTCTCCAGGCAAGAATACTGCAGTGGGTTGCCATGCCCTCCTCCAGAGAAGAGGAGAACACAATTTCTTGCCACCAGTGACCAAGGTTCAGAATCAACTCAACTCCCGAGATTCCCCTATGTAACTTCCTGGGGACTTCTCCATCTTACAGAAGACAATCCCTCCAATTCTATGGGTTTTGCTTTAAAATGTTCTTGGCCAAGAGGCTTAACAAGTTCTTGACTCAAGGTAGCACCCTAATCAAGCTTTCATAAACTCCAAAAAAGGGTAATGCTCTTTGATCTAATAATTCTAGACTGGCTCTGAAAATCCATCTGAGGAATACAACTCAAAGTATAGAAAAAGCTTTATGCACAAAGATGTTCATAACAGCACTATACAAAGAGAATTTCCAAAAAATGGTCATAAAAAGCCAAAGAATACAAACACTCTAACTGCCCAAAAAGAAAAAACAAAAAATTGAAATACTATACACTCACTTGAAGGAATATCATGAAGGCATTAAAAATATACTTTACTTTGAAGAACTGATAAAACATGATACGCGCCTGTTACAACAGTAAGTGAAAAAAGCCATGTATAGCCATGTAAAAACACACATGCCCCCTGACTGATCCAAGTCTGAAAAGAAATAAAGTAAAATGTTGACTGTGGTTGCCTTTGGGCAACTAAAAAAGACATATACATCTCTCTAAATTTATTAATACACATTTACATATAAAAATGATAAAAGCATGTAAGAAAATCATCTTTCTTTTCACTCGAAAAAAAAGCGGCTAAAGAAATAGGTCAACACACTTGAAAAACTTCTAGGACAGAATAAAGCATCGTTTCTTTAAACGCTCGCCCTTATGCCACATTACCTGATTACAGAGGTACTGGCCCAGGCCAGGCCTAGCAGCAGCACTTAGATAGATCACAGGCTTCCTGTTGTATAACACGTTGAACCCATCCACTACGAAGTCTTCATAACGGGAATGGATGGCAAGCCTACAGATCTTTGCGAGTCCTTCTCTTTCTTCTTCGTGGAAATAAGCACAGCCATTTTCATACCTGTTAAGAGACACTCACATGTCAGTATGTTCTTACCTCTGATTTTATAAGTCCCAGTCTTATAACCATGGAAGTAAATCTTTTCTCAACCTAGAAACTGTCACCCAGATCAGTCAAAGGAGATAGGAATCACCCTCGTCTCAGGAGGGCTGAAAACTCACGGCAGCTGGAGGTTATAAAGAACAAAGGCAATGACCCTTCATCCACGCTGAGCTCCTGCAAGATAGGAACTAAGAAAACCAGTAGGAAATAGGAATGCCTCAGATATAAAAAGGCTGAAGATCATGGATTAGCTTACTTCACCAGAAAATCAGCACTGGATAATGTAGGCATGGTTTTTAGTAGTGTCAGCCCTAAAACGTCCAAAGTAAGTAAAACTGTCAATAACGCTAGTCAGGCTAAGTTTTGCTTTTGCTATTATCTGCTTGGAAACTTTTATTCTTCTCCATCTCTAAAGAGAAAGAGAGAGAATTACCATTACAGGTGTTGGATTGTTATTAGAAGAAAATTTCTCCTTTGCCACACAGGCAAACTCATACTCTGCCAGGCCAAGCGCCTTTCCACCATCTGAAAATCAGTCTCCCAAGTTATTAAACGTTCCAATGTTAGGTAAACATTCCTTTTCCATAAAAGTAACAGCATAAATAAACACAAAATACCACTGGTCTCGTATCTTCTACTGACTCCTTACTCTGCTAGAATTCCTTAATAATGACTATTTACCACTGTATAAAGCAAATTTAAATTTCCCAACACATACTCATCTTCCTCATGACAGCATTTCCTTTCTACTAAAACACAGCTAATACTTTAAATAAAAATACTCGAATCCAGGGACCTCCCTGGTGGTCCAGTAGTTCAGACTGGGGGCATGGGTTCAATCCTGGCTTGAGGAACTAAGATCCAGCATGCCACACAGCATGGCAAAAAAGAGAGAAAAACTCCCCCAAACTTGCCTCCATTTCACTGCTACATCTTCTATCAACAGGTGCCAACCAGGAATCTTCTTTCTCTTTCCATATTTTTATTTTTTTTAAATCATGGAAGTATGATAACACATTTACAGGAGACTTAGAAAACACAGAGCAAAGTTACATATAGTTCTACTATATATGGTAACAAATAAGAAACTGTGGACATTATTCAACAGTACAGGCTCATGTTCTCAGCTCTTCACACGTATTAATTCATTGGTTCATTTAATCCTCACAACAATGTCATCAAATGGATATTAAGGCTATCTCCATTGCACAGATAGGGAAACTGAGGCATGCAATGTTTAAGTAACTCTTCCGAAAGGAAAGGGAAGAGGCAGATCTGAATCTAGGTAGCACAGCTCCAAAAAAGAGACTTCTCACAGTCTATATCCAACTCATAAATGTCTTTACCGGAAACTAAAAACTTATTACCTGAAAATTCTGCAGAGCCATAAGGTAGTGTCTGAAAGTATCCTAGTAGTAAGTTTTCTCAGCTTCTCCTTATCCAGAGTTGAAATGTAAGCTCCCAGACTATGCCCCAGCAAAGATATATGACCTTGTTCTCCAATATTCTGAATTCTGTTAATCAAAAATATTAGATTTAAAAAAAGGTATTAGTCTAAGCATAAATAAATAAAACTTAGAGACACAGTATTCCACAAAAATTTCTGTCACATTTGAAATGCACTTAATGGCCTAGCAGGCAGAAATTGAGACAAATTTAGAAAATACAATGTGTAATAAGGTATTAATAGCTTAGGGGGAAATTTTCCTTCTGAATTCAAGTCCTAGGAGATGAATATCCTTTTTATTGAATACCAACTAAATACACAAACTGTTTTTAAATAATTTTCTCCAAATAAGTTTTTTAAATTAAATACTGGCTGTAAGAACTATAGAGAGTAGAGCTGAGATAAAATGTGCAGAAAACAATTTAAGAATCAATAGATGAAGATCAATTCCCGGCATTAAACAGCTATTTATAACAGTTCAGCAAATTCAAGGGGAACTAGGTATTGCTTTGCATACAATTAAAGTGGATAGACTAATTTCCCTTATAAAAAATAAATGTAATAATGAAAATGACAAAGAATCAACAGGATTCTGGGCAGAGACAGTTCCTAGAAAAGGAAATATAAATGGGTCTTAAAACATACAAAAAAGACACTTAACCTGATTTCTTAAGAAAAATGCAAACTAAAACTATGCTGAAATATCATTTCTTACCTATCAGACTGGCAACAATCCTTAAGTTTGCTAATACCCTTGTAGGCAAGCGTGTGGGGGAAAAGGTCCTCTCAAATACAGAGTGGGAATGTGAATAGGCACAAGTCCATGAAGGGAAATTTGGCAATATCTGTCACATTTATAAATACACAAACTTATTCAGTCTAGCAATCTCACTTCTAGGACTTCAATCTCCAGAAACACTACTTTGAGGAAATAACATATGTACAAAGTTACTAGCTGCAGGAATGTCTGTAAGGGTAAAACATGAATGAGAGACTAGTTAAATAAAATATGGCTCATGCATTAAGACTGTGTGCATTTTCGGTCATATCCAACTCTTTGCGACCCCAAGGACCATAGCCCACCAGGCTCCTCTGTCCATGGGATTTTCCAGGCAAGACTACTGGAGTAGGTTTCCACTTTCTCCTGCAGGGGATCTTCCCGACCCAGGGATCAAACCCACGTATCCTGCACTGCAGGTGGATTCTTTACTGCTGAGCTACCAGGGAAGGCCCAGAGCAACATTGCTGCCAAGTCGCTTCAGTCGTGTCTGACTCTGTGCGACCCCATGGACTGCAGCCCACCAGGCTCCTCTGCCCATGGGATTTTCCAGGCAAGAGTACTGGAGTGGGGTGCCATTGCCTTCTCCCAGAGCAACATTAAACAGCTCTTAAAGGAGAAAGGGCCTTGTGTACTGCTATTCCAGGAACTTCAAGACATAAATGAAAAAAGCAAGACACAGAACAACGTGCAGAGTATTTAGGTCCTGGAAGCAGTAAGCATAAACATCTGGCTTGGGTGTACGTATACATGAAGTATCTCTGAAGAATACACAAGAAACTGGCAACTTATCTCTAGGAAGCAGAAAAGCTAGGGAGGGAGAGGTAAGAAGGAATACTGCCTTTGCATATATACCTTTTCTATCTTTTGAAATCTGAACCAGAAGAATGCATTACTTATTCTAAAAAACACTGTATTTAAAACACTTAAAGAGAAAATAAAACTAGATAAATTGCTTGATAGATGCATAAATGGAATTAAGATAAACAGATGATTCACAGATGGTGTGGCTTGCCACCAATGAATTCAGCTGCAGTACTTCTCAGCAATCAAAAGCTCAGGAACAGAAACAGCCAGAAACAGAAGCACACAGCAGTTACCCTCTGGCCCCTGCGCCAGCCCCTCCCTAAGACACAAGACCATAAAAATGACAAGGTTTTAGTAAATGATTTCCTTTTACAAAATACATTATCTAAAACACGTCAACGTCTCCCTGAAGGAAGTGAATGTTGCTGTAAGTTTATATACAATCTGGAATGAAATAAGGCTTATTATTGCAGCAACTTGTATGAATGTAATCAGTATCAAACCCAAGAACACATGCACTTTCAAAGAGAAGCTGCCAAGCGTTCTCCATTACCGGGTGCTCTGGGGCTGCTCGTCTTCATCTCCGTGCATCAGATTCTGAACCAACTGGAGGATGCTCACCATGTCCTGTCCGCTGCGGGACAGAAAAGCAGCTGATAGACGGGGAACAGCACACACCACCCCCTCCCCTCACCACAGTCTCCCACTATTTCTCTTGTCCAAACTAGCTTTGATGTCTTTCTGATACAACAGAAATAATGTGTTTTGCGATACAGTATACACCATCTTCTTTTTTAAAAATAAACCCTAAGTTATCAACTGAATTCTGAATATAACCATACATATATTAAAGTATTAGTTGCTTAGTTGTGTCTGACTCTTTGCAATCCCATGGACTGCAGCCCGCCAGGCTCCTTTGTCCATGGAATTCTCCAGGCAGGAATCCTGGAGTGGGTAGCCATTCCCTTCTTCAGGAGATCTTCCCAACCCAGGGATTGAACCTGGGTCTACTGCACTGCAGGCAGATTCTTGATCATCTGAGCCACCACGGAAGCTCCTTACTTGTGACTAATATTCTACCTGAATGTAAATTTAATTTTTAAAAATTTCACTAGCTTTAGCAGTATTTCTCTACCAGTTCATCTGAGTCTTGGAGACTACTTACTAAGCATATTATAAAGGTCAAAATAGTCCTTATAAGCTGCTGGAAGATCACAAAAGCAGCAAGAATACTCCAATACCACTGGGAGTATCTAAGTTTCCCTCCATGTGGGATTCTTGTCTGTTTGTTCTTACAGAGTTAAACATGAAATGCAGGCATCGCTTATTACCACCTCTTCCCCAAACTGGAGCAACTGGAGATTTGCTTAGAGTATAAACAGACTTACTTCTGTCCAAGATACGTTTTTAAATGCTCGTTACATGAGGAGGTGGAAACATATGAGAAGAATGTGAGTGGTGCAGTCGTTAGCAATGACAAGGTGACTTGCAAAACATGTGATGTCAAAATGCTACCACTCTATTAATGAGAAGGTGACATAAAAAGTTCTTCCTTTTGAAAGACAATGTCCCCAAACCCATCTTCCTCAAGGTGCTGACCTTCACATGTGAGGGACTCTGGTCCTTAGACTTTATGTGGAGATGAAGCCAGGTGGTCTTCAGGAAACCCTATGTTACAGAGCTGTGAGGACGTCATTAGTCCATGAAAAGCACTGAACTCTGCGCCTGGGAAGTGGGATCTCGGGTGCGGCCATCAGCATCATTAGTGTGAGCACCCTGGACTGGCGTCACTGATGCACTCCCACTCAGAATTACAGATGCTCCTGGCAGCATCTCTTCTAGGGAAACTTATGCAGGATGAGTAGAACCCTGTAATTCCCTTCAGCAGGCCTGGGTGAGGAGACTCAGAAGATCTGGTTCCTGTTCTCAGCTGGAAAATGAACCTCACTCACAAAGGACTTCCAGTCGGCACCCTCCATCCACTGGGATCCTTCCTCTGTTCTTTTGCAGCCCTGAACGTCTTTACGTTCAGGTCAAAGGACGACTTAAGGGAGTTGCACTGTTTACCTGTGCACAGTTTCCTGGTTATAAAAAAATAATAAGTTTGTCCGAAGGAAACTGGGCCAGGACTTACATTCCAAATTAAGCGCTAACATCCTGTACAAACTGTTGGCTGGACAACTACTTATTTTCCTGATATTTTCCCTGCTACTTCAAACCACAAACATTTGACAGATTTCCTTTAGCTGCCAAAAAATAAATCACTCTACTAATAAATGAGCTGATGCTTTCCTTTCATTTTCCTTTCCTTACTATATAATACAATGGTAAATCTTATCAAGTTAGAACAATTCTCACAATAAAGCTCAGTCTACCAAACAGATTGCTGGTTTCAAGGATGAAACAAGTATGGTAGTTGAGTTATATTATGAGTCTGTATATGCTTCTAAGAGGTTGTATTAAACTCTGAACGGGGAAGGGGGAGAAACAGTAGGTATAGCAGCATCACCAACCAGCCAACAGCATTTCACTTTTCTGATGTTACACTGCATAGAACTCTCAATTTGCTTTGTGTTCATTAAAATTGTAAATCAGTGATGGCAAAATCTTGGTTTAAAGAAAATGTACACCCCACGTAAAGGTGCTTATCTGTTGGGTTTTTTTAAACCTTTTATTTACTACTGGAGTACAGCTGATTAACAATGGTGTGATAACTTCAGGTGGACAGCAAAGGGGCTCAGCCATACATATACATGTATCCATTCTGCCCCAAACTCCCTTCCCATAACACTGAGCAGAAGTTCCCTGTGCTAAACAGTAGGAAAACGTGCTTCTCTTCCTTGCCACCTACCTGCCTTGCAGTGGCCCTGGAATATCCCCTGATAGGAGCTTCTTTCCATTTTCCTCCTCTGTTCTTCTAATTTAAAGGAAATAAAAAATTGTTATATTTCTAACATTGGAGCATGAACATGTGACAATGTTGCTCATAAGCTCTAGTAACTGATGTGGGATTTGAAACACACATTCCCCTACCCCCACCCCACCCCAGCCCCCCAGGCTGGGCTATAGTTTAATTTCAGGAAAAGAATACAAAAAAAATAATAATACTTCAACCCATTTCTTGTTTACTTAACGTACTATATGACCTGAATATACAGTAAGAAGCATTTCTAGAGTCAAGTTAATATATTAAGTAAATTTTAATAGGCCAAAGTGAAAATTTTAAGTCCTGCCTCTCAATTTCAAAATCCTTTAATGATAAAGCACCGTCCACTCAAGACAAACACCAATTTTAAAGTCAGCTGCAGCTAAGCATGACGTTCTGAGAGCAAGAGGTGTCTTCAACAGCAGGAAACCAGTGCCGCCAGTTTCGCAGCAGGTTGAGCACGTTTAATGGGGTCACGTCCGTTCCGCAGGCTCACCTCTGACTGTCCTCGAGCATCTTCATGGCCTCCTTCAAGTTTTTCCCCATTTCAGCTAGAGTAGGGTCTGCTATCTGGAAAAACATTTTTCAAAAGGTTAAATGTTAACAACCTTCTATTACTTCCACAACAGAGTTAATCAAGAAAAAAACTAAATTTTAAGTCCATTTTCTTCTGGATTTATGATAACATACTTGGGTTATGAAGCACATGCTTGATGTCAAAATTCCAACAGTACAAAAGTCCCAGCCCCCGGGAGGCCGCTCTTGGCACGTGCCTCTCCAAGCCTCCCTCTCCTCACACACGCTCCTCCACACTGCTTTTTTCCTGCTTTACAGTGAGCACGGTTCCACATCAGTAGGTCTGCTTCACTCTCTTTAGCGGTTACACCTTTTTGCATCTGATGGATGTATTACAGTTTAACAGTCCTGAATTAATGGACCTTTGGGGTTACTCGAGTTTTTCACTATTAGAAGAAAGTCCAGAGAAGTACAAATAGCATACTATTTGTTTTACGGCTGAAAAATGGGGCTTCCCTGGTGGCCCAGTGGTAAAAACCTGCTTGCAATGCAGGAGATGTGGGTTCGATCCCTGGGTTGGAAGATCCCCTGGAGAAGGAAATGGCAACCCATGCCAGTGTTTCTGCCAGGGAAAGCCCATAGACACAGGAGCCTGGAGGGCTATAGTCCACAGGGTCGCAAGGATCGGATACTGCTCAGCGACTAAACCACCACCACCAAGCTGAAAACTAGTCCCCCAAAAGATGTTCATATCCTAATCCCTAGAACTTGTGAATGTGTCCCTTCTGTGATGAAGTTGTGCAGATGTGATTCAACTGTGGTCATCCAGGCGAGCCCTAAGTGCAACAGCGTGAACCAACACGAGAGAACTGGAAGGAGACCACACGTAAACCCAGAGAGCAGGCGATGTGCTGCCAGAGCAGAGAGAGCTGAAGACGCTGCCCTTAAAGCTGGAGTGATGGCGCCACCAATAAAGGCAGGGTGGCTGGCAAGCAGCAAGCTGGGGCAAGAGAGCAAGGGGCACCCCAGGGCCTCTGGAGGAGTGCGCCCCGCCATCCCTTGATGTCAGTTCAACAACAATGATTTCAAACTCTGGCCTCCAGAACTGAGAGAGAATACATTTCTGTTGTTCCGAGCTACCCAGTTTGTATTAACAGGTTACAGCAATCACATGAAACGCTTACATTCAAGAATTTGCAAGTGCTTCTAAAACCTCCGGACACTTACACAAACTCGTAATAGTGACGTCTCCAAAGAATTTATCATTCATATCCTTTTGGATTTTAGTACCAAGTGTACATCTACCTCCCATCCAAAACATAGATGGAACTAAATTTTTAAAATTCTCACAGAATTAAAACATTCACTCTTTCTTCTTACATCTCCGTAACAATTTTTAGGGAGACAGCCTTGTTGCCATGAATCTCTATGTAGTATGAGTTGTTATAAACAATTATAGAAGCTCTCTTTTGTTCCCCTCTTAATCAAGTGTACTTCAAGTGTATTTATCTGCATTTTCTTCCTATTGTCTACTGTACCTAGTAATACTTCATCTTACGTAGATGTGCAATGAGTATTACCTTCAGTATTGCATTACCTCCTCAAAATTGTGTTCTTTTTCTTAAAGAAATGCTACTGTTTACCAGTGTGAGAATACCGGGGTGGGTAGTCATTCCCTTCTCCAGGGGTTTTTCCCAACCCACGGATCAAACCTGAGTCTCTCACATTGCAGGCGGATTCCTTACCATCTGAGGCACCAGGGAAGCCCCAGTATAAGTATCAGAAAATGTTAAATCAAGAAGGGACCTTAGGGGTCTAGTCTAGGAATCGCCAACCTGCATTCTTTTGAGCCTTAAGACTCTTGGGAAGAATTTAGGGAGAAGGGGCTCGGCAGCCACCTGGAGCTTCCAGCTCTGCTCCCCTTTAAGGAGATCAGCTCTGTTCTTAACAACAGGGTTTTGAGTCAAGTTTTCAAAAAAGGAAAAGTATAGCATGAAAGCCTCTGTTTCCAGTCTAACATTTTAATTACTTATAAAACTTACTCGTTTTTGCCTGCACTGCTCGGCAAGTGGGATCTTAGTTCCCCAACCAAGGACTGAACCAGTGCCCCTGCAGTGGACGTGCAGAGTCCTAACTACTTGAGCGCCAGGCCAGGGGAGTCCTGGTGTCATATTTCAGAGAGGGAACTAAGGCTTAGAGAGAAGGACAGTGACTTGCCTAGGCTCATGGAACTAATAAAGACGGAGAGCTGCCAGAACCCTGGTTTCCTGATCTGTTTCTGCCTCTATTACATCACACTGATTCTACAACAGGTTAGAAAAGAATCACATAGCCACATCTGACCTGATTTTTACAAAAGAGAAAAAGCACTTAAAAACAAAAGGCATTTCCAATAAAAATCACAATTTAAATGTAACCACAAGGTGGGTGACAGAGCAATCTAAAAGGGTCTCCTTGTTCTTCCTTAACAATTCTGAGTAGGAGGAGGAACAAGATAATGGTCAAGAGAAGTGATCTTGCTCCCCGGTCTGCTGGTCAAGGTCCTTACCACCCACATCTCCTGTGACACTCCAATCTTTGAGCATCTGGCCAAATGCAAAGACAAACAGTTTTCTTGATCAATCACTCTTCCCTGTTTCATGCTTATAACATCTGTCCTGTCTGAAATGTCCCTGTGCCTTTTATCTACCACTGCTGCTGTTAAGTCATTTCAGTCGTGTCCAACTCTGTGTGACCCCATAGACAGCAGCCCACCAGGCTCCCCCATCCCTGGGATTCTCCAGGCAAGAACACTGGAGTGGGTTGCCATTTCCTTCTCTAATGCATGAAAGTGTAAAGTGAAAAGTGAAAGTGAAGTCGCTCAGCCATGTCCGACTCTTAGCCACCCCATGGACTGCAGCCTACCAGGCTCCTCCGTCCATGGGATTTTCCAGGCAAGAGTATTGGAGTGGGGTGCCATTGCCTGATAACCACCTGTTAAATCAGGATCCACTACTTTCAAGAAACCCTTATGGATAAAATCACTTTCACTTTTTCACATTCCCTCTAATGATATCGATACCATTTTTTCCTAAATCAAACATCCGGACTCACTGCCTGACAAATGACTGTACTAATATTTATGGGGACAGCAGGATGAAAGGCTTGAACCTAAGGCCATTCTAATATGTAACTGCCCAATTTCTCACATCCCTCACTGTGAACTGTGTTCCAGGTGGTCTTCCCAGCACAGGTATTCTCAGCCATTCAGACTCCCACTGATTTTGCCTTCTCTTATAGGCCTCAAGGGCTTCCCTGGTGGCTCATTGGTAAAGAATCTGTCTGCAAGGCAGGAGATGCAGATTTTATCCTAGGGTTAGGAAGATCCCTAGGAGAAGGAAATGGCAACCCACTCCAGAATTCTTGCCTGGAGAATCCCATGGATAGAGGAGCCTGGAGGGCTAAAGTCCACGAGGTCACAAGAGTCAGACACAACTGAGTAGCTAAACAACAATAGGCCTAAAATGTCTAAAGTCAGCCTGAGTCTTGGATTGCCATATTGCCTCTGAAACCCGTCAGGAAGGCACAGCATACTGGATATCAACATATTGGCTCTAAGTTCAACACAGCTAACTTTTCCTATAAGATTGAACAGATTTTTCAGTTAAGAATAGACAAAGTAGTTGACTTAAGAAGCTGCTTCATATGAAAATACTTATTTTTAAACACCAGAGTCACATGTGATGATAAGACACCGACACTAAAAGAGGCAGGAGGGAAGTGCAGCTTCATATTTCCCCATCTGAGTCTCTCTCTCAAGAACACACACTCATTGAGTGGAAAGGCTGACATTTAAATTGTTCTTGCTCCTACTCTCTTTTAGGGAGTGAAGTGGGGGCAGGGGGTGGGGTAGCAGATGGGTAAGGAAAATAGCACGTTTAGTTAAATGTGAATAGAATGTGACTCCAATGCTATAGACCTGCATGGGCTTGTTCTGTTAAGAGGATAATCCAAAATTTTAAATGTTACCCAGCTGCAGGATATCGGGCCTTAAGTCAAAGAATGCTCTAAGAAAAATATTTATCAATTGGTTACTCAAAACTAAAAGCCATGCCTCCATACACTTCTACTGAGGACAGTGACTACTTTCTTCTTCCCATTTCCCAACCTCAATACCTGTTACAGGGCCAGACAAAGGACTTGTGTGATAAATGTTAATAAACAATAGCAGGGCAACAGCCAGACAAAACCAAAATGAGTGAAGAATTAAGTTGAATAAAGATGTCCATCATTCAGTATTTGGAAGAAGACTGTTTTACACTATTCAGGGAAGAAAAAAATAGTATTCTATGCCAGGTTCCTGGGGAAAATGTCATATTTTTCAACCCTTAGCACCTAACACAGGGTCTGGCGCAGAAAAAGGACTCAATGAGATTTGTGATCCTTAATTTACTGAGATCCCTCATTATTAACACTTACTGAATTGCTCTCTATATTCCGGGCATCATCTAATTAACACCTTTATATACACTGTTTTTGTTTATTCGCTAAGTCAGTTTGACTCTGTGACCCAATGAACTGCAGCACGCCAGGCTTTTGTGTACTTCACTACCTCCTAGAGTTTGCTTAAACTCATGTCCATTGAGTTGGTGATGTCATCCAACCATCTCATCCTCTGTTGTCCCCCTTTTCCTCCTGACCTCAGTCTTTCCCAGCATCAGGGTCTTTTCCAATGAGTCAGCTCTTCATATCAGGTGGCCAAAGTATTGGAGCTTCAGCATCAGTCCTTCCAATGAATATTCAGAGTTGATTTCCTTTCGGATTGACTAGTTTGATATCCTTGCTGTCCAAGGGACTCTCAAGAGTCTTCACCACCACCACAGTTCAGAAGCGTCAATTCTTCAGCACTCAGTCTTCTTTATGGTCCACATATGGTCCTGACATCCATATATGACTATTAGGAAAACCATTTATCATTGACTATACGGACCTTCATTAGCAAAGGGATGTCTTTGCTTTTCAATATGCTGTCTAAGTTTGTCATAGGTTTCCTTCCAAGGAGCAAGCATCTTTTAATTTCATGGCTGAAGTTACCATATGCAGTGATTTTGGAGCCCAAGAAATTAAAATCTGTCACTGCTTCCATTTCTTCTCCATCGATTTGCCATGAAGTGATTACATACTTTACTTCCTAGCAAACTCAAAGTTACAGAGTTAGCAGGCTACAGAGCCAGAATTTAAAACAAGGTCCGAGGATTTCCCTGGCACTCCAGTGGTTAAGACCCCAAGCTTTCGATGCAGGAGGTGCAGATTTGATCCCTGGTCAGAGAACTAAGATCCCATATGCCTTGAGGTGTGGCCAAAACAAAAATTTTTTTAAAATATAACAAGGTCTGAATTACTCTAGAACCAGTGCTCTTAACCACTAGGCAATACTGCCCCTCAATTTCATCAAATAAGAAAACAAAGCAACTTGCACTTTGAAAAAGCTCTTGTCTCAAAATCATAATTAGAGTTAAGTAAGGTCTCATTTTAAACGTAATCCTTGTTTGATTGATGTTTTCACTTAGATAAATGTTAGTTTATCAGAAGACTCTCCCTATGGGTAAAATTTCTAATCTACAACAGCCTCAACTAGATGATCATAAACTTATTACCCAAACCAGAGCATACTTAAGAGTCAAGGCAGTACTATTAATAATTAAGCCAGGACAGCAGGTACAAACTGGGACAGTCCTGGGCAAACCAGGATGTACAGTTACCCCAGCCTTCACTACACTATTTACTTCCCATCTTAAATCAGTATTCCACCTAGTAAAGGCCAGGCCAATGTTTGCCGTGCCGGCTGTTCATGAGTTACAAGGTAAAACCAAAGACAACATACAATTCAAAAGCAGCGCACTGCAGTGCAGGTACTCCCCATGGCACTCTTCTCAATGCTCAAGATCGCACAGTATTGTTACGAGACATCTTTTCCTACCTATAAACAATATATTTTCCCTCATTTAAATCTTGAGTACAGGGGCCTGATTAAAAATTGGGGGCCAACTAGAAACAATTCCTGAAAAAAAGCCCCTTTATTAACAAAAAAAGCAACAGAGTCTAACCACCCCCCCCTTTTTTTTTTAACACAAAGGGGCTGCTTCCTCCAAAACTTTATTACGTAGATGAACTTACTGGACAAGATAGGGATATCTTTGACTCTAAGACAGAGTTCAGGATGAAGGAGGTTAGTAGGCAAGAAGACACTTGAGGTTTTTTAGACTCCTTATTGTTGCTGTTCAGTCGCTCAGTCATGTCCAACTCTTTGCGACCCCATGGGCTGCAGCATGCCAGGCTTCCCTGTCCTTAACTCTTTCAAACTCATGACCATCAAATCAGTGATGCCAGCCAACCATCTCATCCTCCATCATCCCCTTCTCTTCCTGCCTTCAATCTTATCTAACCATCAGGGTTTTTTCCAATGAGTCAGCTCTTCACATCAGGTAGCCAAATTATTGGAGCTTCAGCATCAGTACTTCCACAGAATATTCAGGGTTGATTTCCCTTAGGCTTGACTGGTTTATCTCCTTGCTGTCCAAGGGACTCTCAAGAGTCTTAGGGTGGCAGTGGTGGTTCAGTCGCTAAGTCGTGTCCAACTCTTGCGACCCCACAGACTGTAGCCCGCCAGGCTCCTCTGTCCATGGGGATTCTCCAGGCAAGAATACTGGAGTGGGTTGCCATTTCCTTCTCCAGGGCAAGAGTCTTATACAGCACCACAATTCAAAAGAACCAGTTCTTTGGGGCTCAGCTTTCTTTACAGTCCAACTCTCATATCCATACGTGAAAGTGAAGTCTCTCAGTCCTGTCCAACTCTTTGCGACCCATGGACAATCTAATCATCCCTTTTGAAGTCAGTTGGCGTTTAGTCTGCTTCCTTTCCATCATCTTTTCTGCGGTCTTGAAGCAAGCCAACCCAGGCTGAACATGAATGTGGTGTTTCAAGATGCTTTTCTAGGAAAGGGCCCTGGGGCCAACATGCACTTCTGCGTTGGATTCCTAGGGTCTCCACTCAACTGGTGTCCTTCAGCCCTCAAGAGGCTTGAAGCAATTATACTGTTTAAAAACAGAGCCCAAATGTGCAACAAAGCATATACAGAGTGTGTATATCCACTGGTTCACTTTCTAATTACAAAACCACCACATGTACACTATTGAAAATTCAGAATCCGTTATTAAACTGTTACCCATTAGACTGCAAATTTGTAAATTATATTTCAGCTACGGCTGATTCTGTGTAATGAAGTGGATTCCATATTTTTGCTTCAATTATGTCTAACAGAGATGCATGGCATGGCTTAATGCAATTTCAAAGCTCCTAAGGAGAACCATTTAATTGCTCATGTGGTAACTGTCAGAGAACCAGACAGCTCATTTTGTAAAACAAGCCCTGCCATTCATTCTTTTATAAGCATTTTTTAACAATGACTTTTATACTGGTGGATTTCCATCACTCTCAGTGTGGGATATTAAAATAGTCTGCCACTATCAAAAGAAGAAATAGTATATATGTAATGTTAAAATATCACTAAAATTCTCACAACTTAAATGTTAGAGGGAAAAAAAATTGAAAGTCAAATGCAAGATAAAATAGTAAAGGAGGTCTGTAAGTAACTCTCAACTTTTCAAAGTTGTAGGAAACCAAATTTATTTGGAAGATAAATTATTTGAATTAACAGGGAAAAAAATACTTATTTTTGCCTCTGGCTAGAATTATATCAACTCAGTTATGAGGTAATACTCCTATTATTTGGAATATGTTATATTTTTCATTTTATTCTATTTCATTTTTCTGAAAAACTGCTGGTCATGATCTGCTAAATTGATCTGACATCTCATATATAGGATGTAACCTGCAGTTTAGGGGATGGGGACTCACACCATTTTAATGGATGTCACTGAAAATTCATATCTGGTAATTAGTAACAGAATAAACAATCATTTGTTAATAGACAAATTTTATTAACTGAGAAGTTGTTTGTAATAACCTTTCAAAAATGGACACTAGAGCAGAAGAAGAATAAAATCCCAGGGCCAAAGATTTGGGAACCACTGCTCTCCAGGGCTTCCCTGATGGCTCAGAAGTTAAAGAATCTGCCTGCAATGTGGGAGACATGGGTTCGATCCCTGGGTTGGGAAGATCCACTGGAGGAGGGCATGGCAACCCACTCCAGTATTATTGCCTGGAGAATCCCCATGGATAGAGGAGCTTGGTGGGCTACACTCCATGGAGTTGCAAAGAGTCAGACATAACTGAGCAACTAAGCACAGCACAGCTCTACATAAAATTTTTTCAGCTTTCAAGGTGCTTAATTGAGGCCTTGAACACATTTTGTTCAATTAAACCAGCCCACCAAAGTGTGACCCAAAATTATATTATTCACTTTCACATGAAGGACAGAAATAAAGGACAGAAATGATATGGACTTAACAGAAGCAGAAGAATACACAGAAGAACTATACAAAGATCTTAACGACCCAGATAACCATGATGGTGTGATCACTCACCTAGAGCCAGATATCCTGGCGTCCGAAGTCAAGTGGGCCTTAGAAAGCATCACTACGAACAAAGCTAGTAGAGGTGACGGAATTCCAGCTGAGCTATTTCAAATCCTAAAAGATGATGCTGTGAAAGTGCTGCACTCAATATGCCAGCAAATTTGGAAAACTCAGCAATGGCCACAGGGCTTAAATGTCAGTTTTCATTCCAATCCCAAAGAAAAGCAATGTCAAAGAATGTTTAAACTACTGCACAACTGCACTCATCTCACATGCTAACAAAGTAATGCTCAAAATTCTCCAAGCCAGGCTTCAACAGTATGTGAACCATGAACTTCCAGATGTTCAAGCTGGATTTAGAAAGGCAGAGGAACCAGAGATCAAATTGCCAACATCTGCTGGATCACTGAAAAAGTGAGAGAGTTCCAGAAAAACATCTATTTTGCCTTACTGACTATGCCAAAGCCTTTGACTGTGTGGATCACAACAAACTGTGGAAAATTCTGAAAGAGATGGGAATACCAGATCACCTGACCTGCCTCCTGAGAAATCCGTATGCAAGTCAATAAGCAACAGTTAGAACTGGACATGGAACAACAGACTGGTTCCAAATCAGGAAAGGAGTACGTCAAGGCTGTATATCGTCACCCTGTTTATTTAACTTATATGCAGAGTACATCATGCGAAATGCCAGGCTAGATGAAGCACAAGCTGGAATCAAGATTTCCAGGAAAAATATCAATAACCTCAGATATGCAGATGACACCACCATTATGGCAGAAAGCAAAGAAGTAAAGAGCCTCTTAATGAAAGTGAAAGAGAAGAGTGAAAAAGTTGGCTTAAAACTCAACATTCAGAAAAGTAAGGTCATGACATGTGGTCCCATCATGGCAAACAGATGGGGAAACAGTGGAAACAGTGACAGACTTTATTTTCTTGGGTTCCAAAATCACTGCAGATGGTTGACTGCAGCCATGAAATTAAAAGATGCCTGCTCCTTGAAAGAAACACTATGACCAATCTAGATGGCATATTAAAAAGCAGAGACATTACTTTGCCGACAAAGGTCCACCTAGTTAAAGTTATGGTTTTTCCTGTAGTCATGTTTGGATGTGAGAGTTGGACTGTAAAGAAGGCTGGGCACCGAAGAATTGATGCTTTTGAACTGTGTTAGAGGAGACTCTTGAGAGTCTCTTGGACTGCAAGGAGATCCAACCAGTCCATCCATCAGAAATTAGTACTGAATATTCATTGGAAGGACTGATGCTCAAGTTGAAACTCCAATACTTTGTCCACCTGATGTGAAGAACTGACTCATTTGAAAAGACGCTGATGCTGGGAAAGACTGAAGGCAGGAGGAGAAGGGGATGACAGAAGATAAGATGGTTGGATGGCATCACCAACTCAATGGACATGATGAGTAAGCTCTGGGAGTTGGTGATGGACAGGGTGGCCTGGCGTGCTGCAGTCCACGGGGTTGCAAAAATCAGACATGACTGCATGACTGAACTGAACTGATGTGACTATACACAACTGCCAAAACTCAAACTGTGTGTTTTTAGTGCATATAAATTGTTCCTTAATTTTTAAAAAAGGAGGGCAAATTGAATGAGTTGACTGAAAAGAAATATTCAGCAAATAACAATACAAGTGGTGACAAAGTTCACAAATGGTGTATGAATAATGGCTATTTTATAAATGCAGACCGAAACCTTCAACATTTGCATTAGACACTTTAGTGACTTTTTTAAGTCACTACACAGACATTACCACAACTAAGTCAAGCGTGGTGGTGGTGGTGTAGTCCCTCAGTCATGTCCAACTCTTGCAATCCCACGGACTGTAGCCTGCCAAGCTCCTCTGTCCATGAAATTCTCCAGGCAAGAATACTGGAGTGGATACTCAATCCCTTCTCCAGGGGATCTTCTTGACCCAGGGATCAAACCTGGGTCTCGTGCATTGCAGGCTGATTCTTTACTGCTGAGCCACCAGGGAAACCCAAATCTACTATATTTCAATTAAAAACAAACAAATCACTACCTTTCTTCACTACTCTTCCTCAAGGCAATCAGATAAAGCTCTGAATTAATGTTTTTAACATTCCACCTACTCTTCAGCTTTCCACAGCTTTCTAAGCAGGTTTAATTCTGGATAGTGATAATCATGCAAGTATCAACTCTCCAAACACCATATATTTTCCTCCCAGGTGAAAACATAAGAGATAAACATAAAGAATGCCTGCTGTCTAGCACTAAACAAGTACCCCAAATACTACACATCTCTGAGAAGCAGAGTTTCTCAGCAGCAGCAGCTGCTCCACGAACACAGCTGTTCCTTACGGGTTAACCATGAGAGATGACAGGGACCCTCCAAGAGGACAGAGCCCCTTGCAAACCTGACTTTCTCACTGGGGCCTCAGTTTCTACATTTCTAAATACTTTTATGTAGTGCCAACAGAAAAGAATTTAATTAAGAACCAGGTACTTTCATCTGTTTGTCTTTTAAAAATTGGACACTCTTGGAAAATCTTTTCTTTTTAACTATCACAGACTCTATGCCTGAGTGTGTGAGAACATGAAGACATCCTGTACTTACTGGCTCATTAAGCAAAATACTTTAGTTGAAAAGGGATATACAAATGTTGCATAAGGTGTTAGTATGTAACCTTACAAATCCCTCAAGAAAAGAGGCAGAAAAGAACAGATAGAAAAAAGAAGGGGGCAAAAATACACAAATAAGAGGGAAAAAATCTGGTATCAGTAGGGATGAAATACAGTGACACCAGATCAAATCTGGCATCAACAGATGTATGCACAAGGAAAAAGGGCCATCAATTCACTGCCATAAGATACATGCTGGGCAGGCTTCCCTCGTGGTTCAATGGTAAAGAATCTCCCAGCTAATGCAGAAGACACCGGTTTGATTCCTGGTCTGGGAAGATCCCACATGCCACAGAGCGACTAAGCCCGTGAGCCACTGCTGAAGCCTGTGCGCCAAGGGCCCGTGCTCTGCAACAACAGAAGCCACTGGGTAAGAAGCCCGCACAGAACAGCTAGAGAGCAGCCCCCTATCGGCGCAACTAGAGAAAAGTCCGCTCAGCAAGAAGACCCAGCACAGCCAAAAATAAATACATAACTAAATTAAAAAAAATTTTTTTTAAGATACATGCTGGGAAGACCAGGGATCCAAAAATTTCAAAAACTGTATTCCAAGAGACTACTACTTCTGGAGAATCAATTCACTTAGACATTTTATCATGAGTGCCAATAACTACAAGGAAGGAAAAATACCACAACAAGCAAGCTCTAGTTCTAAAAAGTTTACTAGTTGGAATCACACAGAATCACATACTTAACTCTGGAACAAACAAGAAAACCGCCTGAAGAAAAGCATGCTACAGTCACCTGAAAAAATAAGTCACTGAGACATGCTTCTTTAAGACAGTGTTTCCTAGGACTTGGTGGGGGGATCACTTCAGAAAGATAAAGATATCCATTGCCCTTATCAATACAATTACTTCCAAAACTGAATTGGAATTAGGCAGATTTAATGTTGTCAACCTTATCTTACTAAGAATTCTCAGGAAAGGAAACCATCAATTCTTGAAACCTCTATGTATCTTTAGGCCTTTACTCAGTAAAACTGTGACTCTGTGAATCTGCTAATATTCAGCTATTTCCAGGGGCCAAAACCAGCAGTTTCATAGGACTCCACCCAATACAATGCCTAGTCTAATAAGCAATTCAGTCTCACTAGGTTATGGAAAGCCTTAGAGCAGCAACATGTTCAGTGTCACCGAGTTGCACCTTCAAATTGAAGGGTTTAGCTTGCTGTTTCTACTTTTTATGCATATAGCAAAAAGATCTTAGAAAAGTTTACTGCCCCTCAGTTATTTGAAACTCAATGCCTTTTCCACAGGCATTAGAAAACATTTTTTAAAAAGTAGATAGGGCCCCAGGCTGGACTCAAGAACTATCTAACATTAAGGCAGCTAAACACTTAACATTTGCCACAGAGGAAACAACAAAAACAAAAACTATTGTGATAGTAACAGAAATTAAACAAATATTAAACTCAGAATAATTTTATAGCCCTTAAATATTGTTTGGAGAGAATGCATTTGATTTTAGCTAGATAAATTTCTGAAAGGAAGTTCTGGATATTTTCAATGTGATTGGAAGCATACAAATATATATATATATATATTTATATATATATGTATCTTTTAATATCTGATTTAACCTCAAGAGACAAAATGGCTTCTTTTCTCTTAATTTATATTCTACCAGCACTAACATTGGGAGCTTCCCTGGTAAAGAATCTGCCTGCAAAGCAGGAGACCCGGGTTCAATCCCTGGGTAAGGAAGATCCCCTGGAGAACGGAATGGCAACCCACTCCAGTATTCTTGCCTGGAGAATCCCATGGACAGAGTCTGGCAGACTACAGTCTGTGGGACTGCAAACAGTCAGACACAACTGAGTGACTAACACACACTTAAGCAGTAACATTAGGCACAAATATAAAGGAAAAAATTGCATTATATTTACATTTAGAACAAACCTAGAAAAGTCGTGATTCTGAACTAAGTATTCTACCTAAAGAATCTCTTCCACATAAACTTTCCGGCCACTCACTCAATGCCCTTTGTTTCTTAATTCCTGTGCTTCTTTTCATCCCTCTTCGCTATACAAAGTGCTTCCCTGATAAATCAGTTGGTAAAGAATCCGCCTGCAACGCAGGAGACCCCGGTTTGATTTCTGGGTCAGGAAGATCCCCCGGAGAAGAGATAGGCTACCCACCCCAGGATTCTTGGGCTTCCCTTGTGGCTCAGCTGGTAAAGAATCTGCCTGCAATGCAGGAGACCTGGGTTCGATCCCTGGGTTGGGAAGATCCCCTGGAGGAGGGAAAGGCTACCCACTCCAGTATTCTGGCATGGAGAATTCCATGGACTGTATAGTCCATGGGGTCACAAAGAGTCAGACATGACTGAGCAAACTTTGACTTGCTATACAAGGCTTTGCCTAAACTTGTATGTCCCTTACTGTAACCTCTTCCAGAGATCATATCTTATGCATCTTGTGTCTCTTTCTGAACTCAGCACAGAGCTTTGACTGTAGATGACCAGCAATAAAAAACCTGAAGTCAAAGTAGGTTTCTGCTCTGGGTGAAAACATACGACATTAAGCTCAAGCAACTGCTATCTATAATTATAACTCAAAGTCCTAGATAAGGTGGAATACCCAGGCCTGGGAACCATCAATAGCTCTACTGCTAACTATTGCACATCTTGAATAAATTGCATCTGAAATCTTGAATAAGCCAACAGATGTCACAAATGTATAGGATCAGGAACTCTGCGCCATGTTTCCTTGATACCCAGCATTTAATAATCATTTACTGCCCTAGGCACCATGCACCTACATGCAAAACCCTCCATCACAATAATGCGGAGGTCCGCTTTAAATGAACATTATAGGTGATCATCTCCTCACGGAAGTCTTCCTTTTCTCTGTAAGAGTGGGATCCACAAAGGCATATCACAGAAACTGCTCATTTCAAGTTTGGGTCACGGGGGGCTCTTTCTGTGAGCATTTAAGTAAAGAGCAGGGATAAAAATTCCGATAGTTCTTATCAGTAATGATCAGCAATGTTCCCACCATGCAGCTCCTGCTGCTCCTCATAAACAGTGAGGCGGGAACAGAATTTTCCACAATCAAGTCCAAGGGGTAGGGGGCACTTAGCTCTGGATGAGCACAACGATCAAAAATGGGCTTGGTAGTAATTATTTAGGTTAGAAACAGGCTCCAAGTTGCCTCTCTTAGAACCAAGAGTTAGATATACAATAAATAAATTGGCCCCACTCTACCCCACTGTCCAACAGAACTTTTCTGTGGCAATGGAAATGTGCTATTGTCTGTGCTGCGCTACAAACCACGTTGTGACTGCTGAACGCTTGAAATGTGGCTCGTGTGACTGAGGAACTGAATTTTAAACTTACTCAATTTTAATTAATTAGATTTAAATTTAAATAGCCAAATATGGACGGTGCAGCTCTAGATTCTCTAAGTCAGTGGTTCTCAACCAGAAGGGATCTCTCACCCCCAGGGGACAACTGCCTCGATTTGAGATGTTTTTGGTTGTCACACTGCGGGGGAGGAGATGCTCCTGGCATCGAGTGGGTAGAGGCCAGGAATGCAGCTGAACATCCTACAGTGCACAGAATGGCCCCCATGGCAGGCAATGACCCAGCCCAGCGTCGGGGTGTCAAGGAGGAGACGTCTGCTCTAAGTTTACTCGAGGCTGGAACTAAAGTAAATGCAAAACAAACTGCAATACACCTTCTCTAAACATAATACCCAGGAAGAATGAGTTTTTTTCCCAAGCAACAGGAAAAGGTCTGGGCTGTTCTACAAGTTTAAAGTAGCAGGTTTTTACTAACAGGTGTATGTAGGTGTGCTGAATACCTCATTAAGATCTTCAGCATCCGTGTTATTACTTCCTGTGGCATTTTTTAAACTTGGACCAACATTTTACTTAAACATAAGTAAACACTGTGACACTCGCTCCTTATGAGTTCGACATACAGTATTGACAGTTTGAGGCTCCTGCTCTTCTAGTTTGAATTTCTTGCCCCTTGAATTACACTGGGCTTCCCTTGTGGCTCAGTTGGTAAAGAATCCGCCTGCAATGCGGGAGACCTGGGTTTGACCCTGGGTTGGGAAGATCCCCTGGAGAAGAGAAAGGCTACCCACTCCAGTATTCTGGCCTGGAGAATTCCATGGACCATACAGTCCATGGGGTCGCAAAGAGTTGGACATGACTAAGCGGCTTTCACTTTCACTTTAATTACCCTATCTCTAGTTTTTCTGGACATCGGTAATTTCGAATACAAAAAGACAACTGATATATTGTGAAAGAAAAATCAAGGCAAGGAAAAGGCTCTGTCATCACAGGTTTGCAGTCTGAATATTACTTAAAGAAAAAGCAAGGGTACAAAATTACATTTGGACCAAAGGAATGTACTGAGTGATCCTATTAAACAATGATAGCACAGTACAGTGTACAGTGAGAGAGATTACTTGAAATTTTAGAGGATGGGTATTAAATAACATTGTGGTTTCTGTAGCTAGTATTAATTATGCAGGGATCAGTTTAAAGGGGATCATTCAGAACTGCTCAAAAAGTTATTTAATTTACACATACTAGCAATGTAGAATTTAACACAGAATCCTCTGTTCCTCAAAGAAACCAGAATAATGTGCACAATGCAATGTTTTACTTTGATGCAAACTATTTTTCAGAACACAAAATCCTCAACATTCATATTACAGCAATGCTTTTTCTTTTCTGCCCACTTAGCACCAAGAGAAATTGTTCATTACAAGGAAAGCCCTCTATCGTTTCAAGGAATATAAAAATAAGACACAGTACTAGTTCTGAAAAACTTACATTCAGAATTTCCACACTGGCCAAAGGCAGAGACTTCCAGCCCACACATTCTGAATTCCTAAAAGATCACTGTTTAATTGTTGTGAATGTGCCAGGCTTAAGCATGTTGGAGTTTCAGTACCTCTTCAGATATTCATTTGAAGAGCTTAGATCTTTTATCGTCAATTAACACTTAGGGAGCAAACACTGCAATAAACTGATCAAATACCAAAAGAGTAGTACGTAAAGCAGGATTCCAACTCACTCTTTCCTAGATTTGCCTGTAATGAACTATTCCTGGAGGAAAACACTCCAGTTCTTTCGGTTTCTAGCTGAAATGACACAAAGCTGCTCCCATCTTCTTTATGAAATTGGAAAGGAAACAACACTGAGGGGACATTGTTAGCATCATTTGGTATTCACCCACTGGCGTTTGTATTCAACTACTGGTCCACATATGCTGTAGACCTGGGGGTTCTCGGTCTCGCCGGGGTTCTCGGTCTGGGCACTACTGATAGTCTCTGGCATGGTGTCTGTCGGGAGCAATGTCGCATGTTAGCGGATTCCCTGGCCTCTACTCACTAGGAACCAGCAGCCCCTCCCTAATTCCTGGTTGTGACAACCAAAATATGTATCCAAACGTTGACCAAATATCCCCCAGGGTGGGGAAAACTGCCTGGTGGTTGAGAAACACTGATTTAGACTGAAAACTCCAAAAAAGGTAGACACTGTGTTCATCAAAAGCCTGGAAAGACTTTGTTCCTAGCCAGAAACATTCACCACAGAGGCAGTGGAAGAAAAACATATTATCTTTGCCCTTTCTTGATTCCTTCCACCCAATTTATGAAAAATAACCAACGTGTAGGCTAAATCACAGTGGGCACGTGAAGACCTCTGGCTCAACTTGTAGTTAACTCCCTTCAACTCGTCAGTGACAAGTGAACAAATCTACAGCAGCTGCTGCATTGAAAAAAATGACCAAATATTTGCCAGTTCAAAATTAAAATAAAGCAGTCTTAAAACACTACCATCGCTCCTGAACCCCACATCACTGAAAAACCCGGTCAGGACAAGCAGACTCCCAAGCTTAGTAGACAGAAGGACTTCGGAGGCGGGGAGAAAGTCAAGGTCTGAAGGTAGGGATCCGTGAAGAAACCCAAGCTCTGGTTCTCGTTTACCCGCCCTAAATTCGGGACAATTAGAATCCATTTCACATGCCAGAGCGGTCAGCCAGGTATACCACGCTGCTGTTCTCCCAAGAGGAGACCAAAGGAAAACGCTCCTTCCAGTGGTTTTCCGACTGACCCCAGGGTCTCCCTTGGCCACAAAAAGGGGGAACCAGAAAGTTGCGCGGCAGCAGCATCGCCCCAAACGAAATTCACCATCTGCAGAAGCCCCACCCCTTTCTGGACCTCAGGGGTCTTTAAACTACTGCATCAGAATCACGTGGGGACCTTGTTTAACCCACAAATCCCAGTCCCGCCCCCCTGAGGTTCGGACTTCGGGGCTGAAAATCTGGATTTTTTTTTTCTTAACCAAGGGCCCCAGGTGATTCCAAGGCACGCTAAAGAAGGCAAACTCGGAGACCGCAGACAACCTACAGGTTTGCAGTTGGCTCCGAAACAACTGGGGCTTCATTCCAGGCGCTTCTGGGGCCGCAGACTGCTGGCTCTGTCATTCGAGAGGGCGAGCCGAGCTGAGGCAGGCCCCAAGGTCGGCCCCGAGGCCCCCGACTGGGCTCCGGGTCGCTCGCAGCCCCCGCACAGAACCCGGCCCCGAAGACCCCTCCCGGTCCACGGGGACCCTAGAGACCCCCGGGCTCCGTGACGTGACCAGGCCCCAGCCGCGAGGGCCGAGACGGACGCCCTCGCAGCCAGGCCACCTCAGGCGGGCCCGTTGGCCCACGGCCCCCTCCTGGGTCACAATGGCAGCTCCCGAGCGGCAAACAGTCGCCCCAGAGGAGGGGGTCTCGGGCCGCCGCGCCACGTCCACCCCCAAGCTACGGACCTTCTTCTCCAGGGACGCGTCCATGGCTGAGGCGGCCGGTGGAGCCCGAAGGAGGCCCGGCAGTCCCAGGCGCTACTTCCGCCTCCCGCGCCCCGCCGCCGTTTCCACGCTGGCAGCGCTGACGTCCAGCGCGCCCGCGGCGGGTAGGGCCGAGATGAGGTGGAGCTGCCCGGCAGCGCCGCCGGGAGGGGAATGCGGGTCTCGGGGTGCAGGGGTGGGGCGGGGGCGGGGCGCGGCCTGCGTGGGGCGGGACGCGGCGAAAAGGGGTGTAGGGGCGGGGCGCGGCGCGGAGGGGCGTGGCCTGTGGGGCGGGGCGAGGCGCGGAAGGGCGGGGGCTGCGTGGGGGCGGGGCCGTCCAGGCTTCCGTTCCTGGCCGTCACGCCGGCTAGCCCAAATGGTCCCAGGTGAGAGACTGTGGCGCCGTTCCAAACGCTCCTCAAAAAGCCTGTCGGAGGCGTCAGGGTAGAAGTGTGATAATTACAAGATATCAGTCAAGTAGAAAATGCTGGAGATGCTAGTAAACTCACCGGCCCTTCCGGGCTTAGTCTTCCAAGCTCCCCTACTATCAACATCCCTCAGGAATGGAACAGGCCATTCCACCACAGTTGGGCGCAGCATCGGTGGTTTCCTAGGTGCTAAGGGCTTCCGCGGGTTTCAAGTATAGGACTCCATCGAGAGTGCCGGCTGCTCTGAAAAGGCCCTCCCTGGTCAGAGCTGTGGAATTTGTCTCAGATCTTGCCGCAGAATTTTAGACGGGAACGACTTTTGAGACAACCGGCACAGTCTTTTTCTTCATGTCGGGCCACAATTATGACTTGTGAGATAATGATAATAATAGACCAGCGGCTGCTCTTCCATTTTATGCTACATCAGCCTTGTGATGTAGAGATCATCATTATCCCGGTTTTACAGTGCCAATCTAGGTAGGATCCCAGCGCCTGTATGCTACACGTATGCTGCCTCTATAACCGCTCCCACCCCTGCTGTATAATCATAAGGTATTTCCAGGGAATGATGGAGGACATGCTGCTGCTGCTGCTGCTGCTAAGTCGCTTCAGTCGTGTCCGACTCTGTGCGACCCCATAGACGGCGGCCCACCAGGCTCCCCCGTCCCTGGGATTCTCCAGGCAAGAACACTGGAGTGGGTGATGGAGGACATAAATGTCCTTATTTTTCCCTGAAAACGAGAGAAACTGAAATGAACTAGTCTATCGCTGTTGCAGTCCGGAAAAGCAATTCAACACTAGAACACCGATGATATTACGACCACAGAAACATTCATTTTCTCTCGTTTTGTGCACCTCTTCTGAAATATGTGTAAATGACTGGGTCGCATTCAGTGTAGTAATTACATTGTTTGAGCTCTCTAACTTGCATCAGATAAATTGCCCAGTTAATAAAATTATGTTCTACCAAAAGAAGGCTTGTGTGTAGATTTAGAGTGTACAGTGGGAACCATTAAGGTTCTCTAGACAGCTCTGCCTGAGAAGGCAATGGCACCCACTCCAGTATTCTTGCCTGGAAAATCCATGGACGGAGGAGCCTGGTAGGCTGCAGTCCATGAGGTCGCTAAAAGTCGGACAGGACTGAGCGACTTCACTTACACTTTTCACTTTCATGCATTGGAGAAGGAAATGGCAACCCACTCCAGTGTTCTTGCCTGGAGAATCCCAGGGTCGGGGAAGCCTGGTGGCTGCTGTCTATGGGGCCGCACAGAGTCGGACACTGAAGCAACTTAGCAGCAGCAGCAGACAGCTCTGCAAACAAAAAAAAAATGATAGATTTATGTCTTCCAAGATTTAAAAGTGGAATGTACCTCTGCTTGAGCTAAACAACTCTCCTTTTCAAACGTGTTATCAAACAGAAAAGTTGTTATACCATGAACACCTATATGCCTATTCTACAGTGAACATTTACCTATATTTGCTTTATAAATATTGTATTTACATCAGTATCCATCTGGGGCTTCTCCAGTGCCTCAGTGGTAAAGAATTTGCCTGCAGTGTTGGAGACACAGGAGATGGGAGTGATCCCTGGGTTGGAAAGTTCCCCTGGAGGAGATCATGGCAACCCACTCCAGTATTCTTGCCTGGACAGATGAGCCTGGCTGGCCTCAGTCTCAAGCAGTCTGAAGTAAGCAAACAGACTGAGTAAGCAATTCATCTTTCTATCCATCAGTGCATCTTATGTTTTGATACATTCCAAAGTTGCAGACCTCAATACATTTCACCCTTTAACACCTCATCCTTTGGATATCATTAAAAACTCCTAATTTTTAAAGCCACCTCCAAGTATCTGGATTATATTAAAAAGTAGATTCTACAAAACAAATAATAGAGATGTGAAATTTATTGATACATTATCTGTTTTAAAAGTAGACTTTAAAACTCAACATGAAAAAGTGGGAATAATTGGTTCATTCAATATTTACCCAAATACTTATTGACTACCATCTTGGACAGTCAGGGGCTAGACATACAAGAATAAGGCAAGATCCTGCTGTTAAGAAAATACAAAGGCAGAGGTTTTTACTTTGGGACCTAGGAGGAGGTCTGTGAAATTCCGGAAACTATGCCCCAAATTTTGCACCAGTGCATTTTTCTGGAGAGAATGAGCATAGCTTTCATTTTATACTCAAGTCACACACACACACACACACACACACACCTGGAAAAACAAATTAAAACCATTTGGCCTATAGATAGACAGATAAATTATAATACAGCATTCTATGGGCTAGTATGAAGAAAGGGTACAATGAGAAAAATATTGTAGGAAGTGAGAACATGAAACCACTCACTGTGTGGAAAACTGAGCTTATACATTCTGATATAGACTTTTCCTGATTAATAGACAAAAAGCAAATCAAATAAAAGAAGTTTGTGGTTATTTTTCCCTTTGGATCCATTCATATGGTTTTTGTTATACCCTGAATAATATTTACATACCCACAATATGGGTTTCCCTGGTGGCTCAGATGGTAAAGAATCTGCCTGCAACACAGGAGACCGGGGTTCAGTCCCTGGGTTGGGAAGATCCCCTGGAGAAGGGAATGGCAACCCACTCCAGTATTATTACCTGGAGAATTCCATGGACAGAAGAGCCTGACAAGCCCATGACTGTCAATAAAGTCCATGACTATTTGCAAAGGGTTGCAAATAGAAACGACTGAGCAACTAACACACATTATACTGTAGTTTTTAAGTCTTTAAGTTTTAGAATCAACCAAGTTTCATATATGGAATATATATTTATTATTCATCATTGTTGTTCAGTTGCTCAGTCATGTCCAGCTCTTTGTGACCCCAGGGACTCCAGCACTCCAAACTTCGCTGTCCTTCACCATCTCCTGGAGTTTGCTCAAACTCATGTCCATTGAGTCATTGATGCCATCCAACCATATCATCCTCTGTCACCCCCTTCTTATTCTGCCCTCAGTCTTGCCCAGCATCAGGGTCTTTTCCAGTGAGTCGGCTTTTTGCATCAGGTGTCCAAAGTATTGGAGCTTCAGCTTCAGCACCAGTCCTTCCAATAAACATTCATGGTTGATTTTGTTTAGGATTGACTGGTTTGGTCTCCTTGCAATCCAAAGACTGCAATCCAAGGGACTCTCAAGAGTCTTCTCCAGAACCACAGTTCGAAAGCATCAATTCTTCAGAGCTTAGCCTTCTTTATGGTCCAACTCTCACATCCATATATGACTACTGGAAAAACCATAGCTTTGAATATGTCAAAAGTCATAGACCTTTGTCTATAGACTTTTGTCTTTGGACCTTTGTTGGAAAAATGGCATCTCTGCTTTTTAACATGCTGTCTAGGTTGGTCATAGCTTTTCTTCCAAGGAGCAAGCGTCTTTTAATTTCATGGCTGCAATCACCATCTGCGGTGATTTTGGAGCCCAAGAAAATACAGTCTGTCACTGTTTCCATTGTTTCTCCATCTGTTTGCCATGAAAGTGATGGGACCGGATGCCATGATCTTTGTTTTCTGAATGTTGAGTTTTAAGCCAACTTTTTACTCTCCTCTTTCACCTTCATCAAGAGGCTCTTTAGTTCTTCTTTGCTTTCTGCCATTAGGGTGCTGTCATCTGCGTATCTGAGGTTATTGATATTTCTCCCAACAATCTTGATTCCAGCTGTGCTTCATCCAGCCTGGCATTTTGCATGATGTACTCTGCATTTAAGTTAAATAATCAGGATGACAATATACAGCCTTGATGTACTCCTTTCCCAATTTGGAACCAGTCTGTTGTTCCGTATCCAGTTCCAACTGTTGCTTCTTGACCTGCATACAGGTTTCTCAGGATGCAGGTAAGATGGTCTGGTGTTCCCATCTCTTGAAGAATTTTCCACAGCTTATTGTGATCCACACAGGCAAAGGCTTTAGTCTAGGCAATGGCACCCCACTCCAGTACTCTTGCTTGGAAAATCCCATGGATGGAGGAGCCTGTTAGGCTGCAGTCCATGGGGTCGCTAAGAGTCGGACACGATTGAGCGACTTCACTTTCACTTTTCACTGTCATGCATTGGAGAAGGAAATGGCAGCCCACTCCAGTGTTCTTGCCTGGAGAATGCCAGGGATAGGGGAGCCTGGTGGGCTGCCGTCTATGGGGTCGCACAGAGTCGGACACGACTGAAGTGACTTAGCATAGCATAGCATAGCATAGGCAATGAAGCAGTAGATATTTTTCTGGATTTCCCTTGCTTTTTCTATGATCCAACAGATGTTGGCAATTTGATCTCTGGTTCCTCTGCCTTTTCTAAAACCAGCTTGTACATCTGGAAGTTCTTGGTTGACGTACTGTTGAAGCCTAGCTTGAAGGATCTTGAGCATTACCTTCCTAGCATATGAAACGAGTGCAATTTTACAGTAATTTGAACATTCTTTGGCATTGCCCTTCTTTGGGATTGAAATGAAAACTGATCTTTTCCAGTCCTTTGGCCACTGCTAAGTTTTCCAAATTTGCTGGCATATTGAGTGCAGCACTTTAACAGCATCATCTTTTAGGATTTGAAAGCTCAGCTGGAATTCCATCACCTCCACTAGCTTTGTTCATAGTGATGCTTCCTAAGGCCCACTCGACTTCATACTCTAGGGTGTCTGGCTCTATGTGAGGGATCACACCATCATGGTTATTCAGATCATTAAGACCTTTTTTGTATTGTTCTTCTGTGTATTGCTGCTACCTCTTAATATCTTCTGCTTCTGTTAGGTCCATATGGTTTCTGTCCTTTATTGTGCCCATCTTTGCATGAAATGTTCCCTTGGTATCTCTAATTTTCTTGAAGAGATCTCTAGTCTTTTGTATGCTATTTTCCTCTACTTCTTTGCACTGTTCACTTATGAAGACTTTCTTATCTCTCATTATTCTTTGGAACTCTGCATTCAGATGAGCATATCTTTCCTTTTCTCCTTTTCCTTTAGCTTCTCTTCTTTTCTCAGCTATTTGTGAGGCTTCCTCAGACAACCATTTTGCCTTGTTGCGTTTTTTTTTTCCTTGGGGATGGTTTTGGTCACTGCCTCCTGTACATGTTACAAACGTCCATCCATAGTTCTTTAGGCATTCTGTCTTTCAGATCTAATCCCTTGAATCTATTTGTCACTTCCACTGTATAATCATAAGGGATTTGATTTAGATCATACCTGAATGGCCTAGGAATTGAAGGCAGGAGGAGAAGGGGACGACAGAGGATGAGAGATGGTTGGATGGCACCACCGACTTGATGGACATGAGTTTGAGTAGGCTCCAGGAATTGGTGACGGACAGGGAAGCCCAGCATGCGGAAGTCCATGGGGTTGCAAAGAGTCGTACATGACTGATTGACTGAACTGAAATTGCCTGTAAAAAATAGATTGAATCATTTTTACTACTTTAAAAATTTGAGAGAAGCCTGCAGTCCCTAAAGGTGACTTGAGGTGGCGACCCTGAGACTATTTGTATCCCAACTTACTTCGTTAGTTATACCAAGTTCACTAACAAAGTTTTTCTTTAAAAACTCTTATTGTTAAAATGTAGAAAACAACTTAAAAGAAATTAATTGTCATTGACTTAAAGTTATTACCAACCTAGATAGCATATTCAAAAGCAGAGACATTACTTTGCCAACAAAGGTCCGTCTAGTCAAGGCTATGGTTTTTCCAGTGGTCATGTGTGGATGTGAGAGTTGGACTGTGAAGAAGGCTGAGCGCCGAGGAATTGATGCTTTTGAACTGTGGTGTTGGAGAAGACTCTTGAGAGTCACTTGGACTGCAAGGAGATCCAACCAGTCCATTCTAAAGGAAATCAGCCCTGGGATTTCTTTGGAAGGAATGATGCTAAAGGTGAAACTCCAGTACTTTGGCCACCTCATGTGAAGAGTTGACTCATTGGAAAAGACTGATGCTGGGAGGGATTGGGGGCAGGAGAAAAAGGGGACGACAGAGGATGAGATGGCTGGATGGTATCACTGACTCGATGGACGTGAGTCTGAGTGAACTCCGGGAGTTGGTGATGGACAGGGAGGCCTGGCGTGCTGCGCTTCATGGGGTTGCAAAGAGTCGGACACGACTGAGCGACTGAACTGAACTGAACTGAATACCCTGTAAGCTTTACCCCCAATGAAAGGAGCCTTCTCAGACACCCTATAAACAATCACACCTTCTCAAACAATCCTAGTTCCCTCCCAAGAAAAAATAGCCATTTCCCATATTTATAGTAATCATTCACTTACATTTTCTTTGCAGTTTTATCACCCAAAGATGCACTCCTAACCATTGTAGTTTAGCTTCATCTTTAAAAACAAAAACAAAAAACACCTATTCATATCTGTATCTTTTTATCTCTTTTAATCTACAGGTTTTCCTATATATTTTTCCTCCTTTGCAATTTAATTGTTGAAGACCCAGATTATTGTTCCAGATTTTCCTTAGCCTGGATTTTCCTCTGTTCAGTATATTTCCTGCAGCTTAGCTGTTGAATGTAGGTTTAATCAGATTCAGATTTGAAATCTGCAGAAAGAATTCAAAGACGGTGTTGTTCTCTTCACCAAGAGGCACTCAGTATCTGGTTTTCTGTCTTTTTGTGTTGTTAGAAGGCTCTCAGTCATGTCCGAATCTTTGCAACCCCATGGACTGTAGCCTTCGAACCTCCTCCATCCATGGAATTTTCCAGGCAAGAGTACTGGAATGGGTTGCCATTTCCTTCTCCAGGGGATTGTCCTGACCCAGGGATCGAACCTGATTCTCCCGCATTGCAGGCAGACGCTTTTACTGGCTGAGCCATGATTCTTTAACTTACAGTAATTCTGACCTCAATGGAAGAGCTGTGAATTTTTAAAATACCATATACATTTTTACATCTGAGGAAGGTTTTTCAAGAGTATAAATCCAAGCTATGATTTCATGTCACCGTACTTTCCATTTTTAAGATTCTTGTCTTTTTGTTTTATTTTTAAATTTTATTTAATTTTTTGGCTGCACTGGGTCTTCATTGCTGTACGTGGCCTTTCTGTAGTTGCGACAAGCTGAGACTACTCTAGTTGTTGGGTGAGGACTTTGCTTGCTGGAGGACTTCTCCAGCTCTAGAGTGCAGGCTCAGGACTTGTGATGCCCGAGATTAGTTGCCCTGAGAAATGTGGGATCTTCCTGGACCAGGGATCGAACCTGTGTCCCCTGCATTGGCAGGTGAATTCTTAACCTCTGGACCATCAGGGAAGTCTGTCATGTTTGTTTTGACATAACTTCAGACTTATGTACAAGAAGAGTACAAAGAATTTTTGAAAACTCTTCACCCAAATCCCCCAAATGTTAACATTTTACCATACTTGCTTCACTGTTCTCTCTTAAACCCACACATTTTTTTTCCCTGAATCATTTCATAGTCAGTTGCAGATGCTACCCTTGGTTTCTCAACAATTTGATGTATATTTGTGAAGGACATCCTCCTTCACGACCACAATATAAGCACCAAAATTAGGAAATTAACATTGATACTACAATATTTTCTAATCAATAAACTCTATTCAGATCTTGACAATTGTCCCAGTAAAGTCCAGGAAGGCAGAAGTCTAGAATAATGCATTCTAGAATAGTTCCTCCGACTTTGTGTTTCACAACAGTGAAGGGTATAGGCCAGATACTTTGCAGAATGTCCATCAATGTGAGGTTTCCATCTACTTTTAGAAGGTCCTTATGTTGATATTTCAAATGCGTAGTGACTTTCTTCGTACAAATGTCCAGAGCCTCACCTGATATAAAAATAGATTAATGTCTTATTATTCACAAATCTCAGGTAATGAATAATCATGTTTTCTTCCCCAGAAGCTTGCAAAAGATTATAAACTATTCTTTCAATGGTAGACTTTTAAATCAAAGGTGTAAATATTGAATTATGCCCAGACCAGCTTTTCCTTGGTTAGTTCTATAGCATATTTTCACAGCTCATATTCTAGACCCAAGTCAATTGGGGTCTTAAAGCTGTGCAAGTGAAAGCTCCTTGGACGAGTTGCTTAAGCTCATGATGTTTTGGTTTACTGATCTGTAAAATCCAGGTTATAGTTAACCTTCCAGTGTGCTTTAGCATACATTTGTATGCTTTTTTTTTTTTTCATCAGAGAACCACGTCAACAAGAACTTCTCCTTGGACTCCCATGCCTTCCAGTTACTCTCATGGTCTCAGTTTTCATGACACAAGCACCACCAACTCATTTCTTTTTTTTGTTTGTTTGTTTGTTTATTTTTGGCTGCACGGGATCTTACGTTGCTGCATGAGGGCTTTAACTGCGGTGCATGGGCTTCTCATTGCGGTGGCTTCTCTTGTTCTGGCTTGTGGGCCATAGAGCATGGACTCGATAGTTGTGGCCCACGGGCTTATTTGCTCTGCAGCCTGAGGGATCTTCCTGCACCAGGGATGGAACCCATGTCATCTGCATTGGCAGGTGGATTCTTAAACACTGGACTAACAGGGAAGTCCAACCAACTCATTTCAATCTAGTTTCAGCTCCCTTCACCCAAGCAAATCTCATCCACCCATAGAATCTTCTCAATCCATTTTACCTCATGTCTCAGCTACATCGGATCCAGATAATCACCCTCCTTTTGCAACTGAGACTTTTCTTGCTTCCTAAAGTATCAAACTCTTGGTTGTCCTCTCCTCTCTGCCCTTTCTCAGTCCTTCTTCCTCTACCTAACATATAATCATTGGATTTCCTCAGCATTCATCCCTAAAGTCCTTTTCTTACTCTATACATTCTCATCCTCCATTATTCACTTAATATCTCAACAGCTTGTTTTTCAAACTGAGAGTCACCTCATTAATGGGTTGTGAAATCAGTTCACTGGGTCATATCTAGCAAAAAATCAAATGGAATAAAAAACATCAGAACACGTGGTATATGGAATAAGAATAGTTAGGAGAAACTCCAAATATCCATCAACAGAAATAAATTGTGGTCTGGCCATACAATGGAGTGGAATATTATACAATAGTAAAAGGGAATAAAGCACTGGTGTATGGAATAGCACATAGTAGGAATCAGCAAACTTTTCTGTCAAGTGCCAGACAAAGTATTTTAGGCTTTGTGGACCATTTGTCTCTGTTGCAGCTACTCAACTCTGTGTAGCATGAATGTAGCCATAGATAATACATAAAGAAATGAGTCATGACAGTGTCCCAATAAAACTTTATTTATAGGCACTGAATTTTGAATTTAATTATTCTGATTTGTTAAAGTTGTTTGAAAATATAAAGCCATTCTTAGCTCTTGGGTCTTTAAATAAACAGGCAGTAGGCAAGATTTGGCCCTTAGGGTATAGTTTGCTGATCACTGTCATAAATGAATCTCAAAAACATGAAGCTGAGTGAAAGAAGCTAAACACAAATTAATACAGATTTATATATATTAATATATTATTATTTATAATATAATAAATATATTATATTTATGAATATATCCTTTGTGATTTCATTTATATGAAATTCTAGACAATGCAAACTCATCTATAATGACAGAAAGTCTGGGGCCAAGGGTCAAAGTGTTTCCCCAGCGTCTCAGGGGTAAAAGAATCTGCCTGCCAGTGCAGGAGACTCAGGTTTGATCCCTGGGTCAGGAATATCCTCTGGAGAAGGAAATGGCAACCCACTCCAGTATTCTTGCCTGGGAAATCCCATGGACAGAGGAACCTGGGGGGTTTAAGTCCATGGGGTCACAAGAGTCAGACACGACTAAGCGACTAAATAACAACACGGGGTCAAAGGGAATTGAATGCATGGGGTACTAGGGGACTTTTGAGGGTGGTAGAAATGTTCTGTATTTTTAAAATGTCTATTTATTTGGCTGTGCCAGGTCTTAGTTGCAGCACTCCAAATATTTTCACTTGCAGCATGCTGAATATTTTTACTTGCAGCTTGCAGGATCGTTAGTGTGGCATTCAGGATCTAGTTCTCTGACCAGAGATCAAACCCTGGGCCTCTGCATTGGTAGTGAGGCGTCTTAGCCTATGGGCCACCAGGGAAGTCCTCAGTGTGCCTTTAAAAAGGCTTTACTGAGGGATTTTCCTGTTGGTCTAGTGGTTAGGACTCCACACTTTCACTGCTGAGGGCCAGGGTTCAATCCTTCATCTGGAAACTAAGATCCTGCAAGCTGAATGGTGTTGGGTGGGGTGGGGTGGGGTGGATGGGGTGGGTGAGGGGGGTGAGGGGAGTAGGGGCGGGGACTTCCCTGAACCCTTTGGGGAACTCAGGTTTTGAGGGAGGACATGAGCCACCTGGTCTCCAAGCTTGGCCCTGCAGTAGACTTTTCTCTGATCTAAACTCTGAAGTTGATGTTTGTTTGGCCTCACCATGCAGCAGGTACTCAAACTTGCCATCAGGAACAATCAAGTTCTCTGTTAACAACTCTGTTCTCTGTTCAACAGAGAAACTGGATCCTCTGCTTATAAGCCTTCCTTGCTGCTAGAATAAAGCGTATGTCCTTCACATGGCCCATAGGTGTGGTATTACCCTTTTCAACCTCTTTGGTCTCAGCTGTCATTCTTTGGGCAATACTTACAAGTCGTCAGTACTTATAGGCACCTATGTGTTTCCTTCAATGTACTTAGCATAACTGTAATTAATTAGTTATTTAATGACTGTCTCCCCTCATAGACTACGAATGCAATTTCTGTAAAGATGGAGTCTGTCTTAATCTTATTTTGTCCCTAAGGATTAGCAGATAAGCTCTAAAAAAAAGTTGTGGAATGAATGGATGAATGAATGAATGATGAATCTATATGGCATGATGTGCAGATTTTATTTCTAGACATTTCCATTATTTTCAATCTGGTTTTAATGGGTTTATTTATTGCTCAGTTGCTAAGTTGTGTGCAACTCTTTGCACCCCATGGATTGCAGAATGCCAGGCTTCCCTGTCCTTCACTGTCCCCTGGAGCTTAAAGACACTTCATCTTCCAAGTGGCGATTTTTACCTCCCAAGTCTGGGCAGGCCAATGTCTAGGATGGAGTGGGTGTTCAATGAGTAGTTACTGAATGCCTTGATTCAACAAATATTTTCTGAGAGTCCACTATATGCCAGGCAGTATTCCAGGAACTGGGAATACAATGACTGAAAGAGATTTTTAAAATATATTTCTTTATTTTTGGTTGCACTCAGTCTTCGTTGCTGTGAGTGGGCTTTCTCTAGTTGCAGCAAGTGGGACCTCTCTTGTGGAGCACAGGCTGCAGGCACAGGGGCTTCAGTAGTTGTGGCTTTCAGGCTTTGTAGTTGTGGAGCACGGGTGTAGTTGTTCTGGGGCATGTGGAATCTTCCTGGACCAGGGATCAAACCCGTGTCCCCTGCATTGTGGGTAGATTCTTATCCACTGTACCACCAGGAAGTCCTTAAAAGAGATTAAGCCTCTGCATTTGTGGATCTTAACATTCTTTAGGAATGGGATAATAACAAATGGCTCTATAATATATTTATTTTAGGTATCATAAAAGTAAATTATGAATGAATTCATGCCTCAGGCTTTAAATTTGAAATCTTTGTTCTAAAACATTGGAAATACCTATTCAGTGATAACTAGCTGGAAATAAAAGAAAATTAAGCAAAAACCAACTTACTACTACCAACAGTTTACTAATTGTTAAGACCCTAAGGAAGATGTTTCCAAGCGTTTCTGTTACTTAAAGGACTTTTCTTTGATGTTTGAGCATCTCTGGAAATTCACATTTGACCATCAGCTAATTATCACCGGAGAAGCATTCGGCATGAAGTCTTAGAAAATTTGAAGCAGATATTTTAACATTGATGCAGCCATAAGAAAAAAAATTTACTAACATTGTATGTAATCTTGTTTTAAATATTTATTTATTTATTTTGATTATGCTGGGTCTTGGTTATAGCACTTGGGATCTTCAATCGCAGCATACGAACTGTTTAATTGGAGCATGTGGGGTCTAGTTCCCTGATCAGGGATCCAGCCTGGGTCCCCTGCATTGGGAGCATGCAATTTTAGCCACTGGACCACCAGGGAAATCCCTTTACTAAGATTTTAAACTATGTTAAAAGAACATTTAAGATGTTCTTTTCTTTTTGTTTAAGATGTTCCAAGTAGGATTTTAGAGTATATTGAAATTTTAGGTGACATTGTAAAAAGGTGAAATAGTATAAAATGGTAATTTTACCTTTCATGTGTCTCAGATTTATATTTTATGAAAGAATTCAGTCTTCTCTAACATTTGTTATTGCTGTTCACTCGCTAAGTCATGTCTGACTCTTTCATTGTATGCCCCAAAAGAATAATGAACAATGACATTAACAGACAATATAAAAAAAGAAAAATGTGTGTAGATGATGATACACATGAAAAAGTGTCAACATTACTAGTGATTAAAGAGTGCAAAAATCAAGTGAGATTTTTGCCTGTCAAATTAAGTGGGGTTTTTTTTTGTTTTTTGTTTTGCTAATAATGTTAATCTGCTGCTACTTAGAGTAGAAGAAATACTCTCATGCATTGCTGGTTGAATTTCAAATTTTTATGACACCTTTTATAGATTTCAGTTACATTCAACTGAGTGCAGTTTGCAATTCACTAATAACAGAAAACAGAGAAGGCAATGGCAACCCACTCCAGTACTCTTGCCTGGAAAATTCCATGGACAGAGGAGCCTGGTGGGCTGCAGTCCATGGGGTCGCGAAGAGTTGGACACAACTGAGCGACTTCACTTTCACTTTTCACTTTCATGCATTGGAGAAGAAAATGGCAACCCACTCCAGTGTTCTTGCCTGGAGAATCCCAGGGACAGCGGAGCCTGGTGGGCTGCCGTCTATGGGGCCGCACAGAGTCGGACACGACTGAAGCGACTTAGTAGTAGTAGTAGTAACAACAGAAAAACCTAAAATATACATATCTTTTGTCCCCCAAATTCTGCTCCCAGAATTTTAAACTAAAAAATCATTAAGTTAAAGGCTTAGCTATAAGAATGTCATATCAGCATTGTTTATAATGATGAAATATTTTAAACAATCTATATATTCGATAATATAATGAAAGATTGGTCATTATGGTAAACTTGGTCGAAACACACCTTTCCAAACAATGATGTAGATAACCTACTTATTGACATGGAGAGATGATATGTTGACTCAAAAAGATATCTAAGAAAATATCATGTATATTATAAACCTATTTTTTTAAGGAAAAGTATATGAATACATGGGCTTCCCTGGTGGCTCAGTGGAAAAAAACCCACTTGCCAATGCAGGAGACGTAAGAGATGTGGGTTCGATCCCTGGGTTGTGCAGATCCCCTGGAGAAGGAGATGGCAGCCCACTCCAGGATTCTTGCCTGGTAAATCCCATGGACAGAGGAGCCTGGTGGGCTACAGTCCATGGGGTTTAAAAAGACTTGGACACGACTTAGCAACTAAACAACAGCCGCAACATATGAATACATAGAAAAGGCTATTAAAATCAATTAAAATTGGAAACTGCTTAGCTGTAGAATGTTAATTTTCTTAATTTGATTTTTTTCCCACACATGTTGTAGAGTCACTTAAAAGGAGAACATTAAATAGTACTTGTGGTGGTGGTGGTGGTTTAGTCGCTAAGTTGTGTCCGACTCCTTCGATTTCATGGACTGTAGCCCGCCAGGCTCCTCTGTCCATGGAATTCTTCAGGCAAGACTACAGGATTGGGTTGCCATTTCCTTCTCCAGAGGATCTTCCCGACCCAGAAATCGAACCCTGGTCTCCTGCATTGAAGGCAGATTCTTTACCGACTGAGCTATGAGGGAAGCCCAAATATTTGTGCTATTTGTTAATTTATAATCTCCTTACTCCAAATCCATTCTTTTTGCCTGGTTTGCAAAGATGAATCTGGGCCCTTTATAAATATGTGTCCTTTGACAGCTTGGCACGATGTTATGTTACATTTTGTCAGTAGAGGGCGCCGGAGAGACATTACAGGAAGAAAGAGTTTTGCTTCTAGGTTCTTACTGGTGGCCTCTCTAGTGCTGGGAGCAGCTTTTCTTGCTGCTGCTGCTGCTGCTGCTGCTGCTGCTGCTGCTGCTGCTGCGTCACTTCAGTCGTGTCTGACTCTGTGCGACCCCGTACACGGCAGCCCACCAGGCTCCCCCGTGCCTGGGATTCTCCAGGCAAGAACACTGGAGTGGGTTGCCATTTCCTTCTCCAATGTATGAAAGTGAAAAGTGAAAGTGAAGTCGCTCAGTCGTGTCCGACTCTTGGCGACCCCATGGACTTCAGCCTTCCAGGCTCCTTTGTCCATGGGATTTTCCAGGCAAGAGTACTGGAGTGGGGTGCCATCGCCTTCTCCACAGCTTTCCTTAGATGTAAGGAAAAACTCACTCCTATGTCTCCTACTCTCAATACTTTACTGTTGATACAACACGACTCCACTTCTAACAGATGAGAGGGTTTTCCACTTACCTAGCAGTTCTGTGACGTCAGCTGGGTGTGATGTCCAATAATTTAATTCTGACACTACCTGGGCAAGTATCAGATCCCGTAGGTTAAGGCCTCAGTCCCACAAGACTTCTTCCCACTTCAGACACCAACCACGAATGTAGGTTGTTTCCCTATGTTCCTGACCAACCGGATATAAATCGGAGTTTCTCACAACCTCCTCCTTGGATCTGATTTATTTGCTAGAGTGACTTATAGAACTCAGAGAAACATTTTACTTACTAGGTTACCAGTTTATTATAAAAGGATATAATTCAGAAATCAGTTCAGTTCAGTCGCTCAGTTGCTCAGTCGCATCCGACTGTTTGTGACCCCATGGACTGTAACATGCCAGGGTTCCCCTTCCATCACCAATTCCTGGAGCCTACTCAAATTCATGTCCACCGAGTTGGTGATGTCATTCAACCATCTTATCCTCTGTCGTCCCCTTCTCCACCTGCCTTCAGTCTTGCCCAGCATCAGGGTCTTTTCCAAAGAGTCAGTTCTTTGCAGCAGGTGGACAAAGGATTGGAGCTTCAGCTTCAGCATCAGTCCTTCCAATGAATATTCAGGACCGATTTCCTTTAGGATGGACTGGTTGGATCTCCTTACTGTCCAAGGGACTCTCAAGAGTCTTCTCCAAAACCACAGTTCAAAAGCATCAATTCTTCAGTGCTCACCTTTCTTTATGGTCCAACTCTCACATCCATACATGACTACTGGAAAAACCATATCTTTGAGTAGACAGACCTTGGTCGGCAAAGTAATGTCTCTGCTTTTTAATATGCCATGTAGGTTTGTCATAGCTCAGGAATAGCCGGATGGAAAAGGTTCATAGGGCAGGGTATGTGAGATGGGGCTTGAAGCTTCCATGCCCTGGGAAGGGACGCACTCTTCCCCAGATCGCCACATGTCCACCACCCAAAAGCTCTCTGAATCCCATCCTCTCGGGGTTCTATGGAAGCATCATTACAAAGGCACGATTGATTAAATCACTGGTGATTGCTTCAATCTCCAGCCCTCAGCCCTGGAGGTGAGGCGGGACTAAAAGTCCCAACCCTCTAATGTTGCAATTGGTTTCCCCTGGCAACAAGTCCGGCCTTAAAGGCAGTCCAAAAGTTGCCTCATTAACATAAACTCAGTTGTAGTTGAAAGGGGCTTGTTGCAAGGAAATGGCAACCCACTCCAGTATCCTTGCCTGGAAAATCTCAGACAGAGGCGCCTGGACAGAGGAGCCTGGTGGGCTGCAGTCCATGGGGTCACAAAGAGTCTGAGCGACTAACACACTTGTTGCAAATAACTAGACACTCTTCCTTTCAGTTTGAGGACTCGGAAGCTATTTCAGGCACAAAGTACAAAACTGTAGACCAAATATTATAACAAAGTGATGCTCCCATTGCTCTTATCACTCAGAAAATCCAAGCATTTTAGGAACTCTGTGCCAGAAATTGGACACAAATCAAATAAATATTTCTTATTATAAATCACAAAATCGTTGGGACTTCCCTGGAGGTCTGTGATTAAGACTCCGCTCATCCAGTGAAGGGGGTGGGGTTCAATCTCTGTTTGGGGAACTAAGATCCCATATGCTGCACAGGCAAATTACATAAATCATTTTTTTTAATGCTTAAGAAAATCACTGTATCACACCCTGGTACTCACTCTGGTGGTTTTCCTGGTGGTTCAGCAGTAAAGAATCTGCCTGCAATGTAGGAGATGTGGATTCCATCCCTGGATCAGGAAGATCCTCTGGAGAAGGAAATGGCAACCCACTCCAATATTTTCGCCTGGAAAATCCCATGGACAGAGGAGCCTGGCAGTCTACAGTCCATGGGGTTGCAAAGATTCAGACACGACTGAGCAGCTAAACAACAAACTTCCAATGAGGTCCCACAACAGTTTACCCTAGAAGGCAGATCTCCAGCAAATTCCACTGGCTGGCAGGTCCTTAGAGCAACTGATTTCTCTGCCATTGGATTTCAGCCCTAAAGGGTAGGAAGGGTTCTTCTTGGCTGTTTTATCTCAGTCCTAGGAGTAGTGGCTGGTCCTTATATCTGCTATTTCTGTATTCTTTAGGGTTCTCTTGTATTCAATCCCTCATCATTTGAATTTACCATTAACAATTCTTTATACAGTTGATAGTCATATTTGGTGATTCTGTATTTGCAAATTCACCTACTTGCTAAAATTTGTTTGAAAACCCCACAACCAATACTCTTGATGCTTTTGCTATCATTTGAAGACATGCACGTGCTCAGAGAAGCAAAAAATTTGAATCTTCTAACTTGCACATTCCCAGCTACAGTCAAACAAGGCGATGCTTGACCTTTTTGTTCTCTCCTACTGCAGGTATCCTTTTCACAATGATTCCTACATTTTTATGCTTTTTGTTAGGAATTTCACTGTTTTAAATGGCTGAGCTTAATTCTACAGTGCTGTCTAGTGTTCCTAAATGCAAAAAGGCCATGATGTGCCTTCTGTAGAGAATACCTAGTTTTGTTCAGGCAGGAGTTATAAAGCTGTTGGGTTGAGAGTTCAGTGTTAACACATCCACAATGCATATTCAATAAAGTGTCCTTTGTGTTTCAACAGAAACACAAAGCAAGACTTTGTATTGATCAATTGGTGAAATGTGACCAGAGGCTGAAAGGAACCTAACCCTGTAATTCCTCTAGGAGAAAGGGTTAGCATTTGCTAGTTTAGTGCTTATAGCAACTTTATAGAATGTAACTAATTCGAGTAATAAAAATCGACTATATCAAACTTTCCCTGTTCTAATTACAATGTGATTTCTCTCTCCTGATTGGATCGTTCAGAACACTAACATCATCTTTAAACCATTATTCCACTAATTAATTATTTCTTCCACATATTAGTAGAGTCATACCTTTCTTTTGAAAGTAATTGAAGTTTCAGAGGTTCAAAAAAGCATAATTGGAGGAGACAACTCTCTGAAATGAATTCCACCTTTTATGTGGAAATTCTTAATTGCATATTTGAATATGCACTATCATTAAAGCTGCCTCTAGTGTTGGGTTTTTCATAATTTCAGATTTAAAAACATCTCTTCTTGACATATTTTAGGAGAACTAAAAAGGTATTTCTTTCCCCAAAGCTTAACAATAAAAAATTAGTGATATAAATTTAATTGGCTGCCCTATTATTCCACACCAACGTGGGCAGAATAGCCACTGAAAACAAAGCTGGTGAAACTGTGCCAGAGAAACCCTCTATTTCAAATATTTCTTTCAAATGGCACAAAGTACCAAGTCTCAGGTGAACTCTCTGATGTCCATCATTCCTATTAAGAAATCCATGGCCCCATTTTCATATTCTCTTGAGGTTAGGATGGAAAGTGGAAGGTGTTCCAAACTTCTCAACAAGAGCAAGGGATGGATACAACTCTCACCTTAGCACTTTATTTTACTTCCACCCAGACCAAGCCACCAGCTTCCCTGGTGGCTCAGTGGTAAAGAATCCCCCTGCCAATGCAGGAGACATGGGTTCGATTCCTGGGTCAGGAAGATTCCCTGGAGAAGGAAATGGCAACCCACTCTAGTATTCTTGTGAGGAGAATTCTATGGACAGAGGAGCCTGGCAGGCTACCGTCCATGGGAACACAAAAGAGTTAGACATGACTGAGCAACTGAACAACACCAACAACGTTCATTTCAGTTCAGTTCAGGCACTCAGTCGTGTCCGACTCTTTGCAACCCCACGGGCTGCAGCACGCCAGGCCTCCCTGTCCATCACCAACTCCTGGAGTTTACTCAAACTCATGTCCATTGAGTCGGTGATGCCATCCAACCATCTCATCCTCTGTCCTTCTCCTCCCGCCTTCAGTCTTTCCCAGCATCAGGGTCTTTTCTAATGAGTCATTTCTTTGCATCAGGTGGCCAAAGTATTGGAGCTTCAGCTTCAGCATCCATCCTTCCAAAGAATATTCAGGACTGATCTCCTTTAGGATGGACTGGCTGGATCTCTTTGCAGTCCAAGGAACTCTCAAGAGTCTTCTCCGACACCACAGTTCAAAAGCATCAATTCTTAGGCACTCAGTTTTCTTTATAGTCCAACTCTCATATCCATCCGTACAACAACGTTAAGAGGGTCTGAAAACAAGCATATGGAACTAAGCACTTTCAGATAACTGGTGCCAATGTCAAGGAAGTAAGAGCTGCCTAGGTCATAGAGACAGAATTCTTTTTATGCATATATGAATTTATTTATTTTTGGTTGTTTTGGGTCTCCGTTGCTGGATATGGGGTTTCTCTAGTTGCAGCAAGCAGGGGCAACTCTCCTTTGCGGTACATGGGCTTCTCATTGCAGTGGCTTCTCTAGTTGTGGGGCATAGACTTTAGAATGCATGAGTTTCAGTAGTTGGAGTGCATGGGCTCAGTAGTTGTGGAGCACTGGGCTTAGTTGCCCTGAGGCATATGGGATTTTCCCAGACCAGGTATCGAACCCACATCCCCTGCATTGGTAGGCGGATTCTTAACCACCGGACCACCAGGGAAGTCCGAGACAGATTTCTTAGGTGTGGTTTTTCCACATTAGAGCTGACATGCAATGATTTCATGGTGGGATTGCTTCATATCATTTCTGCTAAGAGGAGAAATTAAGGCTCTGGTTGGAACTAGGCTTGTATCTTCTTCTTTCTAACCTCCTCTCTGGAACTTTTTCAGCTAGAGTACCCATTCTTTCTCTCCTATGGACATTCATGTAGTGAAACAGAGCAGGACTCTATGATCCTTGCCCCCCACCCTGTCTTCTGCCTGCCTTTTGCCTGTGGAAAACTTGAATCAAAGAACAAGTTTAATCAGAGAAGTGAGAAATGCTGAAACAAAAACAGTCAAAGGAGACTAAGTAATAATAACATTCTCATTAAGTATAGTCAAGGACCTTTAGTTCTTTCTCAAGGGCTATAGATAATATTCTGAGCCATATCCTGTGAGCTGTCTTATAGATACCAGAATACCAGGTGGAGAAGTTAACTACATGATGACCAGACTGTACCCAGGACTTGAGCTGCACAATTCTGAGAACTGGCCAGAGAGAAATGGGAACAAGTGCACCCCGAAACTGAAGATTAACTGTACCTAAGGCAACCAAGGTGATGCTAGTCAGGCCACTGATGGCCAATTGAACATGACTGCTAGAGATGACTGTGCTGTTTCTGCATGTACGCTCTGCCCCACCCACCAAATCTGTCTATGAAAGCTCTTACCCTCTGCTTTTTGGGGTTGATGGGGGAATCAGCCTTTGGACAGATGTCTGCCACCCTCTCCCTCCTCCTCCCCCACCGCAATTGCCAGCATCTGAAATAAAACAAAATTTCCTTTCCATCAACCTGGCCTGTTTACTGGCTTTTGAGTGGTCAGCAGCCAGACCCCCATGCATACCTTTCAGAAATAGGGCATCAGCAGTGGTGGTACCTCCTCCCCCACCTCCATCATTTCAACCCCACCCGCTGGAACCCATCCAAAGAAAAGTAATTTTTAGAAAAGAAAATGATATTAACATTTACATAAAGCATAGCTCTTTTTATTCATCTGTAATCACACTAAACAAAAACCTTGTGTTTACTGGGCATACCCAGCTTCAAATCAAAGCACCCCCTTCCATTCAGATCAAGGCTGGAGAAATTCCATTAAGAAAGAAGACCTCTGGGGGTACTTCCCTGGTGGTCCAGTGGCTAAGACTCTGTGCTCCCAATGCAGGGGGCCTGGGTTCAATCCCTGGTTGGGGAACTAGACCCTGCATGCCTCAGCTAAGAGATCCCGCGTGACACAAGGAAGACCGATGATCCCGTGTGCCGCAACTAAGACTTGTTGCAGCCGAAGAAATAAATAAAAATAAATATTAAAGAAAAAAGAATGGACTTCTCTGGGGGTCCAGTGGTTAAGAACTCACCTGCCAATGTAGGGGACATGTGCTCCATCCCTGATCTGGGGAGATGCCACGTGCCTCCAGTAACTAATCCCTCGAGCCACAACCAATGAAGCCCACCCACCCTAGAGCCCTTGCAGCACAACAAAAGTCACCTCAAGGAGAAGCCCTCGCATGGCAACTAGAGCGTAGCCCCTGCTTGCCACGACTGGAGAAAGCCCAAAGCAATGAAGACCCAGTGCAGCCAAAAATAGATAAATAATAATTTTTAAGAATGAAGGGGTCTGGGCTGAAGGGGTGGGTGGGTGAGAAAATGTTGAGAGAAAGAGGATTAGATTAGAGTTTTTGTTGCCAACCTCATTTCAGGTGACAAGGAGTCAGTCTCTGGCTTAGTAGCCACACCCTCAGAAACAAAAGATGTCTCAGAGGTGATATTGAAGGGACTGGAGGAGCTTCCATGACCTTTTCTGAAGGTCATGGTTTTTTTTTTTTTTTTTTTGAAGCTGATTGCTTCCTTCGTTTGTTGGAAAACAGACCTGTTGGTCTTGGAGCCTATTCAGCACAGTAAACTTTTGTCAGCAGAAATTTCCAGATTAGTGAAACAAGATAGAAGATTTTAGACATTGCAGCCCAGTTGATGGTTCTTATTAAGTCCTCATTCATTTAAATATAATGAAATAATAATGGTTACAATAAGCTTCCCTGTAATCATCTTAATGTGTATTTAATGTGATCCTTAGTTGTAAATTGAAGCTCAGTTCCCACATCAGTACTTTACTCCCTGCTGAAAGAGCTCCTAACAAAACTCTTTTCCATTTTAACTCAGCACTACATTCCCTGGTTATCCTCCACTGTTCAGGGATATTAATGTCCCGTAAACCTGTTAATTCATTATTGCCAGAGGGCTCGGAATCACAGCTTGCACAGATGATGAAGCATCAATGGAATGAATGAATTTATCTCACAGCATCTCTTCTCCTTTGAAGGCCAGGCAAGTTCTTTAGCATTTTTACCTAATTAGATTGTCTTTAACTGCTGCATTTTTTTTTTTTATTGCTTTTAAGAAGAGACAAGTATATACTGATCTACATAAAACCATCTCAACTTTCAAAATATTCATTGCTCTTCCTTTCAACTCCCATTAAGTAAATATGTTGAGCTCTTTCATAAACATCACCATAGATTTTTGAGGATATTTGCCTCTCTCTATATAGGTTGTTACCAATCCTCAGCCTCACTGGCTTTCTGTGAGGAGAAAAAGAATTCATGTATTAAAGTGGTTAGTAGAAAATTGACACATGCAGCGAACTCTCCAAGAATGTCAATCCCAATAGCTGTGTTTTAAAAATACAGGGTGCCTGGACTTCCCTGCTGGTCCGATGGCTAAGACTCTGCACTCCCAGTGCAGGGAGCCCACGTTCAATCCCTGGTCAGAGAACTGGATCCCACATACCACGACTAAGCACAGTCAAATAAATATTTTAAAAAACAAAGCAGGATGCCCTTGAGAGTTCCCTGGAGGGCCAGTGGTTAGGACTCAGCACTTTCACTTCCCAGGCCTGGGTTCAATCCCTGGGCAGGGAATTAAGATCCCATAAGCCACAGGGTGTGGCCCAAAAAAAAAAAAATTAAAAATAAAGGTACAGGCTGCTCAATTCACTTCAAATTTCAGATGAACAGTTAAAATTTTTTAGTGTAAGCATGCCCAAATACTGCACCAGGGTATATACGTACACGAAAAATTATTCATTGTTCATATGAAATTCAAAATTAAATCTGCATCCTACACAGAAGAACTATACAAAAGATCTTCATGACCGAGATAATCACGATGGTGTGATCACTCACCTAGAGCCAGATATCCTGGAATGTGAAGTCAAGTGGGCCTTAGAAAGCATCACTACGAACAAAGCTAGTGGAGGTGATGGAATTCCAGTTGAGCTATTTCAAATCCTGAAAGACGATGCTGTGAAAGTGCTGCACTCAATATGTCAGCAAATTTGGAAAACTCAGCAGTGGCCACAGGACTGGAAAAGGTCAGTTTTTATTCCAATCCCAAAGAAAGGCAATGCCAAAGAATGCTCAAACTAACGCACAATTGCACCCATCTCAAAAGCTAGTAAAGTAATGCTCAAAATTCTCCAAGCCAGGCTTCAGCAATATGTGAGCCGTGAACTTCCAGATGTTCAAGCTGGTTTTAGAAAAGGCAGAGGAACCAGAGACCAAATTGCCAACATCTGCTGGATCATGGAAAAAGCAAGAGAGTTCCAGAAAAACATCTATTTCTGCTTTATTGACTATGCCAAAGCCTTTAACTGTGTGGATCACAATAAACTGGAAAATTCTGAAAGAGATGGGAATACCAGACCACCTGACTTGCCTCTTAAGAAACCTATATGCAGGTCAGGAAGCAACAGTTAGAACTGGATGTGAAACAACAGACTGGTTCCAAATAGGAAAAGGAGTACGTCAAGGCTGTATATTGTCACCCTGCTTATTTAATTTACATGCAGAGTACATCATGAGAAATGCTGGGCTGGAGGAAGCACAAGCTGGAATCAAGATTGCTGGGAGAAATATCAATAACCTCAGATATGCAGATGAAACCACCCTTATGGCAGAAAGTGAAGAGGAACTAAAAAGCCTCTTGAAAGTGAAAGAGGAGCATGAAAAAGTTGGCTTAAAGCTCAACATTCAGAAACTAAGATCATGGCATCTGATCCCATCACTTTATGGGCAATAGATGGGGAAACAGTGGAAACAGTGTCAGACTTAATTTTTGGGGGGTCCAAAATCACTGCAGATGGTGATTGCAGCCATGAAATGAAAAGATGCTTACTCCTTGAAAAGAAAGTTGTGACCAACTTAGATAGCATATTGAAAAGCAGAGAAATTACTTTATCATCAAAGGTCTGTCTAGTCAAGGCTATGGTTTTTCCTGTGGTCATGTATGGATGTGAGAATTGGACTATGAAGAAAGCTGAGTGCCGAAAATTGATGCTTTTGAACTGTGGTGTTGGAGAAGACTCTTGAGAGTCCCTTGGACTGCAAGGAGATCCAACCAGTCCATTCTGAAGGAGATTAGTCCTGGGTGTTCTTTGGAAGGAATGATGCTAAAGCTGAAACTCCAGTACTTGGGCCACCTCACACGAAGAGTTGACTCATTGGAAAAGACCCTGATGCTGGGAGGGATTGGGGGCAGGAGGAAAAGGGGATGACAGAGGATGAGATGGCAGGATGGCATCACCAACTCGATGGACAAGAGTTTGGGTGAACTCCAGGAGTTGGTGATAGACAGGGAGGCCTGGTGTGCTGCAATTCATGGGGTTGCAAAGAGTCAGACATGACTGAGTGACTGAACTGAACTGGACATTCTACCCGGAAACCCTAATCCCTCCCCTACCCTGCTTTTCAGAAAATTTCCCAAATTTTGCTCTATTTTTCTCTCTAACAAATTTGGTTAAGAGAATTATGTAGGAGTCATTAGGATGATTCCCTTTTTTTTTCTTAACGAAGACCACAATTTCCTCTAATTTAGGCAGGAATTAGATTTTTTTTTTCCAGAAAAAAATCATTGTGAACACAAATCCATGCCACAAGCACATAGTTTAGTGCCTGGCCCATAACTGTGCTCAATAAATACTGATCAACTGAATGAATGAATGAAAGATTGCCTGGGTTAACAGCTGGTCCTATCGCAGTTTGTTGAGATATGGGTCCTTTGATTTCAGCTGATGTGATCAATTGCTGTTAGCAATTGAAAGGATTACAGAGAAGTAAGACATGAATAATAGCCCTCCAAAGATGTCCCAGGTGTTGCAGTGGTAAAGCATCCGCCTGCCAATTCAGGACAAAAGAGACAAGGGTTTGATCCCTGGATCAGTAAGATTCCCTGGAGTAGGAAATAGCAACCCACTTTAGTATTCTTGCCTGGGAAATCCAATGGACAGAGGAGCCTGGCAGGCTACAGTCTCTAAGGTTGCAAAGAGTCAAACAGGTAAGATCTCAAGATGTGGAGGTTAAACTGCATTATCCAGGTAGGATGAATGTGATCACAGGGGGTCCTTCTAAGAGGAAGAACAGATGAGTTGGAGTCAGAAAAGACTATGTGATGATAGAATGACAGAGAGAGAGACTGGAAGATGCTTCGAAACTGACTTTGAAGACAGAGGAAGGAGCCATCCAGGAATGCAGAGGGCCTCTAGAAGCTGGAAAAGGGAAGGAGATGGATTCTCTTCTAGGGCCTCTGAAGGGAAGGCAGTCCATGGGTCCATTTTAGACTTCTGACTTCCAAACCTCTAAGACAACAGATTTGTGGTAACTTGTCACAGCAACAATAGGAAAAGAATAATACAAGGGGGATTTAAGTAATAAACAAAGGTGTGTGCCAGGAACCTGCCTAGTGGAGACAAGTTTGACAAAAGATTTACTTGGAACCAGTAACAAGGAGGAGGAGTGTGAAGGGATGAAGATCAGTACATGAGCAAATAGCAAAGGTCAAAGGACACAGAAATTGGCAGAGTCCCCCAAACTGAAGAGAATGGGTGGATTAGTCGGCTAGGGCTGCCAGAACAAAATACCACAGACTACGTGGGTTAAACAATTTATTTTCTCACAGATCTGGAGGCTGGAAGCCCAAGGTCAAAGTGTCAGCTGCCTTAGTTTTTTCTGAAGCCTGTCTCCTTTGCTTGTAGGTGGCCCCCTTCTCACCCTGTCCTTACATGACCTTTCCTCTGTGCATGCACTGCTCTCATGTCTCTTCCTATGTCCAAATTCCCTCCTCTTATTAGGACATCAGTCAGATTGGATTGGGGCCTAGCCGAAGGGCCTCATTTCAACTTAACCATCTCTTTTAAGTAGCAATTCCCTGGTGGCTCAGATGGTAAAGCGTCTGCTCACAATGCGGGAGACCCGGGTTCGATCCCTGGGTTGGGAAGATCCCCTGGAGAAGGAAATGGCAATCCACTCCAGTACTCTTGCCTAGAAAATTCTGCGGATGGAGGAGCCTGGTGGGCTACAGTCCATGGGGTCACAAAGAGTCTGACACTACTGAGTGACTTCACAACTTCACAACCTCTCTTAAAGCCCTTTCTCCAAAGACAGCCACATTCCGAGGTACTAGGGGTTAGGGCCTCAACCTATGAATTTTGTGGGGACACAATTCAGCCCACAAAGTAGGGCTGACAAATTGAGGAACAAACTGTAAAATAACTGGTTAATGCTCCTAGTTGGCAACTAAGGTGCTCTGTAACAATTCAATGCAATGCAAAGTGATCCAGGATTAAATGCTAGTCCTCGTAAAAGGACTTTAGTGGGACTGCTGCTGCTGCTGCTAAGTCGTTTCAGTCGTGTCAGACTCTGTGAGACCCCATAGACAGCAGCCCACCAGGCTCCCCTGTCCCTGGGATTCTCCAGGCAAGAACACGAGTGGGTTGCTGTTTCCTTCTGCAATGCATGAAAGTGAAATCCCACAATTGGCAGTAATTTGAATATGGTCTCTAGGCAGTTTATTACATCAGTGCCTGTTTCCTTGTTCTGACGATTGATTGTGCTATGGTTATGTAAGATGTCAATATCTGGGGAAGCCTGGGTGAAGAGTATAGGGGAACTCTGTACTACTTTTGCAACATTTCAAAAGGTCTGGCATTATTTCAAAATGAAAAGTTAAAAATCAAAAATTAATAATTAACCAAAATAGGGTAAACAGAAGAGAGAAAGAGAGAAAATGAGAATGGAATTGGATGTGACCATGGAGGAAGGAAAAATGGAGAAAAAGAAGCAAAGAGAAAGTGACTTCCATGAGGTCAGAGGTTACACCTGCTGTTTGGGTTTCCAACGACCCCTTGCTTCTGGGAACTCAGCATATGTTTTGGGAGGTAATATTGAGGCATAGCCTCTGAAGAGGATTGAATCCCACCTCACATTCAGAAAAGGCCTCAGAGGTTAATTTCTGACATTGTCTCCAAAGACTGGTACATAGTCAGTGCTCTGTATGTGTTGAAACTGTGAATCTCTTGCATGTAAAAACATTTAAAATACACTACCACCTTGGTAATCGAGTTTTGGTATGCCCACTTTTCCCCAAGCTTTTCCTTTTTTAGACTTTTTTTTGGGGGGGGGGTTTGTTTTTGAGGGATAATTCACATACCACACAGTTCACGATTCATTCAATGGTTTCGTTACCATGCAATCGCTGCTGCTACTGCTGCTGCTAAGTCGCTTCAGTCGTGTCCGACTCTGTGCGACCCCATAGACGGCAGCCCACCAGGCTCCCCCATCCCTGGGATTCTCCAGGCAAGAACACTGGAGTGGATTGCCATTTCCTTCTCCAATATGCTATCGCTACCATTACCTAATTACTAGATATTTCATCACGCCACAAAAGAACCCCACACCCGGTTAGCAGTCACTTCGCACCCCCACCCGCCCCGCTTCATCGCCCAGCCCCTGACTAGTCTACTGTCCGAATGGATTTGCCTGTTCTGGGCATTTCTTGCAAGGTATCAAGCATTTGCGGACCCACCAAACATCAAAAGCTCAGCCCCAGGATCGCCAGGGGCCACGGGATTGGCCGGCGAGGGTTGGGTGTGCGCGGGGCGCCCAATCGCCTTCGAGCATCGGAAGGAGGTAGGTGCAAGTGGCTGGAGGCGGCGCGCCGGCTGCCCGGGCGGAGGGCGGAGGCGCGGGAGCCAGCGGCCTGCGTTCTTGGGGTGCCTTGGGAACCGGCATGGTGAGCTGGTGGCAGGCGCTCACGCGCGCCGCCGGGCGTTACCCTTGGCCAGCGAACGTACTGCTTTACGCCGGCTTCTTCTCGGGCGGCGACGCGCTACAGCAGGTGCTGCGGGGCGGCCCGGCCGACTGGCAACATACGCGGCACGTGGCTACCGTGGCCGTGGCCTTCCACGCGAACTTAAACTATGTGTGGCTGAGCCTGCTGGAGCGCGCGCTGCCTGGGCGCGCGCCGCGCACCATCCTGGCCAAGGTGCTGTGCGACCAGGCTTTGGGCGGGCCGGTGTACGTCTCTACCTTCTACGCCGGTGAGGAGCCGGGCGGGGACCTGGAGGCGGAGCTGGGGGACCGGGTCGGATCTGGAATTGGGGGACTGGAGGCAGGGGCTTCCTGGGGCTGGGACGGAGCAGGAGCCTGGGGCTCTGTGGGGACGGGGCATGGGCTGGAAACCCTCCCGTGGGGACCAAGGGTTAGGAGACCGGGAGGGTGGGGCGAGAGCGGGAGATCGAGGAGTGAGGACCGGGAAGTCTGGGAACCATGGATTAAGGGGATTGAGGGGAAAGAAATTGAAGCGTGGTTGCTGGAGAGGCCTGGGATTAGGGCGCGAGGAGCGCATTTGGGACGCTGGGGTTGCAAATAGTCTGGGGCTGGAAGTTTCAGGGGGCCCTGGGGTGTACGTAGGCCGGAACTGGGGGAGGCAGGAATGGAGATCCATTTTTCCCCTAAAAAAAAAAAAGATCCACGGGAATATCAAGGAGACCCCCAGCTCGTTAGCATAGCCTCTGCGATCCCTGTGACTAGGTTGTGGGGCGGTGGGTGGGACGGTCCGGGGTGGGGTGGGGGGAGGCGGTCCTGCTCCTGGGAAAATTCACGCCTGGGGCTGGGGCCTCGTTTCCACTGGAGGGATAAGCCTTTCCAACACGAAAACAAAATGTGAGGGGATTCAGGATGGTCGGGGCAGAGACAGGGGAATCTGAGGTCCCGCCTAAGTGTTCAAGTGTTAGTCGCTCAGTCGTGTCCCGACTCTTTGTGACCCCATGCACTGTAGCCTCCCCAGGCTCTTCTGTCCATGGGATTCTCCAGGCAAGAATACTGGAGTGGGTTGCCAATTTCTTCTCCAGGGGATCTGCCCAAACGCAGGGATCGAACCCAGGTCTCCTGTATTGCAGGCAGATTCTTTACCATCTGAACCTCCAGGTCCCACCTGTTTCCCCCCAGAATGTGTGCTCAGGGCCATTCTCCTGCTTTTGTAACAAGGTTTACCTGAAGGGAGTCCCACTCCCACTTCAAAACCCACAGATAATGTGAGAAGACCTTGGACCCCTGTTATGAGAGGACTCTGTACCTCTGAGGGTGCAGGGAGCCCCTCTCTTCAGAAAGTGCACCGAGGAGCCTGAGGGCCTACCTTTGGGAACCTTCCTTAGCGCCCTAAAATTCTAAAACAGTGGAGAGGGCTCTGCGGCCTTCATCTTCATAGCATTTTCTATCACCTGGAAAGGAGTGAGCATGGGAGGGGCACCCATCCATTAAGAAAATTCAAGAATCCTGGGCCTGGCCTTAGCATTGGGGATCACAGATTCCCCCCAAGGGGTCATGTCAGTGCCTGTTGGTGCTTTCTTCTAAACGGGTGGAAGTGATCAAGTTACCACTTTGAAGGAACTTGCACTGCCCCATGGATCTCATTTTGAGGACCAGAGTCGCTCACAAATTGCACAGGAATCATTCCTGATACAGTGCCAACCACAGGGTTGACAGGGTCCGTGAGGTCAGGGCCTAGAGGACCTGAGAGCAGGAGCTGCCTGGTTTACCAGAAATCCGTGCCTTTTCCCCGGGAGTGATGTCCAGGCCAGGTTTGTGAAGTTTCCTCGTGCCTGCTGCGGCAGTGGCCTTGTACTATGGTGATGGGGTGGAGGGTGGTGGTGTTGGCTTTTGGGAATCAGATTCCTGTTTAATTCTCAAAATTAAACAGCAACGCAGGTACCATTATTCCCATGTTACACATGAGGAAGGGGCTTCCCTGGTGGCTCAGATAGTATAGAACCTTCCTGCAATGCAGGAGACCTGGGTTTGATCCCTGGGTCGGGAAGATCCCTGGAGGAGGGAATGGCAACCCACTCCAGTATTCTTGCCTGGAGAATTCTATGGACAGAAGAGCCTGGCGAGCAACAGTCTATGTGGTCACAAAGAGTCAGACACAAATGAGTGACTAACACACACACACACACACACACACACGAGGAAACTGAGGCTCATAGGAGAAAAAATGATTTGCCCGAAACAAACACAATTCATGGCATGGTCTTCATCTCCCCGGGGATTGTCAGTATGCCTGAAACCAGAAAGATGCTACAGCCACAGGGCTGCTGGGGCTTGTGAGTCAGGCCCAAGGACCCTGAAACAGATTCCTGCCCATGGGGCTTCTTTGTTTTTCTTTTCACAATTCTAGACCCTGCTTCCCTCTCCTCCTGTAAAAATGAAGTCGGGGAGGTAGAAGGGGGGTATGTTGGATGTCTGTTCAAGGCTCTTTAGACTTGGAAATTGCCTGTCTTAGATGATCCTTTGTGCTGGGCCTCCCTTGGAAGCTAGAATAGCTGTGATTATGAGATCTGGTTCAGAATCCACGCCTGGGTTGCTCCCTGAGCGCTTTTCCTCCTTTGTAACTTGACCATCCTCAGCCCAGGGTTATGAAAGAAAGGACATAAAATGCTTAGGCCTTAGTTACTGCCGTGTAAGTTGAGTATGGTATTACCAATATTAGGCTCAGTTTTCTTATAAGTCCTGTTCTAAGAATCCCCTGCAATTGACTTAAAATACTTTATTTCCCCATCCTCCCAATCAGAGTTGGGGGAGAATTTTTAAAGCGCTCTTATGTTTACATCCTTCCTAAAATAAGAGGGTTTTATTCTTTTCCCCAGACTTCCTTTTCAGGGTTGCTGAACATCAGAGTTTTCCACATGTTTTTAGGAGCATTGAATTGATGTTCCGCTTTCAAATTCCAATTCAAAAGCCTCTTTAGATGGGAAATCTGAGGTTGCTAGAACACCCAGGGTCTGGCAGCCTTTCTGTAAAAGGAAGAAATTAATTTTAAAAAAATTTAAGAATTTCAAAAAATCTTTTGAAAGGAGAGGAAAAATGTCACCAATAGTCCCACTCTGATTATATTGAGGTTTTTGTGAATTCTCTTACAGTTTTTTTTTTTCTAAATAATTCTGCTATAACCTCATACCCTGCTATTGTCACTTCATATTAATCATCACTTTAAAATGTACCCAGTTTTAGAATGCAGATTGTCTTCTGTGTTCACTGTTGGGTCAGACGGGACGTACTGAGTGAGTGATATTGGAATAGAAAACTCAAATGTGAACTGTTACACAGTATTCTTCCTATTGAATCTTATTAAAAATAGGTATGAGTATTCTCCAAGGAGAGGATGACATATTTTTGGACATGAGACAGAAATTCTGGAATACGTATAAGGTAAGACAGACTTCTGAAAAATACAACCATGATCTTTCTGTATCTTTTTTTTTTTTTTTTAATATTTATTTATTTGGCTGTGTCAGGTCTTAGTTTCCACAGGGGATCTTTCACTGTGGTTTGCAGGCTTAGTTGCCTCAAGGCATGTGAGATTTTAGTTCCTCATTAGGGACTGAAACTTCCTCCCTGAACTGGAAGGCAGATTCTTAACCACTGGACCACCAGCGAAGTCCTTTTTTGTATCTTTTTAACATAAAGTGAAAGTAAAGTCACTCAGTCATGTCTGGCTCTTTACGACCCCATGGACTGTAGCCCACCAGGCTCCTCTGTCCATGGGATTCTCCAGGCAAGAACACTGGAGTGGGTTGCCATTCCCTTCTCCAGGGGATCTTCCCGACCCAGGGGTCGAACCCAGGTCTCCTGCATTGCAGGCAGACGCTTTAACCTCTGAGCCACCGGGGAAGCCCCCTTTTTTTTTTTTTTTAACATAAAATACATTTAAATAAAAATATTCTTAAATTAGGGCTCCAGATGGTTGACACAAGGGTACAGTGTTTTGACAGATCTTAAATTGTTTTAACAGTTAAAGGAGAAGCTTTAAGAATGTCTATATGTGCCTCTGAATTTTATTCAATGCTCACAATGATTTCTGCCATTCTTGTATTTATTCTTGTTAGTGATTACAGTGATTTTTGGAGTCAAAGAAGTTATTGCAAAATAGGAATTGTAGAATGTGAGTGGCTTAATGGAATCATTGCCACTTTTAGAGCTGATGTTTCCAGGTATGCATTCTGCTGGGTCCCTGTGAAATGAACCTTCTTAATATCACAATGGTATTTACAGAAAAGGAAAATGTTTCTCAGGGCTTGAAACAAGTCACCTCTGGTACTGTATACTCAGTTGTTGTTTAATCGCTAAGTCATGTCTGACTGTTTTGCCACTCCATAGACTGTAGCCCGCTGGCCTCCTCTGTCCATGGGATTTCCCAGGCAAGAATACTGGAGTGGGTTGCCTTTTCCTTCTGCAGGGAATCTTCCCAACTCAGGGATCAAACCTGTCTCTCCTATGTTGGAAGGTGGATTCTTTACCACTATTACCTGGGAAACCCCAACCAACATGTTAAAGCCTGTTAAATCCATCTTAAAAGCTAAATTTATTCTCTAGCATGAAGTAGCTAGAATACATTATTAGAAAATCACCATAAAGTAGGTTTGGTCTATAGTTTCAAAAATTCATTGATGACCCTGTGTTTTATCAGTATTTCCCTGAATCATTTGCGTGAGCAAACAGGAAAACTGCAATATATAAATATATGTTGTTAACAATGATTTGAAAGTAGTTGTCTTCCAGAATTGGTCCTCATTCAGGTAGACTTTTCTATAGTCTAGATGACTATAACTAATAAAAATCTTTATGCCTGTGCCTAACAGCTTTCTGTACAACTTCCCACCCTCTTCCACTCAAGAGACCATAAGTAGTCTAATTTAATCTGCTTAGTTCGAAATATACTCCCACCTCCACATTCTTCCTGTCTGGTATTTCTCTTTTAAACCATGTTTCATGTTTTTATTTATTTATTTATTTTGTTGTCTGTTTTTTTTTTTTTTAATGCTTTATAGAACAAACGGTCTGATTACTTTGTGCAATTTAAAAGCATCCTAATAAAGTTTTCCTTTATTCCAGAGTGGTCTGATGTACTGGCCTTTTGTACAGGTGAGTTTCAAACTACTGAGAATGCTAATTCGTGGGTTTGGTTTACACGGAGCACTCACAGATGTGTTCTCTCTGTTACAGCTGACCAACTTCAGCCTCATTCCCATTCGCTGGCGAACAGCTTATACTGGACTCTGTGGTTTTCTGTGGGCCACCTTCCTCTGTTTTTCTCAACAGGAAGGTGATGGCACCTTCAAATCAGCTTTAACTTTCCGTCGTATCAAGGGGACAAATGAAGTTGAAAAGCCCTCAGAGAAATGACAAGTCAAGAACTCCCTGAAAGGGACTCATTTTGTCCCCTTAAGTAAGCACAGTGAATTGCCTGCAGATAAAATACTCTGCTTACCAGTTATGTGCTCCCTTTTGAAGATTTACTTTCCTATAGACCTGACTGCTTTTTAATTAGCAATGATAACTTTCAATTTTATCCACATATCCTTTTCCTCCCCATTCTAATCTGGAGCTATTAATTCTCTAATATTTTCACCTCTCTAATGGTGGTGGTACTCAGTTGTGTCCGGCTCTTTGCGACCCCATGGACTGTAGCCTGCCAGGCTCCTTTCTCCGTGGAAGTTTCCAGGCAAGAATACTGGAGTGGGTTGCCATTTCCTACTCCACTTTGACTCCTCTACTACCTTGGTTAATATCAATGATAATGGCAAAATGGCATTTTATAATCATTACTATTTCTGGTCTAATATTTTATTGCCAGTTAATGTAGAAAACCCCTATTTTGATGGTATACATCTCTTCTAAAATCTCAGGTTGTCTCCTAAACACTTTTGGATCTGATTATTTTTTATACCAAAAATAGTCCTTACAGTAAATTTTTGTTTACACCACATTCAATCAGAAAGTTTGAATAAACAGATTACCCCCCAAATATTGTATAATAATTTATTGTTATGCTAACGTGAAGGCTCTGCAAGTACATTTTATCTATTAAAAAATAGTGTATCTTTAGTGGTCCTGAATAGAGTATATTTTACTGATGTTTTCTCTTTTTATAGTTTTTAAGGTTTTGTTTTTCTTTTTTTTGGTTAATGTTTTTTAGTTTTTAGTATATGCACTTCATTAAATATCCCATTTCCTAGATATATGAAATGTACAAAATATTTGTTTTTAAAAAGAAATATATTGAATGAAGTTTCTGGAAAAAAATTAATAAGTTTTCTTCTGGAAGAAAGAACTCAATTCCATAAAGTTTCAGGGAAAATATTTATCCCGAAATTCACACTGATGATATATATTTTTTAAATTACTGCTTTAACGTAAGTCTTTATAGGTAATTTTTAAGGTTGACATGAGAAATTCAATCCAGTTTTTCATTTCTATCTTCAAAGTCAATGGATTTAAAAATTAAAAATGGATTTTAAAATGTGATTATTTTAAGAAGTTTGAGCAATTTTCACCCAAGAATTGCATCATTATTCTGTTGTTTCCAATGGAGTGTTTCACAAATTTAAAGATGTTGAACATTGTGATGTTAATATATTTATCTTGAGACTTTATATTTAAGATTAATTTAAGCTTGTTTGCCTAAATATTTAAGCATATAATTTATATAACTTGTAATTTAAATTTATATGTCATAAATATATGACTTTTAAGTATATGAGTTATTTGAATCTAATAGATATTAATATATTTTACATTATTGGGGCAAGAGTAAGGACATTTCTAGAGAGTTTAATTCTAAAATAATTGGTTTTTCATAAAGTTTTAAAAGTAGTTCATATAACAGAAGAGCTATTTCACAACATGTAAGACATGTTTTATCATTTAAAAAGTATATCCAGGACTTCCCTGGTGGTCTAGTAGTTAAGAATCCACCTGCCAATGCAGGGGACATAGGTTCAATCCCTGGTCTGGGAAGACGCCACATGCTGAGGGGCAGCTAAGCCCTACCTTGGGCTGTAATTACTGAGCCCACGCTCTGGAGCCCACACGCCACAACTGGAGATCAATCAATCAATTTATCTATCAAAAAGAAAAGCATATCCAGAGTAACTATAGTAAGGACAGCTTGAGAGAGTTCTAGATCAGATTCAGCACTATTTATGGTGGAAGAGTAGTGTTTGGGAAAACGTTTGAGAAGACAAACCCTGGGGGAAGGGCGAAAAGCTTATTATTCATAAAAGTTTGATAATCTTGACTCATTAATGTGTTACTCTGTACTGCAGAGATATGTAGCATGTATTCTCTGAATTTTTGCAAATAATACTGTTTTAATTTTTCTCAAGAGTCTTTTTGTGCCTTAGTGTGAGAAATGGAACTCATTTGAAATAATGCAATGTTTGTTTTAAAATGCTGCCATCCTTGGTAAAACACGCTCTTGACCTTCCAGGATTTAGAACAGACCAGATGGATGCTATTCTTCTTCCAAATTTCTCCATTCCGTAAGGCTTCTCTCTCTCTCTCTTTTTTTAATCATTATTTTCGGCCGTGCCTCGCAGCGTGCGGACTCTTAGATCTCCAACCAGGGTCCTCTGCTTTGGAAGCGCGGAGTCCCGACCACCGGGCGGTCAGGGAAGTTCCCCCATAAGGTTTGTTTAACATGCTTGTGTGTTGCCCCCTGGCCCTCTTTTCTGGCCCCCTGTTGCTCAGGCACAGGCAAAACCTTTCGTTCGTTTTTCATGACAGAGCTGAAGAAGACTGGATTTTCAAAACAACTTCACCTAATACACGTAGAAAGCAGAAGGGAAATTTGGAGGATGTCAAAACATTTGTTTTCAAAGCTTGCAGACTACTGCTTTCTGATCCTGGGTCCATTTGCCCTGTAGCTGGAATGGCACCTAGCCAGTTTTCCTCCTTTTCCTCCTTTGATAGTCACCTTATAATGATGCCACTGGCCACCACCCCCAGGGGGCTGTCTTCCTGGCCCTGCTACCGTTAAAATCAAGGGTGCCCAGTCTTGACTTTCCTGGTTTCCATTTCCAGTTTCAGATATAGGCCTTTTACTAAGATAACTAAAAAATGAATTCTCAATTCAGGGGAGATCTTTTCCTTCTACACGAGTGGATGCAACCAGTCTTATAGTCCACTAGGATAACTGTAGTAGATAAAATTTCATAACCCTCATGTAAATAATAAAGGTTATTAAATGGCCACTGTAGGGATGTGAAGAGGATAAATAGCATGTGACATCTGTTAAAAGAAGTCCATGGTCTTGGGGACTTCCCTGGTGGTCCGGTGGTTAAGAATTCGCCTACCAATGCAGGGGACTTGGGTTCAGTCCCTGTCTGGGGAACTAAAGAGCCCACAAGCCACAGAGCAACTAAGCCTGAGCACTGCAACTATGGAGTCTGCGTGCCACAACTAGAGAGTCCATGCCCCACAACAAAAGATCCCTCATGATGCTACAAAGATCCCACGTGCCACAACTAAGACCAATGCAGCCAAGTAAATAAAAATTTTTTAAAAATTAAAAAAGAAGTCCTTGATCTAGTTGCAAGTATAAGTATAAAAAAAAATGACAATCAGGTTCTCAGGAGATCTAATCCAGTTCACCATTCAGTACCTGAGCAGCATCCATGACAAGTGGTCAGTAGAAAGCTTCACTGTTGCTGTAGTAACGCCACCCAGACACAGGCTGGTGACATAAGCAGTGAAAAGTGAAAGTGAAGTTGCTCAGTCGTGCCCAGCTCTTTACTGTCCCATGGACTGTAGCCCGCCAGGCTCCTCTGTCCATGGGATTCTCCAGGCAAGAATACTGGAGCGGGTTGCCATTTCCTTCTCCAGGGGATCTTTCTGACCCAGGGATCAAACCCAGGGCTCCAACATTGCAGGCAGACTCTACCGTTTGAGCCACCAGGGAAGCGCATAAGCTTTTAAAATCATGGTGCCTGAGCAATCTGGAGAAGCTCCATGGAGGAGATGCCACAGCTAGATGTTGAAAGATGGATTCAAAAGACTGAGCGTCTGTGAATTGAAGTGGTGATGGTAGGATTAGATGCAATTTTTTTTTTTTATATTTTTTATTTGGCTGCTCTGGTCTTGGTTGTAGCACTTGGGTTGTTTAGTTGGGGCATATGGAATCCTTAGTTGCAGCATGCAGACTTGTAGTTGCAGCATGTGGGATCTGGTTCCCTGCCCAGGGATTGAACTTGGGCCCCCTGCACTGGGTGCATGGAGTCCTAGTCCCTGGACCACCAGGGAAGTCCCAGGATGAGATGCGATCTTGAAGGAGAGAGCAAAGAAAAAAAAAAAAAAAGGCATGTAGCTTCTAACAGAGAGAGAAATATCCATAACCATTCCTCAACTTTGAATAATGTAGATACTTCTGTCTAGCTTACTTGTAATTGAAAATCATGCATAATTTGCAACCTATCACTCTTTCATTTGTAGGAAAATTAATGAAAGTTACTCCATTTTATCTATATCATAGTTGGTTTGGTGAGAAAGAATTAGGCAATGTGAGAGTTTGCACGTTTTTAAAATTTTCTGCTGACAAAAGTCCATCTAGTCAAAGCTATGGTTTTTTTCCAGTAGTCATATATGGATGTGAGAGTTGGACCATAAGGAAAGCTGAGCACCAAAGAATTGATGCTTTTGAACTGTGGTGTTGGAGAAGACTCTTGAGAGTCCCTTGGATAGCAAGGAGATCCAACCAGTCAATCCTAAAGGAAATCAGTCCTGAATATTCATTGGAAGGACTGATGCTAAAGCTGAAGCTCCAATCCTTTGTCCACCTGCTTCGAGGAACTGACTCATTGGAAAAGACCCTGATGCTGGGCAAGATTGAGGGCAGGAGGAGAAGGGGACAACAGAAGATGAGATGGTTGGATGGCATCACTGACTCAGTGAACATGAGTTTGAGCAAGCTCCAGGAGTTGGTGATGGACAGGGAAGCCTGGCGTGCTGCAGTCTTGGGGTCGCAAAGAGTCAGACACAACTGAGCAACTGAACTGAACTGAACTGAATGTGTTGTAATTTAAATGGTTAAATACCACTCAATGTCATTTCTTTGGATAATAGTTTAAATAAATCAGTGGTTTTTAGTATGGATTTATGCAAACATTGTATAATTTTATTTTACAATTTTACATTTGTTTTACAATTTTACAATAGTACTTTGTACAATTTTATTTTAATATTGTTTGGTTTGCATAAAAATTAAAAGGGTATTATTTGCAAATATTCAGAGAATATATGCTGTATATTCTCTACAGTACAGAGTAACACATTAAGTAAAGGTTATCAAACTTTGATGAATAATAAGCTTTTCTCTCTTCCTTCAAGGTTTGTTTCCTCAAATATTTTCCCAAACACTATTCTTCCACCATAAGTAATATTGAAGCTAATCTAGAAGACTGCCGAGTAGCCCTTCCTATAGTTACTCTGGATACATTTTTAAATGACAAAACATGTCTTACATGTTGTGAAATAGCTCTTCTGTTGTATGAACTACTTTAAAATGATGCAAACCAATTATTTTAGAGTTAAACTGTCTAGAAATTTCCTTACTCTTGCCCCAGTAATGTAAAATGCATTAATATCTATTAAATTCGAGTAAATCATATACTTAAAAGTCATATACTTATGACATGACTGAGTGACTGCACTGAATTGAAAATTTTCTGAAGCCATGTGTGAGAGTGGCATGCAAAAATGTTTTCCTCAAAATCTATCACTAAGGAGATTCAATGGACAAAGTGATAGATTTGCCCAGTATACAATGAGTGAAATTTGGCACTTAGGGGTTCATAAAAATGAAGGGTGCTTTAGGAAAACTTTATCTTATTGGCACGGATTTTTGGGGGATCCAGAATAAGAAAACTGTCCAATAGAGGAAAGGAATTAGAGCTACTAAAAGATAACTCAACGCGGAAAACATTTTTCACACTCTAATACTTCATTAATAATTGCAATTTGGATTTATTAATACTTTTAAGAAAATTTTGTTCTATTTCTTTCACTATAAAACATGTAGATGTAGAAATTTAACTTTGCTATTTCAGGTTGTATCTAAGTGCAGGAGACGCAGGTTCGATCCCTGGATTGGGAAGATGCCCTGGAGAAGGAAATGGCAACCCACTCTAGTATTCTTGCCTGGAGAATCTCGTGGACAGAGGAGCCTGATGGACTACAGTCCATGGGCTCACAAAAGAGTTGGACATGACTTAGCAACTAAATAACAGCCCAGAACTACAATTTCTAACTCATCCATGTTTTATTTCTCTTCCAAGGATTGTCATCCTTTAGAATTCTTTTTTTCTTTTTTTTTTTTTTTTAGAATTCTTTTGAAGCTATTGAAAATTTATTTTTTTTCTAGGTGGGCAATTTGCTGTTAGTTCAGTAGAGTTTCATATGAATTTCTACACTGTTTACCAAAACAAATTATACCCAGAACATACTTAACCGTATATTCTGGAGGCAGCTTTCATCTGACATTAGGTTCATCTTCTGAAAGTATTAGAACATTAATGGATTTTTTGTGCCTGAAGATCTTGACCTTGCATTGGCTATACTTAATCTAGTTTTGCCTACAATGCTTAGAATCTAAAGAAACCAAGTCATAGAAAATGCAATCTTAAACCTATTGAAAAATGTTCTTTTAATATTGTCAGTGGCGAATAAGTCAAATGGGAAATCTGGTTTAACAATAAATGATGTACTTGGGATTTCAAGCTATTATAAACTGTAGTCAACCAAGTGTATAGTTAATAACTGATTAACATTATGGGCATATATCAGAAGCTTATCTTTTTTTTAATTCACTTCCCTGTTGTAAGTCTGTTTTTCCTTAAATCTTTATTTATCCATACCTTCCTCTCTCTCTGTTAAATGGCCATAACAAACCCTCTTCTGCCCTTCATTCCCCCACAAACCTGACCACCCAGACACTCATAGGGGACAGGAAACTGGGATGAAGTTAGAGACCACACAGTTCAATGACACGACAGCCATGATTCAGAGAGATGGAAGCAGAGCTTGCTCTTTGGGTCTCTTCTTCCTTCTGGAGAAAGAAAAAGGAGGAAGTTGAGCCCTTGAGAGAATTTTGAAGTAAGTAAACATTTTTGGAGGCAGGTTCCATCTGAAATTAGATTCATCTTCTGAAAGTATTAGAAACTTAATAGGTTCTTGTACCCAAAGACTTTGACTTTGCAGCATCCCCTTTCTTTTCTGAAATCCTCTTCTGTCTCTGGATGCCTGTTCTCTGCATTCTGTCTGTGCGTGCGTGCTGTTGATTCAGTCATGTCCAACTCTTTGCAACGCTATAGACTGTAGCCCTCCAGCATCCTCTGTTCATGGGATTCTCCAGGCAAGAATACTGGAGTGGGTTGCCATGTCCTTCTCCAGGGGATCTTCCTGACCCAAGGATTGAGCCCACATCTCCTGTGGCTCCTGCATTGCAGGAGGATTCTTTATTGCTGAGCCACCAGGGAAGCCCACATTCTCTCTGGCTTAGTGCTGTATCTTCCAAATCAGTTCTCATTTCTTTTCCTCACTTCTCAAATCTCCCATTCTCTTCATGTGACTGATTTCAGCTACATTTAGAAGAATAGGTTTATTAAACTAATTTACTAAGATGTGGATGACAGCCTTTCTAGTTGAGTTTTGCTTTGCTTTTTTTTAAATTTTATTTTATTTTTAAACTTTACAAAATTGTATTAGTTATGCCAAATATCATAATGAATCCGCCGCAGGTATACATGTGTTCCCCATCCTGCTTTGCTTTTTAAATTACTAATGCAAGTGAATCTCTGGATGGAGTTTTAGGGAACTATTGCTGGGTGGATGGGGGTGGAGAGAAGAAGGTATGTTTTGGCAGAAGATTTCTGATATACTTTACATTATGCGGTCTACTTCCCATTGAATTAAAACCAGCTGGGCAGAGATCATTGCAATTTATTGTGAACTTTCCACAATGTATGATCATTATCTGTTTGCATATTTATAATCCCTACTGGAATGAACTTCTGAAAGGAAGAATATAGTTCTTATTTATACTTGTTTCTGAAATGTCTAGCACAGTGTCTGGCATGGAGCAGAAGCTCTGTAACACTATTGAATGAATGAATGTAATTTGTGGATTTCTCCTCTTTTTTGCCTCTAGACTGCTGCTGAGCAGTCTGGATAGATGACCCTTTCATTTTCATCCCTGTGTGCAGGTAGCTGTCCTGTCTTAAGCTGGATACAGCTCAGACCTTCACCTACTTTGGTCCCAGGCCCAGAAATTTGTGTTTTCTTAGAGATGGTGAGGACTTGAAGGCTTTGATGCCCCTGGTCCAACTTGCACACACCCTCTGAAAACCATCTCTTCATACCTCTAACTCTCTACAGATTGGATTGTTTGTCTTTAAGAAATGCGTAGGACTTCCTTGCTTGTCCAGTGGTTAAGAATCCACCTGCCAGTGCGGGAGATATGGATTCAGTCCCTGGTCTGGGAAGATTCCGCATGCCCTGGAGTAACTAAGCCCATGTGCCACAACTACTGAGCCCATGCCCTAGAGCCCATGCTCCGCAAGAGAAGCCACCACAATGCGAAACCCGTGCACAGCAACTAGAGAGTAGCCCCCACTTACTGCAACTAGAGAAAGCCTGCACAGCCACAAAGACCCAACACAGCCAAAAATAAAGAAAGAAAGAAAAAGAAAAAGAATTGGGTAGAATAAAGGTAGTTGGGCATCCTTCAAACCAGTAAACTACCATTGAAAGAAAGTGAAAGTCACTCAGTCATGTCCAACTCTTTGCAACCCCAGGACTATACATTCCATGGAATTCTCTAGGCCAGAATACTGGAGTGGATAGCCTTTCTCTTCTCCAGGGGATCTTTCCAAACCAGGGATTGAACCCAGGTCTCCTGCATTTCAGGCGGATTCTTCATCAGCAGAGCCACAAGGGAAGCCCAAGAATACTAGAGTGGCTAGCCTATGCCTTCTCTAGTGGATCTTCTCAATCCAGGAATTGAATCAGGGTCTCCTGCATTGCAGGCAGATTCTTTACCAGCTGAGCTATGAGGGAAACCCTTTTGTGATGGTTAATTTTATGCGTCAACTTGTCTGGGCCATGAGGTGCCCAGATATTTGGTCAAATATTATTCTAGGTGTTTCTCTGAAGGTGTTTTTGGATGAGAGTGACATATATATTGTAGACTAAGTCAAGCAGATTGCTCTACCTAATGTGGGTGGGCCTCGTCCAATCAGTTGAAGGCCTGAATAGAACAAAAAGCCTGGCCTCATCCTGAGTAATAGCATTTTTGGGCAAACAGTTTTGCCCAACTGCCTTCAAACTGGGGCATTGACCTTTTCTCTACCTTTGGACTCAAAACATTGGCTCTTCCTGTGTCTGGAGCCTGTCAGCCTTCAGATGAGAGCTACACATCTGCTTGCCTTGTTTTCAGGCCTTCAGAGTCAGCCTGGAACTAAAGTGTGGCCCCTCCTGGATTTCCAGCTTGCTTACTCACCCTGCAGTCTGGGACCTGTCTCCATCATCATGTGAGCCAATTCCTTATCATAAATCTCCTTTTCTCTCTCTATACACAATCCTATTGGTTCTGTTTCTCCGGAGAACCCTGCATAATGCCTCCTGTTTATATATATGTATATTTATGTGAATATTTCATAGTTTGTGGCTCATGCAGTGTGGTTATCTGGGTGGTGACACCCAGCTCACAACTGTTACAGATTTACTCTGGACATTAATTTCTGGGGCCCCTGAAATCATAATATATAGGTGGTTATATAGGGGCTTCCCTGGTAGCTCAGCTGGTAAAGAATCTGCCTGCAATGTGGGAGACCCCAGTTCAATCCCTGAGTCGGGAAGATCCCCTGGAGAAGGGATAGGCTACCCACTCCAGTATTCTTGGACTTTCCTGATGGCTCTGGTGGTAAAGAATCTGCCCACAATGTGGGAGACCTAGATTTGATCCCTGGGTTGGGAAGATCCCATGGAGGAGGGCATGGCAACCCACTCCAGTATTCTTACCTGAAGATTCCCATGGACAGGAGGAGCCTGGTGGGCTGCAGTCCGTGGGGTTGCAGAGAGTCAGACATGACTGAGTGACTAAGCATAGACAGGTGGTTATACACACCTATTCCCCAGCCTCCATATATGACTTGGAAATGGAAATTCAGTCAGGTAACCAAATAATTGCCAAAGAACAGAACTGACTATATTTACACTTTAGGTTGACAGTGGATGGAGTATGTACGTTGTGAATTCTGTGAATTTTGGGGACTGAGAATTGATTGCTGTTGGATTAAAAGCCATTTCAGAGTTGAGAGTGTCACTGTGTTTGATGATGCTTCCTAGTGAAGGACTCAGTCAGTATGATGGATAACCTACCTTAGTACTGAGGCCAGACAGTGGGGCAGACACCTGCTGTGTCTGAATATTGCCTTTTTAATATTCATAAGGAAGAGCTATTTGTTCATCTTCTCACACTTGTATCAGTGTCTTACCCCTCTGAACCATGGAGCCAGAGTACTCTTCATATTTTGTGTGGAACAGGTTGCACAAACAACACCGGTTGCTTCATTTCTAAATTTAAATGTTATATATATTAAATTTTTAGGGTGATGTGATTTAATGTATACGAAAAATAAATGAATTTTAGTTAAATACAGAAAATTACTGTTTTGTGCTATTGGTGGTATGCATATTCTGGGAAATATGTAAAGGAAATGAGATTTACATCCTGTAATCCTTCCTAATCATCTTTATTGCAAATATAAGATTTATGTCTTTACTCTGGATTGAGATCCAGGTTGTCCTTATGTAATGTGTGCTGTTTGTTACTTACTGAATTCTTCCAAATGTTTGGTCTACATCCTATGAATGTATGTACTCTGATAGAGCTGAAAATTTAGAATTGGTGTCGTTCCCAACTGACTTCTCAAGAGCTATTCTTTTTGAGTATTAAATAGAGGAAAACACGTTATTAAGATTCCTCTTATTAATACTGTGGAGGCCAACTTGAGCTTCAGCTGGAAAATTACTGAAACTGCTTTTTCCACCATCCCATGTTCTTGTGGCTCCTTTGGCCTGGAGTCCACTCATTTCTTTTTATTTTCCCACTCATTTCTTTTTTCCTGATTTAAATCCTTTCCTAGTGTGTTGACTGAAATAGATTTCCCTGAACACAGTCCCTGAAGGAACTGCAAGTATGTATCTGAAAAATATGTTTCTTTGTTCTGGAGTTGACTTCAGCAAATGTATACATTTATGCTATTTGTGAACATGTGTATGCCTTGGGGTCACATTAGATTTTTCCATGGCTCCCCTTTCTGTATCACTGCATCTTCTTTTCAGGTCCCTTTCTTTACCTAATTGTTTTATTTTTAAACTTTATTCTTTATTGAAACTTTTTTATTGAAGTATAGTTGATTTACAATGCTGTATTAGTTTCTGGTGTACAGAAAAGTGATTCAGTTTATATACATATATACACATATTTTTTTCACATTCTTTCCATTATGGTTTATTACAGAATATTGAACATAGGTCCCTGTGCTATGTCGTAGGTCCTTGTTTTCCAATTTCCCCGTCTCTTTTTTTTCTTTCTCAAGATTTTATCATACATAAATAGCATGTATAATAGAATATATATTTCAGAAAAATTATGAATTTTTGCCTAGCTAAAACATTTATGACATTTTGGTTCCACTTGTTTGAGTAAATTTGGATAGAATGCTAGATTTCTAGTTTATATTCACTCAAAACTTTGATATAGTTCCATTTATTCTGGTATCTAGTATTATTGCTAAAAGTCTAGAAAGATTATTATCTTAAAGATTTTAAAAGATTTTGAATGAGGCTTGAAACTTCTGATCCAATTCTGAGAATATAAAGAAATGGCTATGTTGTTAAAAAAAAAAAAAAACAGGAAATTAACGTGGTATAGTATTATAACTAAAGTACAGATTTTGTTCAAATTTCACAGGATTTTATGCTAGTATCCAGTATTTGTTTTCATACCTCATTCAAGATTCCACATTGTATTTAGCAGCATTGAGCAGCTTCAGCCATATGCAACAAATTCTGATAAATCCTCTTTTCATATTTATTCTGTTACAAATATTTTTAAATTTTCCTTGTTATGGCTTCTTAGATACAACCACCATTTAAAAGTGGACATTTAATTTCCAAATATGTGGGGTTTTTTAAGTGTCTTTGATATTAATTTCTCATTTAAATATATTCTTCTCTGCAATCACCCTCTGTTTTTCCAGTCTTAACTTTACTAAGGCTTTCCATGGCTAAGCTACAGAGCTTCCTGGTAGCTCAGATGGTAAAGAATCTTCCTGCAATGCAGGAGACCTGGGTTTGATGCCTGTATAAGGAAGACCCACTGGAGAAGGGAATGACAACCCACTCCAGTATTCTTGCCTGGAGAATCTCATGGACAGAGGATCCTGGTGGGTTACAGTCTGTGGGGTTGCAAAGAGTTGGACGTGACTCAGTGACTAACAGTTCTACTATGGCTAAGTCAAAGATCTCTCTTGGTAAATGTCATACTGTACTTGAAAATATGTAGGTTATTTTAAATTATCTTTTGATATTGATTTCTAACATAATTCCACATTGAGAAAATAACATATTCTATATGATTTCAATACCTTTAGACCAAGAAATTTTGCACCTTGTTTTATGTCCCTGGATATGTTTCAGTGTCTCTTGGTTTATAATCTATGGGAACTTGAACAGAATTTGTATCCTGCTTTTGTTTTAAAACATATTTTTTAATTGAAGTATAGTTGATTTACAATGCTGTGTTAGTTTCTCATGTACAGCAAAGTGATTCCATTTATTTACATATATATATATACACACACATATATGTATGTTCTTTTTCATATTCTTTCCATTATGATTTATGGATGTGAGAGTTGGACTGTGAAGAAGGCTGAGCGCCGAAGAATTGATGCTTTTGAACTGTGGTGTTGGAGAAGACTCTTGAGAGTCCCTTGGACTGCAAGGAAATCCAACCAGTCCATTCTGAAGGAGATCAGCCCTGGGCTTTCTTTGGAAGGAATGATGCTAAAGCTGAAACTCCAGTACTTTGGCCACCTCATGCGAAGAGCTGACTCATTGGAAAAGACTCTGATGCTGGGAGGGATTGGGGGCAGGAGAAAAAGGGGACGACAGAGGATGAGATGGCTGGATGGCATCACTGACTTGATGGACGTGGGTCTCAGTGAACTCGGGAGTTGGTGATGGACAGGGAGGCCTGGCGTGCTGCGATTCATGGGGTCGCAAAGAGTCGGACACGACTGAGTGACTGAACTGAACTGAACTGATTGAATAGTTTTCTGTGCTATGTAGTCAGTGTGATGTCGTAGCTCCTCGTTGGTTATCTATTTTATATATAGTAGTGTGTATCTCTGCAGTGTGGGAGACCTGGGTTCGATCCCTGGGTTGGGAAGATCTCCTGGAGGAGGGCATGGAAACCCTCTGCAGTATTCTTGCCTGGAGAATCGCCATGGACAGAGGAACCTGGTGGGCTGCAGTCCAATGGGTTGAAAAGCGTTGGATGTGACTGAGCGACTAGGCACGCACAGCACAGTATGCTTCTGCTAATGTCAAACTCCTAATTTATCCCTCCCACCCCATCCCCTTTGGTAACCATGAGTTTGTTTTCTATGTCTGAGTCTATTTCTGTTTTGTAAATACATTCATTTGTATTATATTTTAGATTCCACATATAAGTGATATCATGTGATGTTTTTCTCTGACTTATTTCACTTAGTGTGATAGTATCTAGGTCCATCCATGTTGCTGAAAATGGTATTATTTAATTCTTTTTTTATGCCTGAGTGGTATCCCATACACAATGGAATGGACGTGAATTTGAACAAACTCTCTGATGGCTTAGATGGTAAAGAATCTGTCTGCAATGGAGGAGACCCCAGTTCGATCCTTGCATCAAGAAGATCCCCTGGAGAAGGGAATGGCTACTCACTCCAGTATTCTTGCCTGGAGATGAACAGAGCTTGGTGGGCTACAGTCCATGGGGGTCACAAAGAGTCAGACATGACTTAGTGACTGAGCAACAAAAACAAAAATACATATATACCACATCTTCTTTATCCTTTCCTCTGTTGATGGGCACTTCCGTGTTTTGGCTGTTGGAAACAGTCCTGCTGTGAACACTGGGGTGCATGTATCTTTTCAAATTAAATTTTCTCCAGATATATATCCAGGAGTGGGATTGCTGGATCATACAGTAACTCTATTTTTAGTTTTTTTTTTTAAGGAACTTCATACTGTTTTCCACAGTGACTGTACTGATTTATATTCCCATCAAAACCCTTTAGGTTTTTCAATATTATAATCAAACTGTTGTGAATATAATGGGAATTATATTGTATTATATATAATCAGAGAAGGCAATGGCACCCCACTCCAGTACTCTTGCCTGGAAAATCCCAAGGACAAAGGAGCCTGGTAGGCTGCAGTCCATGGTGTCGCTAAGAGTAAGACACGACTGAGCGACTTCACTTTCACTCTTCACTTTCATGCATTGGAGAAGGAAATGGCAATCCACCCCAGTGTTCTTGCCTGGAGAATCCCAGGGACGGGGGAGCCTGGTGGGCTGCCGTCTATGGGGTCGCACAGAGTCGGACATGACTGAAGCGACTTAGCAGCAGCAGCAGCATATATATAATACTATAAATTAATTTTATATAAAAATTAATATAAACAGATTGCATTATATATTTTAGATTCCTAAAATATAGGAAGGTAACTTGGAGGGTGGGAGATGGACTTCCCTTCCTTGTACCCAGCACTTAGCTTTTAGTTCTAGAATTTGAATAGCTATGGAAAAGATGGAATCAAGTTACATGTAAAGTTCAGGTTTGTTAAATTTTCACGGGTCATTCTTTCTGAATGTCTTCTGCATAAGGGTTATATTAATAAATTGGAAAGTTGAAACAGAAACTACTGAACCAAAGTAAAAATATTCCCTGTTCACTTGACTTCTTCAATCACAGGTCTCTAAATGGAAGATTAGAAGAATGTTCTTAGGGGGAAAAATGGTGTGTCGTTAAAGGTTCTTGCACATTTTGGCCAATTTTACTTTAATTTTTTGCTACTAAAGGGAAGTGGGAAAAAGTCAGTTTATACATGGGTTGAATACCAGAAAAAATGCTTTATAATATTTAGAGGACTTAATAAAGGGACAAGGAGTATTAATATACTGGACAGTAAGATATAAACCCACTAGGCAACAATTCTCACATGCCAAGTTTTTGCAGACTGTTTTTGCTCTATAATGATAAGTATTACTAAAGTGAACCGCGATTTCCAGGCTTTTGGCCAATTATGAATCTGTGAGAACAGTATTAGAGAATCTCCTGCAGGTGATGTGTGAAATCTCTGAAAAGAGTTAATGAAGGAAAGTAATTTATTTTACCCTCTGGAAGAAATTTTAAGGAGCAGTATATACATCTAGAGTAATTTCTCAACAGGTTGGAGCAATTATGTTTTTCTCTGAAGTAATGAAAATGATTTCACTCTGTAAAAAAGTAAAAAAAAGAAAAAAGATGTATAAAATAGTCCATTGTAAAGCAAAAGCTAGAGGAGGCAAATTTTATTTATATTTATGTACTTGGCTGCACTGAGTCTTAGCTGCAGCACGCAGGATCTTTAGCTGTGGCATGTGAACCCTTAATTGTGGCATGTGAGATCTAGTTCCCCAACCAGGGATCGAACCTGGGCCCCCTGCATTGCAGGCCTTTCGTCTTAGCCACTGGACTACCGGAGAAGTCCCAAATGCAAATGTGTAGAAAGAATGATGAGCAATACAGACAAATGGTAAAAGCGAAAACCAATTTATCTGTTACTCCCCACTGTGCTTTCCCTGCTCCAGACTGGTTTTTATGTTGTCCCGTTTGCTTCTGTGTTATATCCTAAGATGCTGTGTCCTTGCCTTCTTTTTATCCAAATTCTACTTGTTAATCAAAGTTGAAAAAAAGTTGTTTTGTCTATTTCCTAGGTCCATATTCATCCCCATCCTGGCTTCAATCAGAATGGCAAGGCTTTCCCTTATGTTCTCTACCCAGGATTAAGGAAAACAGGCTTATGCACACAGAATAATTCATTTACTTATTTTGGCCATGCTGGTGTGTTGTGGGATCCTAGTTCCCCAGCCAGGGATCGAACCCCTGACCTCTACAGTGAAGCGTGGAGTCCTAACCACTGGACTGCCAAGGAATTCCTACACACAGGATAATTTAGAGGGCTGGATCCCGTCTGAGCCACAGATGAGTCTGTCTGGCTGGAAAATGAACATGCAGGCATTGGGGAGGGCTACCACAGAGCTCCTGGGTATGGACCCAGGCTGGACTTGGCTTAGGCAGTAACTTGGGCGATTTGTGAGCCTTGACCGGGCGCCCCTTTGCCGATGAGGTCCAGTGCATGCCCCAGAGAGGCTGGAGGCCTTTCCATGCTGACTCAACCTTCCAAGCCGTCTCTCCAACCTGAGGGACTCCTCTCCTAGGGCCCCCTGCAGCCCTCCCTCTGTTAAGGAATCTATCTCCCAGGGCAAGGTCATCTGACTCTTCATTTGTTCTTCACAAATCTATCAATCATTGCAGAAACTATGCTGTGAGCCCTTAGGGACTTGACTTTTGATACTCAGAAGTTAGTTTTTGGACTGTAAGAGCTTTTGAAAATCCTTCTATGATTGGTTTCCAAAGACTGTTTTGAAATCCAAAAGCTAATAATTGACTGACTTCTGGATTATCAGCATTTTTAAAAAACTGTATTTTACTTCCTCAGAGCTGCTGGGACAGGGTAGAGCCATGGATACAATAAATGGTGGTAGGGAACTGAAAATTCATGATAGTACTTACTGCTCATTCATTCATTTATCCATTTATTCAACAAATGTTGAACTGAGCACCTACTCTATTTTAAAGTTGGTTTTCAAAGCCACCTTGCCATAAAGCCATCTCTGCCAGTTCTGGCTTTTATTATGCTTTTTTTTTTCTCCCTGACTCTCAGAGGATTTATAGTCGGTATCACGCAACTTAGGACTTCTCAGATGGCTCAGTGGTAAAGAATCTGCCTACCAATGCAGGAGATGCAGGAGATGTAGATTTGATCCCTGGGTCGGAAAGATTCCCTGGAGGAGGGCATGGCAACCCATTCCAATATTCTTGAGAAAATCCCATGGACCGAGGAGCCTGGCAGGCTGTAGTTCATAGGGTTGCAAAGAGTTGGACACGACTGAAGTATGACTTGGCGCGCACACACACAAGTACAGCAGTTAGGGTCTTTGACCTTTAAGGGTCTATAAAGATCTTTGAAACGTGTGTGTGTGTGTGTATGTATACACAAATACATGCATGTTTATATACATATATGTCTATAAATACATAGATAAGGCTTCAAAATACAAAAAAGAATCTTAGCAAATCAAAATGAATAAGTTTAAATGTCTTTGAAAAGGAATATAATGTTGGTCAGTCATTTGCAACTCAATTCTCCTAAATCTATCATTTATATTAAATGTGGGATGTGGGTGCATTTCAATATGTTTGATACACTGTAGGGTAATCCTCTAAAAGAGTGTCTGGGTTTTACAAAGGTTTAAAAATAGCTCTGCTGATGTCAGGCAGGATCCAAAATATTGTTTCTGGAGGCATGCCTGAAGGGAGAAGGATGCGATTTCCAGACATGGAGGATGCTAGAATGTAAGACCGATTTGAAAAATCCAAGGAAGACCTGGGTGAAAACACAGGGTAATCAAGGTCGGAAATTGGAGGCAAGGGAGAAAAAACAAAGAAGAGTTTTTCTAAATTATCATGAATATGAAATAATTTATTATACAGTGCTAAAAAAAAATCATACCTTCTTTTTCAGTGGTCAAACCAATTAGTCATCTCATGTCACTCCTCTGAGAATGACCCTGTCAGTGGCTTTCCATCCCACTCTGGGGAACAATCAGGATTCTGGAGATCCTACCAGACCTTGACCTTGACTTTGACCTTCTGTGCTCAGTTCCCACCACTTCCCTCTCTGCCTCACATTCTCCAGGCACAGTCTTGCTTTAGGGTCTACATTACTCAGTTGCTGCTGTGTAACACATTACCCCAAAACTGTGATTAAAACAAAAACCATACATTATCTCACAGAGTTTCCGTGGCTCAGGAACCTGGGGGTGGCTTCGCTGAGTAGTGGGGGCTCCAGATCTCTCACGAGATTACAGTCGAGATGGCAGCTGGGGCTGCCGTCAGCAAAGAAGACTTGACGGGCTGGAGGACCTGCTTCCAAACACACTCAGCTGGCTGTTGGTTGGAGGCCTCGGTTCATCACCACATGAACCCCTCCATTGGGAAGCTCCCAACATGGCTTTCCCTCGAGTGAGATCCAACTCAGAGAAAGAACACTCGAGAAAACCCCAACACAGGCCTTTTGTGACTTAGTTTTCAAGTCACTTTTACTTCTGCCGCACTCTCTTCTCCTCTCTTCTAAATCCAGCCCTCAAGGGTGTGAAGCCCAGGAGGCAGGCGTCACCCTTATGGAGGCTGGAGACTGCAGGACGCTTGCACTGGCCCCTCTGTGATCATCTCATGGCCAACTCCCTTAACTCTTTCAATTCTTTGCTTAAATGCATCTTCTCAATAAGGTTTACCCCTACCACTCTGGTTAAAATTGTCATCAACCATGCCCCCCCCATCCTCCCCCCTCCTCCTCCCCGCCCCGCGGCCTTTCCTCTGTATTTCCCACCCCCCACCCAATCCTGCTGACTTGGCTCTACTTCATTTTTCCATAGCACGTAATATCTTCTGTCTTATGTAGTTTACTTATTTATTACATTTGTTGCTTATTGAATGTTTCCACCCTTCTCTTCCCCCAAGCTCCAGGAGTGTAAGCTTCTTTGTCTATCTTGCTGACTGATGTATCCTAAGCTCCCAGAAATATGCCATAATGGGTACTAAATAGATACGGTGATTGAGTAAATAAATGAAGGCCATAAACAGAAATGCTTTATTTTAAAATTGCATTATTTACAATAGCCAAAATATGGAAGTAACCTAAGTGTCCATCTACAGATGGATGAAGAAGGTGTGGTATGCAATGGGAAACTACTCAGCCAGAAAAAAAGAATGACATTTTGACATTTGCAGCAACATGGATGGACTTGGAAGCCCTTGTGCCTGCACAGTTGCTTCAGTCATGTTCCAAATCTTTGTGACCCTGTGGACTGTAGCCCACCAGGTTCCTCTGTCCCTGGGATTGTCCAGGAAGGAATACTGGAATGGGTTGCCATGCCCTCCTCCAGAGGATCTTCTGGACTCAGGGGTTGAACCTGTGTTTCTTGTGTCTCCTGCACTGGCAGATGGGGGTTCTTTACCACTAGTGCCACCTGGGAAGCCCTTGGAAGGCATTATGCTAAGTGAAATCAGTCAGATAGAGAAAGGCAAATACTGTATGCTGTCACTCATGTGTGGAATCTAAACACTCCAACAAACTAGTGAATATAACAAAAAAGAAGCAGACTCGGAGATATAGGGAACAAACTAGTGGTTATCGGGGTGGGGGGTGTGCAACATAGGAGCTGGGGACTGGGAGGTATAAAGTATTGGATGTAAGGAAGAGTACAAGGATGCCTTGTACAACATGGGGAATATGGTCAATATTTTGTAATAACTGTAAATTGAGTGTAACCTTTAACATTGTATAAAAATAGTAAGATGAATTGATTTCACGTCTCGACGTCTCAGACAGTTCAGTCGCTAGGTCCTATCTGACTCTTTGCGACCCCATGGACTGCAGCACGCCAGGCTTCCCTGTCCATCACCAACTCCCAGAGCTTACTCAAACTCATGTCCATCAAAGTTGGTGATGCCATCCAACCATCTCATCCTCTGTCATCTCCTTCTCCTTCTGCCTTCAATCTTTCCCAGAATCAGGGTCTTTTCCAATAAGTCAGTTCTTCACATCAGGCAGACAACGTATTGGAGTTTCAGCTTCAGCATCAGTCCTTCCAATGAATATTCAGGACTGATTTCCTTTGGGATTGACTGGTTGGATCTCCTTGCAGTCTAAGGGACTCTCAAGAGTCTTCTCCAACACCACAGTTCAACAGCATCAATTCTTCGGCGCTCAGCTTTCTTTATGGTCCAACTCTCACATCCATACATGACTACTGGAAAACTATAGCTTTGACTAGATGGACCTTTGTTGGCAAAGTAATGTCTCTGCTTTTTAATATGCTGTCTAGGTTGGTCATAGTTTTTCTTCCAAGAAGCAAGTCTTCCAAGTCTTTTAATTTCATGGCTGGAGTCACCATCTGCAGTGACTTTGGAGCCCCCCAAAATAAAGTCTGTCACTGTTTCCATTGTTTCCCCATCAATTTGCCATGAAGTGATGAGACCAGATGCCATGATCTTAGTTTTTTAAATGTTGAGTTTTAAGTCAAATTTTTCACTCTCTTCTTTAACTTTCATCAAGAGGCTCTTTAGTTCTTCTTTGCTTTCTTCCATAAAAGTGGTGTCATCTTAGTATCTGAGGTTATTGATATTTCTCCCAGCAATCTTGATTTCAGCTTGTGCTTCATTCAGCCTGGCATTTCGCATGATGTGCTCTGCATATAAGTTAAATAAGCAGGGTGACAATATACAGCCTTGACGTACTCCTTTCCCAATTTGGAACCAGTCTATTGTTCCATGTCCAGTTCTAACTGTTGCTTCTTAATCTGCATACAGATTTCTGAGGAGGCAGGTCAAGTGGTCTGGTACTCCCATCTGTTTCAGAATTTCCCACAGTTTGTTGTGATCCACACAGCCAAAGGCTTTGGCATAGTCAATAAAGCAGAAGTAGATGTTTTTCTGGAACTCTCTTGCTTTTTCTATGATTCAACAGATGTTGGCAAATACACAACTACAGTATATATTAGATACTCTTATCTCAAAAAGAAAACTGGGGAATTTCCTGGGGGTCCAGTGGTTAAGAATCCATCTGCCAATGCAGGGGACATGGGTTTGATCCCTCCTGCAGGAAGATCCCATGAGCTGCAGGGTAACTAAATCCAGGAGTCATAACTACTGAAGCCCATGATCCACACCAAGAGAAGCCACTGCAATGAGATGCCCACTGGCAGCAACAAAGACCCAATGTAGGCAACAAATAATAAGTAAATAAATAAAAACTGGAACCCAAGCAAGTTCAGCCTTCCACAAGATAGAAGAAATGAGAGATGAACTAGAAGTCTTTTGACAGAGGCATGCAGCAGAGAACGGACAAATCTGGCCCACAGGAATGCTTTTTATGGCAATCACAAGGTTTGGAGACTTCGGAAATTTCGTGTTAAAAATCTGGGTCTCTGGCATCTCCTGGAAGATGTGGTCCTCTGATTGCTATAGTCCTCTATTGAGCATTGTATTACAGTATCTGCTTCCATTAGATAGTTCTCTATAGACTTCGTTCTCTACTCTCCTACAACCTGCCCAGTGCAGGCCCTTGAAGGCCCTGAGTTTGCAATCCTTTTTTAGATGGTACACCACACTGGTGATGTTGACCAGTGTGCTGTGTGTGCTAAGTCGCTCCAGTCGTGTCTGCCTCTTTGTGACCTCATGGACTGCAGCCCACCAGACTCCTCTGTCCATGGGATTCTCCAGACAAGAATCCTGGAGTGGGTTATTGCCGTGCCCTCCTCCAGGGGATCTTCCTGACCTAGGGATCAAACCAGACTGAATTACAGTCTGGGATTAAAATTGAAATACATTCCAGTACATATTTTGTGCATGAATGCTCAATCGCTCAGCATGTTATGTCTCCTGCGTTGCCAGGTTTACCACTGGCACCACCTGGGAAGCCCCACTGAGCAGATAACCACACACTAATAATTAGCTTAGTTGATAGAGAACATAATACAACATAGGGACATAGGACCATGACATTTCTTGGATCTGTCTCCTGGTAGAAGGATGAACCTGTTGCTCAGAGATGGTCTGATTCCATCTTGCTCACTGTTCAGCACATGTTATATTAATAGTGGTAACATTTTCTGTGGTACACTGTGATTCAGCTTTTCCACTTCTCATGGCAACAACAAATGTGTCCTTTCTGAGTCAGCATTACCTAGATGCTACCACTGACCAAAATTAGACTGTGTATTTGCAACACATAAATATGAATAATTAAAACTGCTTTTAATATTGATTGCGTTTGTGGGTCATGGAATTAGCCTATGCTCAGGGGTCCTGTGATCTACGTATGGCTCCTACAGAGCCACATGCAGAAATACAACAGCATTCTCTGTTATGCAAGCATCATTGCATTATAATGAATAGGTAATATTAAATTGGGCTGATGAGTCACATTGCTGTAATCCAATATTTCCTTTGTAAAGTCCCTGAGGTCTATACAAGGAAATCTTTTCTGGTAATGAGTAGAGTGATTTTTGAGGCATGTGCCTCTCAGCACCTGGGTCTTTATTTACTAGATGTGTGATCCTGGGTTAGGAGATTACCTTTTACCGCCTCAATTTACTCAGGATTAAATGAGATCACATTTGTGAAAGCTTGAAGGATAGCTCCTGGCACATAGTGGGATTAATCAATGTTAGTATCTGTTTAATTGACACTGATTCTGAAGATCTGCAAAATAGTAAAATAGATCAGCCATCCTCTTGAAACTTGGTTTCCTGTAAGCAGATGATGACCCTTTACTTAGCATTTCTTTTCTGAATTGACCAAAAATTATAGCAGGCCCTTAAAGTATGTACCGGTTCTCCAGGTGGCTCAGTAGTAAAAAGGGAAATGGCAACCCATTCCAGTATTCTTGCCTGGGAAGTCTCACAGACAGAGAAGCCTGGCAGGCTACAGTCTATAGGGTCACAAAAGATTTGGACATGGCTGAGCAATTGAGCATGCATACACAAAATATGTACTGGAATATATTCCAGTTTTAACTCTAGTCTGTAATTCAACTATATCCAGCTTGGTTATCTTATTAATGCTGTGAAACAACAAGAGTGTGTGTTTTCATATTTCCTGAAGTCATGATATCCTTTTTCCCTTGTTGAAATCATTTCTATAATTTCTATAATCTCTATAATTTATCACTTTGTATTTCCCATTCCAACCATTAACATTAATTCAACAAATATTTATGCTATGTCCCAGGTGCTGTGCTAGGTATGAGGGATGCCTGAAGTGAGAGAAGGTCCTCATTTGCAGCTTGCTTATGGTCCAGTAGACAGACTTAGAAGCGAATTACAGCTATCACTTACTGTGTGCCCACAAACTTCAGACATGGGTCTGCGCCATGTCCTTTAGATAATGTACTAATGGGCGTGGTGTAGTGAATAGTTCGGCGGCCTCTCCAGCATCCATTCTCCACCCTCCTTCCCCATAGCTCCCAACTTCCGAGGGGAGAGCCTCAGGGAAGGTAGTTCCACTCTCAGCCCAAAGGGTGGAGCACCTGATCAAGGGGAAGCCAATCAGCACATTTCCTGCCTCTGATTACAGTGATTGGTTCAGGGGTGGTCATGTGACCTGCAGTGGCCCAGTTTGGTGTTAGGAGAGTGATACTGCTCACTTAGCTGGAAAAGGCAAAGCCATTCTCTCATTTTCCAGTTGGGATATTAACACAGATGTGAACCCTAGAACTGCTGTAAACCGTTTTTAGTAGCATGAAGGGCACAGAGGCGTGTATTATTGAAAGAATCTCAGAAAAACCCTGATGATTTCTTAATCTTTACATCATTCTGTTTCAAAGCCTGCTTTACCTCTGGGCTTTTCTGTTTCAATAACTGATAGATTCTCTTTATTATTCAAACCATGGTGAATTAGGTCTCCTATTATTCGAACGAAAGCATCTTAAAGGATACACGTGACCTCACAGTAGATAGCGACTCCATTTTTAACAAAAACTATTTATTTGGCCACATGGGATCTTTAATAGCAGTATACAGGGTCTTTTAGTTGCAGAATGTGGGATCTAGTTCCCTGACCAGGGATCAAATCCCGGGCCCCCTGCTTTGGGAGCACGGAATCTCAGCCACTGCACCACCACGGAAATCCCGGCACCTCCACTTTTATAGCTGAGGAAACGAAGAGACTTGTCTTCATCAACTCAATACATGGCAGAGCTATAATTTGAATTGTGAAGTGAAAATCGCTCAGTTGTGTCTCTTTGCGACCCATGGGGTATACAGTCCAGGGGATTCTCCAGGACGGAATACTGCAGTGGGTAGCCTTTCCCTTCTCCAGGGCATCTTCCCAACCCAAGGATCGAACCCCAGTCTCTGGCATTGTAGACAGACTCTTTACCAGCTGAGCCACCAGGGAAGCCCAATTTGAACTGTAGTTTGATTCATTCAAAACCCACTCTTTCTAGGATTGTATGAATAGAATTACCCTCAGCAGTGTGATAAGAAGTATATGAAGGATACGACAGTGACACAAAGAAAGAAATGGTCAGTTCATGTGTGTGTGTGTGATGTGGGCATGGAGATATTTCAGGAGAGGGAACAACATGAAGAGGCATGCAGTGACTGGCGCATAGTATAAGCTGAGGAAATGCTTTGTATTTTGCCTTTGTGCTTCAGAAAAATTTGTATTGCCAAAGAATCTTAACTGGAGGGTTCCAATATCTCTATGGCTCTTCTTAAAGATAACGTAAGGGTTAGTTATCTGGGAGTTATTTTCAAAAAGCTATCATTCTAAAGCAAAGTTGCACCGATTACTTCAAACATCCCTCTGTACCATTCTCAGGAGCTATGTCAACTCAGTGTGTCTGCCTCATGCTCAAGTTGCCTAGGTAGCTCAGTCAACAAGTCCTGTCTCTTTAATAGCTCTCTTTAGTGTACTCTTGCCTGGAAAATCCCATGGATGGAGGAGCCTGGAAGGCTGCAGTCCGTGGGGTTGCTGAGGGTCGGACACGACTGAGCGACTTCACTTTCACTTTTCACTTTCATGCATTGGAGAAGGAAATGGCAACCCACTCCAGTGTTCTTGCCTGGAGAATCCCAGGGACAGGGGAGCCTGGTGGGCTGCCATCTATGGGGTCGCACAGAGTTGGACACGACTGAGCGACTGAGACATATATCAGGGAGCATTTAATGGACTTTTCTGTTTATTCAGTTCATTCATTCATTCAGCAAACATTTGCTGAGTACCATGTGCCATTCAGTACTCCAGCTCTGATGATTTGAAAATGAACAGAGCACATTTCTACTCTGTGAAAACATGTGAATTCTAGTAAGTTGTAGTACACACTTCTGGTGAGTATAACTTAAGTATGACATTTCTGGAGAGCAGCTTAATGACAGGCATCAAATGCCTTTGACAATGTGTATATCCTCTGATTTGGCAGTTTCACTTTAAGGAATTCATCCTAAGGGAATAAATGACATCTACAGAGGATGAGATGGTTGGATGGCATCACCGACTCAATGGCCATGAGTTTGTGCAAACTCCAGGAGATGGTGAGGGACAGGGAAGCCTGGCGTGCTGCAGTCCATGGGGTCGCCAAGAGTCGGACACATCTGAGCGACTGAAGAACAACATAGAACTGTAACCGCAAGTCTCTCCTCACAGTTTTCTTCATAATCTCAGGAAGTTGGGAATAACCTGATTGTCCTCAAAACCAAGGAGATTGCTATGTAAATTACTCTGCAGGCAGCAGAAATCCAGTAGAGGTTTTTAAGCATAAGAGTGGTAGTGTGTGTGTGTGTTTTAAAGATAATTTTAGAACTAATGTGGATAATGATCTCCAGTGGGGAAAAACCCAGAAAAGATATTTTTTTGCAATAGTCTAGGAAAAAGGCAATGCAGCCTTGAGCTAGCGCAAGGCAGTGAGGATGAAGGGGAAATTGGATTTGGGAGAGATTTCCGGGGTAGAATCTTCAGGATTTGTTTGACTATGTGTGAAAGAGTGTGGAGTATTCAAGGGTAAGTTGTATGTGTTAGTCGCTCAGTCATGTCTGAGTCTTTGCGACCCAGTGGACTGTAGCTGGCCAGGCTCCTCTGTCCATGGGATTTCCCAGGCAAGAATACTGGAGTGGGTTGCCATTCCCTTCTGCAAGGGATCTTCCTGACCCAGAGATTGAATTCAGGTCTCTTGCACTGCTGACAGATTCTTTACTGTCTGAGCCACCAAGAAAACCCTCAAGAGTAAAGTATGGAGGCTAAATCTGAGATTTCTAATTGAGGTGGAGCAGGTTTGGGGGGAAATACAGGGAGTCTGGTTTTGAACTCCCAACTTCCTGGGTGGAGGTTATAAATCCCCTCTCCCAGCTATTGCCATGGTGATTCCTGGAAAAGAAAGGAAAGCTTTGAGAGGGGATGTGGAATTGTGATTAAGTGCTTGGACTCTGACTGGCTGACTGAGATTGAATGCAGGATCCATCACTTACTAGCAAGCCACACCTCTCAGTAGCTGCAAGCTCTGCTCTCACACGACACTGTTCAGAGTGTAGAGTTAAGAAGGGTGAGTCTTTTAAAGTGCTTGGTACATCAGTTCAGTTCAGTTCAGTTCAGTTGCTCAGTTGTGTCCAACTCTTTGCAACCCCATGGACTGCAGCTTCCCTGTCCATCATCAACTCCCGGAGCTTACTCAAACTCATGTCCATTGAGTCAATGATGTCATCCAACCATCTCATCCTCTGTCATCCCCTTCTCCTCCTGCCTTCAATCTTTCCCAGCATCATGGTCTTTTCTGATAAGTCAGTTCTTTGCATCAGGTTGGCCAAAGTATTGGAGCTTCAGCTTGAGCATCAGTCCTTCCAGTGAATATTCAGGACTGATTTCCTTTAGGATGGACTGGTTGGATCTCCTTGCTGTCCAAGGGACACTCAAGAGTTTTCTCCAACACCACAGGTCAAAAGCATTAATTCCTTGGTGCTCAGCTTTCTTCATAGTCCAACTCTCACATCCATTCATGACTACTGGAAAAACCATAGCCTTGACTAGATGGACCTTTGTTGGCAAAGTAATGTCTCTCTGCTTTTTAATATGCTGTCTAGGTTGGTCATAGTTTTTATTCCAAGGAGCAAGTGTCTTTTAATTTCATACATAGTACCACTCAATAAATGTCTGCTCTCAAAACAGAAGTGGAGAGGGAGTACCCACACACTTCAGTGAAATTTTTTTCAGACTCCTCCTTCCCCCAATACAGCTTCGCTAGTGGCTCAGTAGTAAAGAATCCTCCTGCCAATGCAGGAGATGTGGGATTGATCCCTGGGTCGGGAAGATCCCTTGGAGAAGGAAATGGCAACCCACTCTAGTATTATTTCCTGGGAAATCCCATGAACAGAAGACCCCAGTGGGCTACAGTCCATGGGGTTGCAAAGGATTCGGAC